>NW_021621078.1:3854173-3875859 GCF_004785775.1 Grammomys surdaster | reverse complement strand
GGCCGAGGTCGCGGCCGCCGCCGGGGGGGAGGGAGAGGGAGAGGGAGAGGGAGAGGGAGAGGGAAGGGGGGGAAACACGATGGGGTAGTCAAGCAGTTCTTATATCCCAGGTTGGCTCACACCTGGCAGGCAGCTATGCAAGCTGTTGCTAGGTAGCTGTTGGGCAGAACCTGAGGAATTTCCAAGACTACCTACATTTCAACAGAACCACTCAGTTAATTCATTTTCCTGGAAAAGAGAACTAAAATGTTCGCATCCTTTTCTTTGATACATAAAAAAAAAAAAGTAAAAAGAAGACACAATTTTTCTTATAGCTTCAAATTAGCCAGAAGTGCCTCTTGTTCCTCTGAAGCCTGAGGATCAATCTACTCCCCCATGAATAAGGCAGGAATGTAGCCTTTCTAGTCTTCCCTTTCCTCTGCTCTTCACAATCAGATTCAAAACAGTGCTAGGAGATGGGCAAGATCAAAGTGGAGGGCAGCAGGGATGCTGAGGAGAGAGCCGCCCTGGAGCCCTACCCCAGCATGGGCCACTCAGAGTTTCTGCCTGGCTTCTAGGGTTGTGGATACACACCCTACATGGATGCGGTCATACTGCTTGGCACTCCATCCACACCAGTCTGCTGCTGTCGCTTCTGAGTGACAGTTTTTTTTATCACTTAATCTCCCTGGCATGAGGAGGCAGATGGGGAACTGGGCAGGGGCAGGGGGGACCCTGGTCCCCAGGAATTGCAGCAGTGGAGTTATCTCTATACCCATCCTTTTACGATTAGATGTTTTCTGCCACAAACTACCAGAAACCCACACTGCTCTCAGTGTTATAGGAAGGGTGCCAGGAAAAGCAAACAAACAAAAACAAAAAAACAAAACTAAGCTGGGCTTGGTGTGCCAAGCCTGTTACCCAGAACTTGGAAGGTTGAGCAAGTGGATGAGTATTTCAAAGTATTTCAAAGACAGGTGTGGGTACATAGTAAGTTTGAGGCTGCCAGGGGTGCATAAGACCCTGGTAGGTCTGTCTGTCTGTCTGTCTGTCTGTCTAAATAGCAATGATAATTTGGATTCTCTTTGAATGGCTGTTTTTTACTTGGTGGTAACTAACTCATACTCTTCAGTGGAAGAAGGTGCCACTGTCTCACAGTGGATCTGACCAGAGACTTCTAAAGCCTTCCTCTGCTGGCACATGAGGCCTGTGACCCAGCAGTGAGCACCCTGGTGGCCAGGCTATCTCAATGAGCCAGCTACCCTGCACACAAAGTGTGTAGTCTTCCAACTCTTAGTGCTGATGTGGGACTCCATGTTAAGAAAAGTTCTATAAAGCAAACATACTTGAATTGGGGGACTAACAGAAGAAAAGAAAGTGTCTGTGGCTGCCCAGCCCCCACAGTGAGACGAGCCTCCCCAGCACCCCCCACCCCAGGACCAGGAGTGGTCCTGGTATCATGTCTTAGACAAAACAAGCCAAAGCAACTCAAAGCCCCCCAGACCTCACACACAGATGTGACCCACCCATTTACCAAGACAGGCACAGCACAGGGGAGGCCGTTAAACCAGAGTCACCCCATGTATGCTAGAGAATCACAAGCAGTTAGGGATCAGCCTGCCTCCTACTAAAGAGGAACTCATGGGGAAGACCTTTGGGAAACCCTCTCTGGCTTGAGAGGTCCCTGGCTGCCCACCCACCTGGAGGCCTACAGAAGAAGACATTCATCTGAAAGCTAAGAACAAAGCTGGCCTCCCTCTGCCATGCCCTGGAGAGCCAGAGAAGGGATGGAGGCTGAGAAGCCACACTGTTCCTAGAACTGCTGCTCACTCCAGCTGCTGAACCAAGAAAAAATATGTTAACTACAAGCTGAGAGAAGCCATATGCCCCAGCCATGGACCCAACATGCTTTGGGGCTCACACAGCCCACGAGCGGGGCGGCAGGAACACTTCACTTCTTGGCTCTGACACTTTCCCTCAAACCATGACTTATGTTTTCCAGTGAGTAACATTAAATTATCGTTTCTGGTAATAAAGAGAAAGCAGGGCCAGTTGCAAGCTGAGGTCATCCCAGCCTGTGACAATTAAGCCATGTCATTAACAGGAGTCTGCTAGTCTCTGTTCTCTGTAGCAGAAGGCAGGGAAGGGTCTGGCCAAATATGCCCCCATCCCGTCTCTCCAGCAGCTGGCAAAGGCTAGGGTCACAGGTCACATGCTGGGTATCAGATGGTATCCTGGGACTTACCAGCAGCCACAGGGCAGCCTGCGTCTATACTTAGAAACACATGTGGGCCAGCCAGAGGACAGCAGTTATGCCAGGGGTGTTCTGCCTGCGGGGGCCACATACACACAGATACACTGTCACTCCAGCCGTAATTGAGGGGACAGTTGGAGTGAGAGCCTACTTAGGGTGAACTCTTAGCAGTGAGGATGAAAGCAGTTGCAAGGGGCTCCCAGGAGGCCTCCCCCCAACCTCCCCCTCAGCCCTACCTCTACCTCAGGCTCCTCAGCAATGCGAGCCAGTCACTTTCCTGGTACTTTCCAGGACTGCCTGGTACAGCGCTCCAGCTCTGGATGGCACACAGTATCACCACTGTCCAGCCTCAGTGCCACCCAGCAGGGCCTGTCTCATAGCAGTCTCCCAGACCCACCTGGGCACAGAAAGGCCCCTTCTTCCACTTTGCCATGGCTGTACCCAAATGTCCCCAAGATGACAATGTAAATGAGTGGGTGTGGCCATGTTCAAATGACACTCAGTGACTCTCAAACTTGAATTTTATACCATTTTCATCTGTCACAAAATATTTTGTCCTCCCCTCTCTGCCAGTTAAAAATGAAAAATGAAAAAAAAAACCTAACAAACAAATAAAAACCCAAGAACCTTCATTCTTCAAACAATAGTGGACTAGATTTGGTCTGTGGACCAGAGCTCTTTGGTCCTGATAAGTGGCTTATTCAGTCACTCCATAAGTACTTGCCAGCTATGTCTGGCTTCATCTCCCAGAGGCCCTGGCCCTATTGTTCCTCCTTTCCTCTTTCCCTTTGCACCGGCATCCCTGGTCCCACTCCAGTACAACATCAGCAGGAAGGGGTCATCCAGGACAGGCTTCTGCCCAGGCCCACACCTGCCACTCAAAAAAACACAGACTGTGCCCACCAGCTTTGACATGTCATTGGCACACACTTCCAAGCCGATCTGTTCCACTGCCAGTTGAAAATGGCTGGACATGGTCCGTGAAAAAAAACACACGTGTACCCAAGCTCAGGGGCACTGGTACTTCACTTACTCCACACACTCCCAAAGCAAAGAGAAGGTTGTGAGTTCGATGCCAGCTTAAGCTACAGGAGGAGACCTTCTTAGTAAATAAATACCATTATCCACAAGACCCAACATGTCAAAACTATGATAATAGTTTGTTCAAGACTCCGGGTTCAATCTCCAACATGAAACAAAGCAAAAGCAACACAACCACGCTGGAATACCCTTTCAAACCAGACAGAGACCAGGCTGGAGAGATGGCTGAGTGGTTAAGAGCACCTACTGCTCTTGCAGAAGACGAGTTCAGTTCCAGGTCCCGTGACTAGCAGCTTACAATCACCTATATCTCCTGCTCCAGGAGGAGTTGATACTTCTGGCCTCTGTAGGCGCCTGCACTCGTGTGCATATGTGTGCACATAGACTTAAAGATAATAAGTCTTTAAAAAAGTAAAGACTGTTTGAAAGGAAGTCTTGGGGTTAGGGTAGACAGTTTGACAACAGTCAAAGAGCTATATAAACCCTTGAGTGACACTTTGCTTCTGGGGAACTGGCAGGTGAGAAACTCCTGTACCGCACTAAACAGCTCTGCAGAGGGGCCAGACCTGAGTTAGCCAGGTCCAGAGGCCCTTCCCTGACCCTCCCCTGCTCTAGGGCACAGCTCCCAGATCATCAGGCTTCCCTGGCTTCCTTTGTTGATGCACCAGGCACTATGAGCAGGTGACAGCTGGGTGACAAATGACCATATGCTGTGCCAACCACACCAAGTCACTTCTTGAAGCAAATGGGGGAGCTGTGACAACTTTGGGCCTGCCCTAGCAGTTCAGGGTGCCGGAAAGGACAAGAGTGAGTCTGAAACATTTCCTATGGGCAACCCAGCCCTCCTGAGAGTCAAATAAGTCCCTGACATAGTACAGGGACACTGCCATGTCTCCATTCATCTTTACTGTCTGCTGGTCCCTGATATTTCCCCTGTTCAAGTCCTCCCCCTCATTTTCTCAGTGCCAAGGACTAAACCCAGAGTCTTGCATATGCTAAGCAGCAGCTTACATGACCTATATCCCCAGCCCCAGTTCTCACTACCTCCTACCTGCATCTACCTCCTCCAGGTTTGCAGGAAGCCGAGAACAGCTGGTGAGGCCCACTGCACCAGAGCGTACCCAGTGTAGCAAGTGGATCGCAGCTTTGGTCCTGTAGGACCAGGAGCCTAATCACAGACCCCTCTAGCAAATCACCACATCAGTAGCCAGCACGGGAAGTATGTCTTCTGGGTAGTTGTCTGTCTGTCTCAGCAGGGAATGAACTAGGTTATACGTAGGTAAGAGTCCAGGGCTAGAGACCTGAGAAACAGATTCTCTGTCTACAGACAAGGGGTTCATTGTTTCAGAGCTCCCCTAAGGCACCGAAACAGGAGCAGCTAGAGCCCTCTCAGGAGACCCAAGGGCAGGCAGCCCTTCTCTGTAGTTTTCCAGGGCCGCTGAACACCAAAGGCCCTACAGCAGCACTATGGAAGCCCAACAAAGCTTCTGAGAGGACAGCTAGGACCCAAGCCAGGGAGCTGTCACCATAGCTACCAGGTTCTGAGGACATGAAAGGAGCCTGTGGATACCTAATAAAGTGAGGAGAAACCCATCATCTGTCAAAGTTAGAGGCAGACTTCAAAGGGACCTTAAAGATAACGCAGCCAATAACCGAATTTACAGAGGGGGAAAAATAAAACAAACGAGGACCTAGAGAAGGAAACGTGCCTGTGTTATCCAAACAACAGCCCTGAGACCAGGCCCTGGTTATCTGCATCCACAGGAACCAACACCAGAACAGACCGTGCCTTCCAAGGTGGGCCTCCCAATGTCTTCCAACGTCCATGAACTAATGGGAACCACAAGAGAGAAGAAGAGACAGAGACAGACACAGATCAACGGCTAGGGCTGGGTGGCCGGGGCTGTTAAATAAAGAAACTGCAGCACTGGGAAACTCAGTGTGATTGTTACATAGTTGAGCAGGAAGGAGGTGTTATTCCATCCAGTTGAACAAGGAGGCGGGTTATTATACACAAATAAACAAGGAGCAGGGTTTATGGGATGCAGCTAGATCAAGGTGACAGGTTTAGCTAATCTTGGTAGGAACAATGTCTGTAGGGAAACAGTCTTAAGGCCATTAACATAGGGGAGGAGTAAGGCAGACATTCTCTGCCCTTACTGTAAAGACTCACACTTGATTCCACAAAGGAGAGGCATTGCCATTCTGTCCGAGCCTGTGGAAAAGGCTTTCCTACTTTCCAGGGACCCTTGAGACTCTGGGGTCCTTGACATGACTGTGCCCATATTAACAGCACACATTCCCTCAGAACTTCACTCACACGGAGTCTTCTCTGCTCCCAGCAAGCCCTTGGGTCTTCTCTCCTCCCAATCCATTTGTCAAGGCCCCATTCCTTCCAGGTCTTCTGAACTAGTACCACACAGAAGCTGAGGGGAAGTCCCTGACTTCTGCCCTGAGCCTCTTCTCCAAAGACAACTGCCCAAGTGGTGCCAGGCCACATGTTAGACTTGTGGGACCAGAGCCCTATGTAATCCAAAGCAATCAGTCCTAGGATGTCACTTTAGAACCTGCCAAGTGCCTAACACAGATGACAGAAGGGAACAAATCTTGCCCACCCTACCTTCCCCAGTTCCCGTGACAGGTATGTTTTTTATTATAGCAGGAAGACGGGAACCTCAAAGCACCAGCTATACCCAACAGCTAGCTTCCAAGACAAGAGCCAAGGTTCCAGGGGACCATGGCTCACTGGTTCTTATGCAGCTTCTCAACGGCTTTCTCCTTTCTAATCAGCTTAACTATAAAAGTAATGGGTATGGGTACTGCCACCACTCAGTAAGTAGCCCAGCCATAAATGCTTGCTAGCTATAAAAACAGACTCGGAATGATTCTGTTACTCATCCTGGGCCACGGCAACTTAGGTCTTGGCCCCATTTCTCTACAGTCAACACCTAGATTCTCTATGCGGCCCAGCTTCCCTGTCCTGACCGATCAGAAGATCAAAGGGTAACGCCCTCATAGCAGGAACAGGTCAGCTCCCATGGATACAGCAGGCTCAAAACAAGTATGTCCTGTGTCAACCAGAAGCATGAAAACAGCCAACCCCTTCATTAGAAAGATGGGGGCCATCAACGTCTAAGATTCTGACTGCTCCTTAACCATTCTCTGTCATAAGGAAAGGAGGGAAAGGAACATGAAACAACAGCCACCTCCCCTAAAAATGCATGCTTTTCTGGTGTGATCTACAGCCTGCTGGCAAAGCAAGGACTCAGGGATACAGCCAAAAGGATCCATTCTGAGGACCCAAAGGAAGGCCCTCCACTGCCTACCTCACAACTCTCATCTGGTGTAGGCTGGCTTGAGCCTTGGGCTTCTCTTGGCAAGGTGGGTGGTGGGGCTTCTGAGTCCCTTGACGCCTTTGTCATCACCCAGCTCCACAGGCAATGCATGGTGAGGGGGCCTAAGCACAGCAGCCCTGGCCCCCAGTGCACTGTCCCAAGGAAGAACAAGGCAGGGAGAGGGGGTTCTGTTTTCATTACTAGCGAATGGTCACTGTGGCCAAAAATAGTTTGTGCCTGGTAGCTGGGGAGTCAGCACATACTTCCCAGAGCAGGTGCTGGGCATGAGGCAGAGACAGAGGCTCTGGGTGGCCTCATGGCAGGGGGTGGGGACCTAGGATGCCAGAACCCAGTTTTCCCTGCCTCACTACCTCCCTGCAAAAGGCAGGTCCTGAGTCAGGAGGGAGCACCGTTATCTCTCATCTCCTGTGAGCCATCTGGGGACTCCCCGCCTCCACACGAACTGCAACTACCCTCTAACCCTCTAACTAGCCGCTAACACATTTGGGGCACACAAGAGCCTTGAGAGTTAGTTACAGCATGCCCTGGATTTCAGACAAGACAGCGCCAAAGAAGCATGTGTGGCTGTCACACAGCTAGAACTGACCCAAGGACCAGTGACCCTTCCTCTCTCAAGAGAAGAAAAAAGTAAGGACTCCAGGGCAGGGTGGACTGCCAGTGTCTGGGACAATCTCACTTTCCTTTTGAAGTTTTTCTGTACTTTCTAATTTTCTTAAAATCAACACTTACAATTAGATTTGGGGGATGCTTCTCTAAAGCAATAAATAATTGTTTTTAAAATAAATAAAATTAAGGGTACTGGGGAGTGGATTAGTTGGTGAAGTGCTTACCCTGCAAACCTAAAGACCTGAGTTCAGAGCCCTAGAACCCAAATAGAAGAAGCCAGGCAAAGTGGCTGACCCACAGCTGTCATCTTGGGGTTGGAGAGGTAGAGATGAGAAAATCCCTCAGGCTCGTTGGCCAGATAGTCTGGCCAATCATTGAGTTCTAGGCTCAGTGAGACCCTGTCTCAAAATACATGTTGAAGAGCAATTGAGGAGGACTTGTGGTGTTGACCTGTGTCCTCCACAGACACATGCATGCATGTATATATGAGCACACGTACACACGAAAAACCATATTCAATAAATGTAAAGATCTCGGGCATCACAGAGGGAAAGAGACAACAAGGGCCTGTCTGTGGAACTGAGAGAGAAAAAAAAAAACACACACACACACACACAAAGAAGAGAAGGAGAATTTTGTGTCCCAGTTTTGCAGCCAGACTTCCTGGAGATGCATCCTAGCTCTGCCACTATCTACCTCTGTGGCCTCAGGCAGGTGACATGTCCTATCTGCTGCACACTGAATGAGCATCACGGCATGCTTTCTTGAAGGTCACTTGGAGGAGCAGATGGGGCCACCTAAGTACAGCTCATATCAGCCACAGGAATGCTGAGAGACCTGGCTAAATAATTATAGCCTAAATTCACATGTGAATAACACCATTAAAAGAAATGGGCGTGGGCCAGAGACATGACTTAGTGGTTATATGTTGGCTCATAACCATCTATCATGGGATCTGATGCTCTCTTCTGGCACACAGGTGTACATGCAGATAGAGCACTCGTATATGTAAAATAGATAAATCTTTTTTTTTTTTTTAAAGGATTGTAACAAAGAAGTCTGCCCAGAAGGAAGCAGCCACTTTTACAGCGTTTCTTCCCCCAGCACTGAGACTATGAGATAAACGGTTAGTAAACAGAACTATTATTACTCCCTAGTCTTTGCACATTTTTTAAAAGACTTATTTATTTTAGGTATATGAATACACTGTAGCTGTCTTCAGACACACCAGAAGAATGCATCAGATCCCATTACAGATGGTTGTGAGCCACCATGTGGTTGCTGTGGTTGCAGGACCTCTGGAAGAGCAGTCAATGCTCTTAACCACTGAGCCATCTCTCCAGCCCCATCTTTGCACATTTTGAACATATGAAAAGCACTAAATAGCAGGGAAAATCTAACCTGAGCACTGTGGTGGAAACCTATAATCCTAGTACTTGGGAATGTGGAGGCATGAAGGTCACAAGATCAAGGCTAGTCTTGCCTACATAGTGAGTTCAAGGCCAGCCTGGAATCATGAGATGCTATTACAAAATGGAGGGAGGGGGGTGCTCAACTAAAGAAGAAATGATCATCTCTGAATGTGATTATAGGTCTTATTTTCTTTGCTCTTCTGAATTTTCTAAAATAAGCATAGAGAAATATTAATTAAACAACAGTGAAAAAAAAAAAGGCCTCACTAATTATATTTTAGTAACATGGTCTCGGCAGAGCCACAGGGGAGCTGCGAAGCTCTGCTCCATCAGCTGTGAGCCAGAGGCCTGTGGCTCCTGCTTGGGCACAGAAACCCTAGCTGATGGGAAGTCATGTCAGTGAGGCCCCCAGGTGGCCCTTTCCTATGGGAAATGAGGGCTACAGGTGAAAGTCACAGCAGAGATCGTCACCACACAAATGTGTGCACAGCCTGTGTTCTGCTGCCCTAGGCTCTAGGGACCCCTGCTGGGGAGCCTCACTGTGCAGTGCTGAGAACTACTAGGAGGAGCTGCTTTCCCTTTCCTTTGAAGTTTTGAGACACTCAGGAAAGACTTGAATTTGCTATCCTCCTGCCTCTCAGCCTCTGAATACTGCAGAGCTGTACTACTACACTCCTGTAGGGAACCTATTTCTGTGTGCAGGTGGCCCTTGACCCCTCAGGTTCCTTCACCCAGGCTGAGCCCTTTGACTCCTACTCTCCATCTTCCTAATGGGTTGTTGGTCACAGTATGTGAGCATGTGACCAAAGCTGATCCAATCAGAGCCATCCCTGAGATGGCAGCTGTAGTTCAAAGGGAAGCATTCCCTATGGCTCCTTTGACAGGCACAATTGCAGTGGGAAGCATGGCTGAGCTGCCTAGGTCCTGCACACTGGCACACAGGGCTGTGCATCCAGGAGACACTTCCTAATGGCATCACTCCTGTACACATACCTCTCTGGGCTCCTGTCCTAAGTCTACTGGGTAGCTACATTTACTACGGAGAAGTACCGACTAGTGGGAGGAGTACACATCACCTTTACTTGATAAGTATTGACTAAGTCCCTGGTATCCTGCCCTTTTTCTATCTATCCCCCCTTCATTCCAATCTATGAAGAGCTGCATGTGCAAAGGACTTTACTCAGTACTTGGGGATAGTGACCAAAGTAAAGAGCAAATTCAAAACTAGCTGAGATGTGTAATTGGAATTTGTGAGTGAGCACTAAGGAGAGTACTGCGCATGACTGTGGACAGGCTGAGAGGCATTGGTTTAGCCAGGGCAACTTCGCTAGAGTCCTGACTTCTCAGCTCTGCAGAGGAAGAAGAGGCACTAGGCTGGGGACATAGACCACGAAGGTGGAAGACATGAACATACAAGGCTGTTAGAAGAAGCAGCCTGCCTTGTTCCAATGCCTGGGCAGAGGAAGAAAAGACAGGAAATGTAGAAGGATGCAGACATTGAATACTTCAGGGTCTTGGGAATGGTGACAAGGCCAGACTTTATGCTGAGTGTGACTGGATCCCGACATAGGACTGGACTCAGAAAAGCCAGCTTTCTGGATATGGGCTTAAATCAAAACCACTCTGGGTTCACGAAAAATGAAGCAGATGGAGGGAACATGGACCTGGGAGTGACGGAGGTGCGCTGCCAATGGAATAGACGCAGAAGGATCTGGGACATGTATGGAAACAGAGCCTGTGGGAGCTGTGAGCTGAGTGTGGGGGTTGAGGAGGCAGAAGGCACCAGATGTGACTCCACATTTCCCCACAGAACAACCAGCAGATGAGAAATTGGGCACAGAGAAGTTAAGGGACTTGCCCAAGCACACAGCTGGCCGATGGCAACTCAGATGGGTCACCTGTCCAGGTGTCATACTCTCAAGTAGACTTCTTTTCCAAGTCTGCTGCCTTGGTCAAAGTGGGGTATGCTTTTGGGAGCAGGGAACCCTGAAATTTACCTGCTGCTAGTTATTAAAAAGAAGGGTGACAGACCAAGGATAGATAGCTCAGTGATTGACAGTGTTTGTACAAGCATGAGGACCCAAGTTCAAATCCACAGAACCCGCATTAAAAAACTGAGTGTGGTTGTGTGCGCACCAGGAGCCTTGGTACTGTGTGGGCAGAGACAGGATAATCATTGGGGATTGCAGGCGTCCAGCCAAGTTCCAGGTTCAGTGAGAGACCCTGCCTCTAAGGAGTAAGGTGGAAAATGATAGAAGAGGATACCCAAGACCCTCTGGGCCTCCATGTGCACACAACACCCACACACACACATGAGCATAGCCTACACATACACAAAAGGGAGCCAAGGAAGAAATTGTGACTTACGATAACTGAAGCACGACAGTGTTGACACAAACATTTCCCTAAGCAACCTGGCTCATCAGATCTCTTTTAGAGCAAGCTTCTCTTCACGGTTGCCCTCCCAGAGGAGGAGGGAGCATGCATGCAAGCTGGCGGCTTAGAAGCTGGCAGTGTCCAGAGGAGGCTCAGCACACACCACTCCAAAGCCACGGGCCACAGGCACATGCTGTTATTCAAGTCCAGCCTGTGGCCTGCAGACACATCAGCCCAGAAATAGCTGCCACAGTGACTGGCAAATTCAAGGGCCCCAGTGATAGCTGGAGTGCCCTCTTCACTTGCTCAGACAACTGCGCTCTGGTGACATCTCAGCCCGAGGGGTAGAAAGGCTAGGACGTACATAGCTCACAGCACCACACAACACGGAGTTATAAGGCATGCTCTTGCCCATGACTCTTTATCGACTGCCAGAGCCCAGTGGCACCCCTACCTTAGAAGCTTAATACTTGGTCCAGGATCAGAAAAAGTGCATTGCCCCATCAGCTGGAGAGTGGCATGTACTTAGAATGGTGCCCTTTATACAACCATGGCTAAGCACATGGTACTGAGAGTAAATTAACTAGTGAGAGAGTGACATCCATCCTCCACTTGGGACCTGCAGCCCTCAGACACTCGGCCTTGCATGGTGACAATCTGTAACAAGTGCATTCTGTAGCTGTAACCTCCCCAGGCTACACTACCTTATTCATCAATGAATCCCCGAGATAATTCACTTGGGTACCTCGCAAAACATAAATGATTGATGACCGCGCAATGAACAGGCATAAAGAAGAGAAAGGAGAAGGTGGAGAGAGGGCAGCGAAGGGGGAAACACCATGAGAGAAAGGCAGCCAGCTCCATCACACCACCAAAGGCAGCTACACTGAACTGGGCTGCTCTGGGGCCTGCGGTGGGAGGACCCATGGCTCTGGATCACAATACCCTGAGTTAGAATTCTGACCTTTCCAGCAGCTAACCCAGTGTACAGTTCTGACAAGTCCCTTAATTTCTCTGAGCTTAAGCTTGCTAAGCCAGAAAATGATGCCCCTTTCCCCCTTTCCTAGGCATGATGATTAAACAGGATTGTGTGTGTGCATGCTTGTGACACGTGTGCACATGTATGCATGTATCACACTCACACGCAAAGCTAGCCTTGTCACTTGACTCTTCTCTTTCACATCCCAACTTCAGCTCCTCTCGGTGTGGTTAAATGTGAAGGACAGAAGTGTGCTGTCCACCACTGGGCCTCTGCTGGCCCATCCCAAGCAGGGAGGAGTCTGTGGTCCAGTGGACCAAGCTACACCCGAGATCCAGCATCCACACAGCATCCAGCATCTAACACAACAACCTCACTTCCTCTGGCACAGGCAACTGGGGCTGACATTTCTATGCAGATCCCTCCTCAAGGCAGCACAGTGGACCTGCTTCCTGGGGAGGTTCCCAGTTGCCCAGCTCCTAGAGGGGATATGGGGCTGGCAAGAAGAAGAAAGAGGTTGGAGGGAGGGTCATAGGACTCACTCTGTTGACCTACACCCCAAGAGCCAATGTGCTTATGTGGGCTTGCTTCTTAGAGAACCTTCCTATCTTTGAAGCCACCCTTCCCAGGCCAACACAGCTACAGCCAGTGGGAGGCCAAGATGGTGGCAATGGTCAGGTGCTCATCCCAGAAAAGGCTGAGAGGACAGAAGAAAAGGGGAAGAGAATCCTGCCTACTGACCGACAACATAAAGCCCTTTACCAGACCCACAGACATCCTCAGGTCAGAAGCCAGCTACAGGGGCTTATGCAGGGATATATGGTGAGGCTCTGTGCTGGACCACAGGTTCTGCAGAGCATCTGCCTCTGCCTGCTAGAACAGATCCCAGCCGGCCCTTCCCACTTCCTTTAACAACTTCCAACAGGGAAATTGCTGAAGGCGAAAGAAAATGGCTCCTGGCCAGCAGGCTCTGAAATCATTTCCCTAGTTGCAGCCAGAAACCCAAGCTGTGATGTTTAGACTTAACCTGTGGGGCAGGGGTGGCTGGAAACGATCAGTATCGGGGAGGGTGGCAGTTGCCTCTGACCTGTCTCCCGGCCTTAGGAACCCCACTTCCAAGCAGGCTACTGCCTTCTCCTTTGCATCTCTCCAGCAAGCCCGTGCTGCACTGTCTGCTCACCAGTGGGAGCTCTATTTCCCTTAAAAGAATTCCAATATTCAGCCTTCCTCCCTTGCTCTCTCACACGCTTCAATTACCCCGCCTCACGGCGAACCCACACCCTCTGCTCCACATACAGAGTTCCTGAACTGGCCCAGTCTCCTCCCCAGCTCTCCCAGCCTTTCTCCAGTGTACCCTATGAGCACAGCTCTGGCTTTTCCAGCCTCAGGATCCCCACAGATACTGCTCCCGTATCTGGGTGTTCTTCCTGCCCTACTCAGGGGATGAACTTCCCTGGTACTGCCTGATGTTTTGGGATGTGGTCTGTCCTTGACTGCCCGGGATGAGTCTGTCTTAGCCTCACACACCTCATGCTGGCTTCCATCAGAGCACCTATGTCAACTCTCAAGTTGTGTCCTACCCAAGCCTGGAGCCCACAAGGCAGAGCGTCACAGCACCCAAGCTCTTGGCTTAGGCCCTCTTAGCAGACTCAAGAGCTGTACAGCCCAAGTGCAGGAACAACCCAACACCCACATCATTTAAAACTCTTGTTGATATAGAAATGGTTCTCAACCTTCCTAACGCTGTGATCCTTTATACAGCTCCTCGTGTTTTCCTTAGCCCTGCAACCAAAAAATCATTTTGTTGTTACTTTGTAACTGCAATTTTGCTATTGTTATGAATCATGATGTAAATATCTGATATGCGACCCCTGTAAAAGGGTCGTTTGATACCCTACCCCAAGAGATCACAACCCATAGGTTGACAATCACAGACATAGAACCATGAAGAGTTCAGGTTGTCTGTGTATCTAAGATATCATTTCCTGGACTTCCACAATGGAGGGGACAGAGCCTTCTCATCACTGAGGTCCTATTAGGCAAAGAGTTTGCCCAGGGGCTGCATTGGTGTGGGGAAAGAAGAGGAATCTAAGACTTCTAGGTAAGAAAAGCCACAGCTGTGGGTGCAGGGGTGAGGCCACTCCCCATCACTGGCACTCACTACCCGCACCATCAGGAGATCAAGCCCTGGGGTCATGAAAGACGACAAGGAGGTGGCCCTGTCCCCCATCCGCTGAAGCACTTGGTAGAGCACGCTGCTCTGCACCTCATCTGGGTTGCACTGTAGATCTGGCCCTGGTGACAAAGGCACAGGTAAGCTAGCCCTGAGGTTGTGAGAGTGGAAGAGCTGGCCCAGCCCTTGGAAAAGGGCTGCAGTACTTAGGAAAGTGGGCCCAGAGCCTTGACTAAGCAGCACAGTGGCGCTGGCTTCTGGAGGTTTGGGTGCACATGAGCCTCCCAGAGCTGACCCTGCCTCCTGCCAATGGTAACATCGGGTGACCTAGATGGAGCAGTGCTGGAGAACCTGCCCTGGTGGTGTGGGTAAGGGAGAGCCAGCATTGACCAGCTCAGCTACTACTCAGGCCCAGATCCAGGACTCTGAGTTGGCCCATCCCAAAGTTTATATCATCTGCAAATGTTTGGGACATGTGAAAGGGCCAGTCTTGCGGATCCAAAGCTACAGGATTTTCATGACACAGGATAACAGGATAACCAGGAGGAGGCCCTGTGAGGATCCAATACTGATGGTGTCACAGAAGCCAGAGATCTCAAACACAACTAAGGACTCATTGCAACGAACATTTGTAAGTGAAGATGTGTGGACAGAGGAATAGTCTGTGGGACACACTGTTGACACACTACAGCTTCCACAATGAGATGTTTTCTGTGCTTTTTGTTGTTGTTGTTGTTGGTGGTGGTGGTGGTGCGTGTGTGCGCGTGCTTTATTTTCAAGGAAAGGTTGCAAAGGCAGAGGGCAGATGTGAGGGGAGGAGGAGATGAGAGGGACTGGGGTGCATGATGTGAAACTCACAAAGATTCAATAAAAAGTTTAAAAAAAATCTTAAAATAAAAGAAGAGCTACAGCAGGCTCTGAGCTGTGGAGGGCTGGGATCCACTCAGGTGACATGCTGACTAGTTTTATGTCAACTTGACCCAAGCTAGAGTCATCTGAGAAGAAGGAACCTCATTTGAGAAATTGTCTCTGTAAGATTGGGCTGTAGACACGACTGGAGGTCATTTTCTTAATTAATGATTGACGTGGAAGGGCCCAGCCCATTATGGTTGAGGCTACGTTGAGCTGGTGGTCCTGGATTTTCTAGGAAAGCAGGCTGAGCAAGCCATAGGAACAAGCCAGTCAGCAGCATCCCTTCATGACCTCTGAACTGGCTCTTCCAGGTTCCTGCCCTGCTTGAGTTCCTGTCCTGATGTCCTTCAATGACCAACAGTGATGTGGAAGTGTGAGCCAAATAAATACACCCTTTCCTCCCAAAGCTGCTTTTAGTTATGGTGTTTCATCACAGCAACAGTGACCCTAGCTAAGACAGGCAAGGACAAATGAGACCCAGTGCAGAGTCACTTCGGCCTGCCCATGTTGCTGTTACTCCTTACTCATGTCAACTAATTAAGTAATAATTTTTTGAGGCAGTGTCTTGCTATGCAGCCCAGGTTATCTTGGAATTATGTAGCCTAGGCTAGACTCAAACTCACGATCTTCCTACTTCATCTTCCTGAATCCTAGGATTAAGGGTGCTATCATGTGGGCCTGGCTCGACATCCCTCTTTCTTTACCCACCAGGAAAGACATTGTTGCCTGGAAAGTGACCATAAACACTCTCCAACTCTGTGAGTCAAGTTAAGGTGATGGCTAGCTCACCCTAGGGAGGCAACAGTGTACTTCATATGGCTTCGTATGTAAGTGATCATGCTTATGTCTTCCTCAGCCATAAAGCCGTGAAGAGCCACGGTCAGAACAACATTCAAGAGGTGGAAGGGATAAATCCTACCACATGAAGAGCCCCACCCACTCAGGAGGCTTCAGGAGATGCCCTAAGACATAGTATCCTGTGGTGAGATGCCAAGGCTGGACCCTTCAGCTGCTAGGCATTCTAGACCTGGTATGCAGAGTGATGGAGAGATACTGAGAGGAAATCCAACACCCCCAACCTCTGTCCCCACTGATTTCTGTTCATTTCTACCACCCTTTGACCAGAAATGATTTGCCAAGGGCTTCCCATTTGCCAGGTGCTCTGGGGCTAGGTACAGGGCTTTTTCAGTATGTGTGGCTTCGGTGGGTTTATTCACATGCTGATGTCACTGTGAGCACCTGTGTAAGCAAGTGGTCTTATCCAAACACTTCCTTCCTTCCTCCCTCACTCTTTCCCTCCCTCTCTCCTCCCATACCTCCCTCCTTCCCTTTCCCTTCCTTTCTTTAGGTGCTGAGGGACTTATTGTGTGTGTGGGGTGTGTGTGTGTGTGTGTGTGTGTTGTGAGGGGGGAGGTCTTCCCCGGAAATGTCCCTGCTCCTGCCAGAGCAGGCTAGCCATCCCTTCAGCTTCACCAGAAGCTCTTCCCAGGGAGCAGCACCTTGTCTGTCATTGAGCTGCATCCCCGGCCCACTGTCAGACATCCTGAAGAATTCTCTCACTATTGTGCTGTAAAAGAATGAGGTGGATTTTCTGGATTTACACAAAGGTGAGAATAAGACTGACATCATGCAGAATTCATACTGCACGGTCCCATTATAGCAAACAAAAGGCAGGAAGGGAACAAGCGTGAGCTGTCAAGTGTCAAAGACTGCAGCGTGCACGGAGAGGTCTGGCCAGGGTACCTGGCAACTGCAAACAAGGTGCTTATCTCAGAGCACAGGAACAGGGAGGCCTCCGCTTGCTCACTTCATAAACAACCCCTGCCACTGGGTGTTGTGGAAAGCAGTTTAAAGGCACTCTGTGTCTCCCTATCCATGGGCCTCTAATTTGTGTCCTGATCACTTCCTGTGTGGGATAAGCAACAGCAGCAAACACAAAGAGGTGAAAACACAGAAGGCCGATCCATGAAAATCTGTGAGTGAAAAAACCGGCTTGGGCCTGTGAGGGGATAATGCGCTTGTAGGGGAGGGGTCCCAGCTGTGCCCACAGGACATACGTAGGACACATGTTCCATAGGAGACCAATAGTAAAGCACTGAGAAGTCCTTTCTAAAGAACAATGGGGGGGGGCTGGAGAGATGGCTCAGTGGTTAAGAGCACTGACTGCTCTTCTAGAGGTCCTGAGTTCAAATCCCAGCAACCACATGGTGGCTCACAACCATCTGTAATGAGATTTGATGCCCTCTTCTGGTGTGTCTGAAGACAGCTACAGTGTACTCATATAAATGAAATAAATAAATCTTTAAAAAAAAAAAAAAAAAAAGAACAATGGGACTGAAGTCATTGGAGAAGATATATAGCAGAGGCCTGAGGCACAGCCCAGCCTGGTTGAAGGGTTCAGTGACAGAGGCAGCAGGGTTCCAGGCAGTCTCCCCAACTACCTCCACCTCACAGGACACAATTCTACTGCTCTGGCTTCTCTCTGTCTCTGAAAGCCTGAGGAGAAAGCTGAGAAAACTATCTGAACCTTTCCCGACATGGGTAAACTGAGGCTCAGAGGGATGAAGTGGATTGCTCTGGGATACACAGGAAGAGAAGATCAAGGGGCCCTTGGGACACTCAGCACCTCAGGTTCTGGGTGCCCTCACACCTGCATGTCCTCAGCCACAGAACTTAAAGGTGTTCAGTTCCCATTGGAAAGTAGCCCCAGCAGCAAGCCCGAGGGCCTTCAGAGGGCACATTCAGCCAGGCAGCCATAGGATGTGTAACTCCCATCCAGAACAAGGAGAAGATGCTATGGCTGCCTGGCCTGCTGTCATCATGCTCACATGCACTGGGAACTGATTTTTGGTTTTTGTTTTGGAGGGGAGGAGCTGAGTTCTGTAGTCTGTACTCCTCAGAAGAAACTCTCTCCAGCTCAAACTTCAGAGTCAAGCAGATCTCTAGAAGGATCTATGCTGCCACATAAAGAGGCTGACAGGTTCTGGGACCTCGATGTGGCAGGCTGGGATGCTAAGGTTGAAGCTACCTCATAAGGGCATCAGCAGGATCTCTGTACTCCTCCTCATCCATAGGAGTCATGTCCTGCCAAGCCTTCGGGGAGTTGTTAGCTTCCTTAATGGTAGGTGGGCTAAGGCACTAGGGCAGGCAGGCCAGGGAGATAAAGCTACTTAATTTCTAGTGTCCATGACCTAGGGCCAGTCTGGCACAGTAAGAAGCATGCTATTCTATTAAAGGCCCAGGCCTGCTGCAGGGTGGGGAACTGGGAAGGACTGGGAGCCCTGGTCTTTATGACAAAAGTCCATGTGTACAGACATATCGCTGCTTAGGAACATCCAGAGAATGGATGGAAAGGGGATCCTAACTACTGCCCAACAAGTTACTGATGTGGGGAGACAGGGTGGAAGACAACACCTCTCCATACATGAAGATGGGCAAGACATTACCTCTGCCTGACCAGCCAGCTTCTCAGCTGCCAACTGTCTCCAGGTGAGAGGTCACAGACAGCAGGCAGTATTCCTGTTCTCTCGCCACCAACCTTGGTTCCTAGAGACCTCTATCCTAAGGGACATTCTGGCTCCCATCATCCACTCAACCTTGGGGCCCCGTAGCCCATCTGCTCCTCGGATCCAGTGAGTCCACTACTCCCTAAGCACACAGCTCTGCTGGATCATTTGGGACTTCATGATTCAGCCAGGGCTTGACTCAGTGCCGGATACAGCTCGGCCTGACTGGGAGGTCTCTAACTGCTCTAGCTGCTACCACACAGTACACTCCAAATTACCCCCACTACCACCCTGGGTGCACTGGGCCCCATCCCCCAAAGATAGTCTCCCAAGTTCTTTTAGGTATTTGCTGAGAAGCCCTTTGAGCCATTAAGACCAGCTGCCAAGTATATCTTCATAGAGCAAAGGAGGTGAAAGGCACACTCTGGTGTCTAGCACATTGGACTTGAAGCACAGATGTGTTTGCCCTTGTCACCAGTTCTGTGAACATGCCAGAACTGCTATGTCCTCAGTTGGAGGTCCTGGGGATGAGGGAGGTACAATGAGGCTTGGAGGACAGTGGCAGCATGGGGGAGGGCACAACTTGCTTCTGCATAATCTCCAAGCTATGTACTTAAATCTCTGTCCACACTGCATGTCCAACCTCCTTTCTGTACAGCAGAAGACTGATGAGCAGGAAGGTAGGCGAGGAGACAGACAGAGGTTGTAGCTCATTATACTCTGTGTATATGCTATATGCACCCACGTGTGTGTGGGCATGCAACTGTTAACATTTCAACGATCCCATTGCACAAGGCAGTTTCCCTCAGTCTTATTCCAGCCCATCCATTTTGGCTACAACGTGGACTATACTACACATGAGGGTGACTGGGGCCTAGGACATCTTGGCTAGGATCCACTTATTCCCCAATCCCCACAATAGGACAGGCACATTTCCATCCAGGAATATCTCCTAAGGAAAATTCCAGAGTATTTACAAAGAGTGTCACAGTAATACTGATTACTGTCACATCTAATAGCCAATGGCTGGAGTTGGCTTTTGTCTGATAACTTATCACACCCAATCAGGAAATATTAATAAAGAAACAATAATAAGACAGAAAAGTGTGAAACCATGAGAAAAATACACTGGGCTAACTGTCAAATGATGAGAGTAAAACTTAAGATTATTCTAGATGGTCCCCATGGGTACTGTGCCACAGATGAGTACTGTGCCACAGATGGGTACTGTGCCACAGATGGGTACTGTGCCACAGATGGGTACTGTGCCACAGATGGGTACTGTGCCACAGATGAGTACTGTGCCACAGATGGGTACTGTGCCACAGATGGGTACTGTGCCACAGATGGGTACTGTGCCACAGATGGGTACTGTGCCACAGATGGGTACTATGCCACAGATGGGTACCGTGCCACAGAAGAACCAGATGAGCCGCACTCTTACATTCCACCCTGAGCCGCCACACTTGAAAAACCAAAACCAATCAATCAACCAACCAAACAACCAAACAAACAAACAAACCAGCTGAGTACAGCAGTGCACACTTATAACCCAGCATTTGGGAGGCAGAAGCAGGAGGATCGTCCCAAGTCTGAGGCTACCCTGCTGGTCTTCATATAGAGTTCCAGGTCGGCCAGGGCTATATATATAGTAAGACCCTGCCTCAAAACCAACCAACCAATCAACTACACCAAATAGAGCAGAATAATTTTAATGTTACAAACCTATGTCCAAAACAGACTGTTCCTCCAACATGTCACAGACAGGAAAAGTCACACACAAAGTAAAGTAAGTTTATACTGTTTCTTTAGTATCCAGACTACAGCTGTCATCTCTAAAAGCGCAGGTACAGCTACCTGAGACCAGTGGCTGGCTGGTCCTAACCCCTTAGAAATGTTATAAAGATTTTCACACTGGAGAGAAGGAAGGATCAGAATCCCAAAAGGATGTTTGGGTTTGGTTTTTTGTTTTGTTTAGTTTTGTTTTCCTGAGTGGCAGAAATAGGCAAGACACCCTTCCCTTGTTCTTTCTGTTCTCCTCAGGGCCCACACTGAACGAATTTAACTGTAAGCACTAGCAAGGGTTAGAACAGATGTAGGAGATTGTATGAGGCAGTCAGTCTTTCACATGTTATGAGACTTGACCTGGCAAAGCACAGTTCCACCTGGCTGCTTCTGTCGGCTCCGTCAGTGCCGCCCTGTACCCTGACACCACCCTGTACCCTGACGTAGTCTCCAAGTTCACTGTTGGTTAAGTGGTAAGTTGAGGTGGGTAGGACGTGGATAGACAGAAAGATGAACTGAAGAAGAACACAGGGCAGTTGGGAGAGGACGCTGAGCTCGGGCTCTTGTTTCTCAATCCCCTGGATGCCACCTGCCAGCTGTATGTCCTTAAGTATGGCAGAATAATGGCAAGACCTTCTTTATAGAACTCTGAGAAGAATGAGATAAATTAACTTCCTTTTATTATGTGCGTGCTTTGTTTGCATGCATGTGTGTGCACCATGTACATGCTTAGTGACTGAGAAGGCCAGAAGAGGGCATCTGATCTCCTGGAACTGAAGTTACCAATGGTTGTGAGCCACTATGTGGGTCCTGGGTCTTGGTACTAAACCCAGGTCCTCTGCAAGAGCAGTAATTTTTCTTCTTAAGCTCTGAGCCATCCCTCTAGTCCCAAGATTACAATGTCAAAGTGTTAAATACAATGTCTGCCATAGAGCCAAGAATTCCAGGAAAGGTCATTGTCATGATGATCAAATGAAAGACCAGTTTGGTGAGGCTGTCCCAGCTTATGAGGCAATAGAACCTGGGGCACTTGCTATAGCCACAGGTACCTTGGGTTGCTCCTGGATGCTGCTGTTCCCCAGTCCCTATGCCATCCTATCCCCCCTCCCAAGAGCAGAGCATTTCGCCTCTCCATCTTAGCCATTCTCAAGTTTGGATGTGGTCCTCACTCATCCCCTCTTGCCCATCCCTGGCCTGGGTCCTGCTGCATACCTGCACCACCTCGGGGCTCACGTTGAAGATGTATGGATGTGGTCCTCTCTCATCCCCTCTTGCCCATCCCTGGCCTGGGTCCTGCTGCATACCTG
>NW_021621078.1:3806101-3854163 GCF_004785775.1 Grammomys surdaster | reverse complement strand
CTCATCCCCTCTTGCCCATCCCTGGCCTGGGTCCTGCTGCATACCTGCACCACCTCGGGGCTCACGTTGAAGATGTACAGCCAGTCACTGAAGCGCGGGTAGCTGTTGAGCTCTGCAGTCCGGTCGCTCGGGGTCACGCTCAGCTTGCTCTGCCGCTGCTTGCAGATGTACCGCACCAGCTTTGCCTGTGGGAAGTCCAGCAAAGAAAAAGTCACCTTTACGGGGGGCACAAGCATGTGGCAGCCATGTGCCCTCTGGGGGATATGCTAAGAACAGACAGGGCAGGTCTGTGGGGAATCCCCTCGCTGTCATTCACGGTGAAGAAAGACTACAGAGAGGTAGAGGAGTTAGGAGGGGTCTGGTCACAAGCATGGAGCCCCATCCTCGATGAGGCCAGCCAACTGCACTGCCTTCAAAACCAGCCCTGCAACAGGAAAGGTCACGACTAGTCACAATAGGAGCAGGCTACACAGAAGCCAGCCTTCCTGTCTGAGGCACAGATATGGATAACTGATAACAAAGAAGGGGTCATGGAAGGAAGCTTGGAAAGATGGGGCAACCTTCCAACTGTGATTCAGACAGCCTGGGTTGGGGTAAAGGGTCTTCCCTTGTGTGCACTCAGACACACACACACACACACACACACACACACTCCCCTCCCTCGGATGATAACAATAGAGCCTCTCTCAGAGAGTTTAAGAGACAAGCTCTCAGCCCATGACTGCACAGAAAGGCACCAGCATGGTGGCTGTGACTGGGAGTGCTGGTAACAGCCCTTGACTGGAGTCTCCACACAGGCTATTGGGGATTTACACCCAAGGATATCGCAAATTCCAGACACGTGGATCCGAGTTTCCCAAGGGAAGAATGTCCAAAGTGTTCAAAAGACTCAAGGAAGATAAGCCTGAATAAGGACGGACTGACCTAGGTCAAGCACAGAGCTCTGACCAGCACGGATGAATACAGAGCAGAGGCAGGACACACAAGGAGCACAGAGAGAAGGATCTGCTTAAAAAGGAGGCTCACTCCAGCTCAGGCAATCCAGCAGGCTCCACAAAGGGGAAGGAAGATACCACCAACCAGAGACAACCAAGGAGAGCAGCTACCTGGTTTGACTAAGCCTGCAATATCCAGTGAATATGAGAATTTTGGAGACCAGACTCTGGAGCTACTGTAACTTTCAGTGTCCCCCACAAAGGGCAAGCCCCACCTAAAAGCTTGCCTGAACTAGGTAATACTGAACCAGAATATGGGACCCCCATAAGTAACACATTATTTCCCCTACCATGAAGGCAAGACCTGTATCCATCTCACCCATGTATTTCCACCCCACCTCCCCATGCCTGGTACTTCAAAGCAGGCCTACCCGTCAGATAGCTGTGTGAACTCAAAACTACCCTTTTCCACATTAACAAAAGAGGTAGCTAGGCTCCTAACGTTAACAGTATCATCAATAACAGCCATCCATCACAGTGAGGGGCCCACAGGCTGGACTTCTGGGGGATGATTAATAACACATGTTTTACGTAGGACTTTGGCTATGGCCAGCTGGTGCAGGGAAGCATCAGCCTGGCCTAGGCCTGGGTCAGCCTGTGGTCTCCAGTTCCACTTGTCCACCCTCCCCAAGCCATGTTCAGCCACTTGCTCATCTTTGTGCCATTGAACTTCTTGCCATGAATCCCTGGACTCAGGCTAGGCTTCCACACCCCTTCCTCCAGGAAGCCTCTAGGCCCTTGCCCAGATGACTCTCAGTCCTTCCAGCTTGTCTGGCTCTCTTCCTTTAGGTTACACGTTCTGCAAAGCCATAGGTCTACTCTGCATCTCTGATTACCATGAGATGCCCAGAAGACTGGCACACCGTTTAAAAAAGTAACTTCTCTCAACATGGCCTAGGTCTCACAGCTACACTCATTCCATACTCTACCATTGAGCTTTACCCTGGTCTCATCTGTTTTATAAAGATGTAGGAGTTCTGGGCTAAGTATCACAAAGCAGGCCATGGGCAGGGCTGTGTAATACTGCCGGTGGGGCCTGAGCTGAATGAGGAACGTGGCAAGTCCCTTGTGTGCTATGACTGCTGGCAACTCAGGGGTCCTGGAGCTGCTGTCTCCCGTGAACTTGCTCACTGAGGAGCAGTGCTCTAGCTTGCCCACATAAGCCGGCAGCAACTGGCACATGAGGGTCCCCATCACAGGGAGATGGAGCTGCTCTCACTTTTTGTGAAAGTTAGTGCAATCATGGAAGCACCAAATGGCCACTTTCTGAGATAAACCGCAGCAGAGCCTGCCAGCCACGCCCCAGGGGTGTGTGTGCCTGGGGACCTCTCATCGATGGTGTCATTTCCTCTTTGCCACAAAACCCACAAGATCTACATTTTCCGGAATTTAAAAGCACCCGAGGTTCCAGTGGGTTGGCTGACAGTGCCAGGAGTCGTTAGGATGCTGGCCACAGGCAGGGCCTCGGTCTGCCCACCTTGACAGTCATTTGCATCAAGAGTATGCGCCCCACTGGTCTCCACACAGCCAGGTTTACAGGGTGTAAAAGCTTTGGTGAGCCCACAAACAGGTTGGTAGGTGCTGTATACAGCAAGCACTCACTAAGCAGCCTGGACAGGAAGATCTACTTTCTGTTCAAAGCTTTGACAGTTAAGATCAAAGATCTTAGAGAAAAGCCCCAGGGGTTTAGCTTCAACCTGGGAAATACAAAGACAGTGGAGGCTGATACCGGTGAACCACCTATAAGAATATTTAGAATCACTAAGAAAAATGAAAGTCTCACAGTGTAACTGCAAGCTACTCAGGCCACCCCTGAAGACCACCATGAGGAAGACTGTTAGCTCTCCCCAGGTGGAACTGCCAAATGAACTAAGTCCTGTCCATTCAAAATATTGTAACTATGGGCTGGAGAGATGGCTCAGCAGTTAAGAGTGCGTAGGACCCTTGCAGAGGACCCGAGCTCAGTTCCTAGCACCCGTGCCAGGCGGCGAACAATTGCCTGTAACCCTAGCTCCAGAGGATCCCAGGCCTCTGACCTCTGAGGACAAGAGCACTCACATGCACATACCCGTTCCCCTGTGGAAAAACACATCTCAATAGGGTTGATCTATCCAAAAGGCTGAATTGTCTAGTCTGAGCCAGGGTAGTGGTGGGTACCTGTACTCCTAGCACTTGGGAGGAGACGGCAGAAAGACAAGAGTTCAACATCATTTTTGGCTGTATAGTAAATTTGGCACCTGCCTGAGCCACAGAAGACCCTGGAGGTGGGATGGGGGACCGCACCAAATAAATTGTGTGAGCAGGGAAATGCTTGCTCAGTGATAGTTAGTATCCTTGCCAGGTGGTCTTTAGGTCCTCTTTCATCACCTCAATGGCAAGGACTATACCAGTGGCTGCTTGCCCATCTCTGGAGTTGCCCATCTCTGGGGTAAGAGCTAAAGGCAATGAAATCTAATGCTAACCTCGGAATAATGCTTAGGATTATAGATCAGGAATGTCTAAGTATAGAGTGTGTTGTGATCTATGATCCTCTAATGTACAAATGTATTACTTCTGTGCATGTATGCACACCTGTGCTAACGGCCAAAGGTAGACCCTTTTCTTCAATTACTTCTTCGCTTTATTTTTTGAGACAGGGTCTCTCACTAACCCTGGAGCTCACTGACTCAGCTGGGCTGGCTAGACAGCGAGCTAGGGAGATTCACTGATCCCTGCTTTCCCTTGAGCACTGGGGTTCCAGAAGTACACCACTGGATCCAGTTTTTACAGAGGTGCCAGGGATCCAAGTTCACCAAGTGCTTTGCTTACTGAGCCGTTTTTCCAGATCCAGGTTCATTTACTTTCAAAAGTAGGAAGGCCAATATCTAGGTTTGCCCAGGTACCTCTGGTCTTTGCTCTCTCCTCTATTCTTGGTGCCAGATAGCACAACCACCCTGGGATGGCATCGATTCTGGGAATGCTGCTTGTCCAGGTAAGTATCTATACATGAGAATTGTGATCAAGCTCACAGGTTACCTGCTATACCCTCGCTGCTCCAGGCATGACCCAGACTCAAGCCTCCCAAAGAGAAGACACCAAGAATAAATGAATCTTATATGAACCCCATAGGGTGTCTAGCAGATGTCATGGCCAATTTTGGGGCCATGCTGATCTGGAAGTTGGAGATCTTCTGAGGCTATTATTAAGACACTCATGGGCTTTGCACAGAATGGCTGGCTGCAGGGCAGCCATTGTTGGGGGACTGGCTGATGTCAGATGGAAAAACATACTACTCACATGCAAGGATGCTCAAAAGCCTCCTGTTTATCTCCAATATCCAATCTACCTGGTTATGGCTCTTGCTCCATCCTCTGAGGGAGGCACTAGGTAAGGCAGACCTCAGCGCCATACCACCGCCCACATGGCACCAACTAGATCAGTTTCCTGTCTGTCTGCTCTGTTCCCTGTGCACTCCTCTGCCAGTGCTCTCTCCAATACCCAGGACATGGCAGGTGCTCAAGAAACAGGAGCCTGTGAGTATCACACTCTAGCTCAGCTGGCAAGAACACCTCAGTGCACAGGGGCATATGGACCGCTGGTGTATGTCATCTAAGCCATACCTTGTACCTCCACAAAAAGCACCTCTTTCCAGAGAGGTGACTCTGCAAATGACGTCAGCTCCACCCTAAAGTTGCAGGGCCGGGGATTGTGAGGTCCCTTCTGTAGAAGACTTAGAAACTGGGGATCTGAACTAGGGAAGTGACTCAGACGTTGCCTGTTGCAGGGCAACTCTGTGGCCCAAGTCTCCATTCCAAATGCAGGGCAGGAGACTAAGTCTATGGAAGCAGGTATAATACACAGGGGCCAATGGATGCCAGGAACAGGATGAGGCAGACACCAGAGTTGTACAGAGGCAGGCCCCCTGGATTATGAAAACCATGAAATTGTGTTGGTGCTCAATTACAAACCTGGCAGTAGGAACTGCGTCCCCATTTGTGAAGTGCCTAACTCCTTCTCTTCCTGGATTCTCAATGGCAAATTTGGAGGTAGGGATCTTTTTTTAGAGTAATGTTCCAGTCATCGTACAACTCCAGACCTAGACATATCTGGGGAGCGTCTTTCCCCTCACAAAATAAGCACATGAAACCAAGACATTACAGACTCTTACATGTTAAAAAGATTCAAGCCGGGCAGCAGTGGCACAGGCCTTTAATCCCAGCACTTGGGAGGCAGAGACAGGCGATTTCTGAGTCTGAGGCCAGCCTGGTCTACAGAGTGAGTTCCAGGACAGCCAGGGCTATACAGAGACACCCTGTCTCAAACAAAACAAAACAAAACAAAACAAAACAAAACAAAACAAAACAAAACAAAACAAAACAAGAGATTCTATTAGTTTTACTTTATTTTTGAGACCAGGCCTCACTGTGTAGTTCTGTCTGCCCTAGAACTCACTCTGTAGACCAGGCTGGCCTTTATCTCATAGAGATCTGCCTGCCTCTGCCTCCCATGTGTTGGGATAAAAGGTGTGTGGTACCACATGTGTCTTACTTTTACATTTGCATACATGTTTGTGTCTGTGTTCATGTATGTACATGGAGGTTTCTGGGGAGTGGCGTATTCCCTGGAGCTGGAGTTAAAGGTGGCTCTGTACCGCCCGACATTAGTACCAGATCTCTTCAAGAGCAGCAAGTGCTCTTAACCACTGGACCATCCTCCCAGCCCCCTTTCCATGTGTCGGATGAGATGCTCATTTACTCAAAGTTAAGCAGAGAACAACAAAGCTATGCTGAGATGGGGGTGCTGAGCAGCTGGCTTGGCTCACTCACAGGCTAAGGACGCCTGCCTACCATACCAGCCTTAGCAGAGTGACAAGCTCTTCACAGTCGCTCAGCATATGCTAAGCCCATGTGACATGTAGCTGTATTTTACTATTCTCAGCCTACGAATGAGGACACTGAGAACTTTGTTGTAATTTTTGAATCACATAGCTACAGAAATGATCTAGTCTGATGCTCTGCCCCCGAGGCCCACATAATCTCCAAAAATGTTGACTCCTGATACACACTTCTTCAGCTTGGCTGAGCTGTGTTGACCACTACACTGGGGATAGCACTAGGAAAAACTTATGACCCAAATCCAGCAATGCCCAGACTGTATCAGATAACAGACCTGTACATAAAAGCCACAGGATCCACGTATCTCCTAAGTGGCTCTATTCATACAAGCAGGTCATCTCTGGTCTGATTTGTAATAACCCTTGAGCTATACCTGACCCCTCAGTCCCAAATCAGCTCCAAATTTATTTAAGCCTGCCACTCCCCTGCTTGGTACCCGTGGCTACCCTTCTGAAGTCTTAGCATGTTCTGCAGCCTGAACAAAGCGACTGGGTGGCTACTCACTCATCCCTGTCCTCTAGATCCACAGTCTAGATCCACATGGTTACACACACACACACACACACACACACACACACACACACACACTATTAAGTGGATGTCTATAGCAGTTCTTGCCAGAGCCAAATTCCTATCTCCATCTTTCTAACCTCTGGAAGTCAGTAAAGCCATCATGACCCACGATACCCAGAACAGCTCAATGGTTCCTAACGCCACTGTCCCTCCTGACTGCCCCTCTGCCCAGGGAATGTTCCCTTCCAGCTTCCATCTCCTCTCCAAACTGGATGCTTCTGGAGACTTCCTGCCAACCCAGCTGGCTAAGTACTCTGGCCCGGCTACCATGGCCAACGTGTTGCAAAACCGTTTCTGGGAACGCAAGGGGAGCTCAGGGGGCTGCCACACAGCTGCTGGCTCCACACGCAGGCACGGGCTGACCACAACACTTGGCCCTAGAGGTGGCTCTTGGCTCTCAATTGAGCCCTGCAGGGTCTCAGAAGGGATGACATTAGCAGAAGAGGGGCAGAGTGAGAGCTTCAGCCAGGGACAGAGGGGCAGGCAGAAGAGAAAACATCAGTGACCCCATACTAAGGGTTTTGCAACAACCTTCCCTGGCGGCTCCTTGGGGAAGCTGCCAGCCCGTGCATTTTTATACAGACAACCTCCCCACGAGCCTCTTAACTAGCAATCCTGCCTTGACGTCAAACTCCAAGTCGGGGAACTTCAAACACAAACAAACAAGTCTGCCCCAGACCACAAGTGGAGATGTTCCCAAGGAGGGCCAGCGCTGAGAGTTGCCACAGCTGGGAGCGTGAAGCTGACTGCCCTGTCTGCATCTGCTAAGGCTGAGCTCTGTGACCTGATCCTAAGCTGCAAATGCAAGGGTCTACCCCCAAGCTGCTCCCTGGGCCTGTTGGCAGGTGTAGGTGCCCACTGGGGTGCAATGATGGGTACAAGTGACCCTGCCCTTGAAATGCTCCAGCCAGCTCGATCCTCTGTGCAAGCAGCACTATCCCCAGATAACATCACAAGGTCTAACCACTCTGAGACTATGTACTGCAGCCAGGAAGTAGAATAGCTTGCTCAAAAGCACTTAGTGGGGCTTGCTGAGAAACTTCAAGTCTAAGCCAGGCAAGGTTGGCAGATAGCCAAGGATCTGACTTCTCAGTGACACCTACTGACCCAATCTTATTCTCCACAGAGGCTGTGAGCCTCAACAAGACTTTTCTGGCCTAAATATCCTAAGACAGCATCCACCCAAGTAGCGAGGACCGAGCCAAACACACTGGCCTTCGCAAAGCAACCTTTGCCTTGCAAAGTCTGTGGGTGATCTACCCCGAGACTGTTTTTCCAAGGTTTGCTTCCTGTCTCGACTCACTGCTATGACTTCTGAACCATTTCCTTTGTGCTGCTGGTCACTGCACTCCTGGGGAGCCACAGAGACAAACTGGTATAAATCAGGAGAGAGCACACATCCACTTTATCCTCGAACTCCCCATGTCCTGAAGTGACTGCCCAGGGACAAGAAGGGAAGTGTCTATCTGTCATTCAGTCATTCAATAGTCAAATTGCATCTTCCCAGAGGCAGGTATGGTGTCTGTCATAAGCAGCATGGTTCCCAGGATCCAGTGAGGACAAGAGATGTGTCCACAAGCATGCCTGGCTGGGGAACAGGAGAGGCAAAAAGGCAGAGAACAGATATACCATGTTCCATGAATGCCCATGACACAGAAGCTTCCCTGGACACAGGTATACCACCCTCTGAATGTCACTAACACTGAGGTCCCTGGCACTTTGTGCTTATGTTGGGAATCTGAGAGGAGGGACAGCAGGTCAGGTACTATACACGCATCTGGCCTTCAGACACACCTGGGTCCTGGTTCGAACATCCCTACATACTTGTCTGAAGTTCACTAGACATACAACACTTCGAAGAAATCAGTTTACTCCTCAAGCACAGAGGTCGGTGCATGTGCTATGGGATTTCCAGGAGACTGGTCCAACTGTGAGGTGTAGGGGTGTCTGGGACCTACAAGGAATCAGAGAGGAGGGCATCCCTAAAATAGAGCCAGGGGCATGGCACACACGGGCTGAAAGGTAGGGAGGGCATGCTAAATGGGGATGCACACCCTATGAGCAAAAATGAGTGTCATAAAAGATTTTAAATGGGGTGGGGGAGATAGCTGGAGACTAGAAAGGACCAAGAAGAGAAGGGCAGCAGAGCTGGCTTAGGACAATACTGGCTCCTATATGTCCTAGAAAGTTCTGGAAACTTTTAGAAGGTCTTGCAAGAGCACAGCATTAAAATAGCTACAATCATGCAGGTATGGGACAGTATGTACAAGGAGAAATGTGATCTGATTTGCATTTCTGAATGATCATCATTTTGGAAACCATTTGGAGAACAGATTGAAGTGGGTGTAGAGAAAGCAGAGACAGGAAAATCAAGGAAGAAGGACCCCACCGCAACTCGGCGCACGGTGAGAACAAATGGTAATTTAGCTAGTGGCAGAGTGGGTGGAAGGAGGGAGCAGATCCAAGAAATGTTCTATTGGCTTTTTTTTTTTTTACTATAAAGATAAGACTTCCTTCTTGCTCGTCCCGGGCATTTCTGGCATACCAGCACTCTGGAATGCAGGAAGCTGACCACTGAAGCTCAGGACAAATGCGCTAACCACATGGAGCCTGGGAGGTTGTTTGATTTACTACAACTTGGCACTTTGTGTGTACTGGGGTGGAGAAGCCTTTTGCCAAAGGATCAACCTAGCAGGGTACAGACTGCAGACTCAATAGCCCAGGACGTCCCCTCCCCCACCCCTTTCTAAGGCACCTGTCTCACCTACCAGGCGGGGGGTGGGGGGTGGGTGCTGGAGGGTGTACTTGTCCAAAGCAAAAGCTGGTGTTTCCTCGTACTCTAGGTGAGGTCAGAGACTGCTCAGACTACACCTGCTAACTGGACCAGGCCTGAGAGGGCCCTCTCCAGCCAACCTGTCACACTGGTTTTGTCCACTCCTCGTTGCTGAGGGGAGAGTCTTCCTCACCTTAACTGTAAAAGCCAGCAGGGTTCACAGCCACAGAGCCCCAAGCCCACGTCTCATTTCCACCTGCAACCGGTGGCTTTAGGCAACTAACAGACTGACCCTTTACTTCCTCTGTTTCAAGTGAGGAAATCTGGGCAATCAAAATGTCAGTGTGAGTTTTAAGTAGCTAGCATGCTGTGGACCCCCACTCCCACCCCCACCCTGTACCCATTCCCATCCCCCTCCTCCACAGCTTTTATCATCATGAGAAAGGCCTAACAAGGAAACCAAGTGATGGGAGTTGGGTGGACTTCTGATGGCTTGTATCCAAATGCAGGATCTGGTTTACTGATCTGTGGCCTCATGTGGCAGCTCCCTGTGGGACAAGGAGAGCAACTGTCTCTGAGCACAAGTGCACATGAGCTCCTACCTATACCCTGTTTACAATTTGCTGTGCACCCTGTCTTAGGGGTTTACTGCTGTGAACAGAGACCATGACCAATGCAAGTCTTATAAAGGACAACATTTTATTGGGGCTGGCTTACAGGTTCAGAGGTTCAGTCTATTATCATCCGGGCAGGAGCATCCAGACAGGTAACGATACAGGCAGAGTTGAGAGTTCTACATCTTCATCTGAAGGCTGCTAGCAGAATACTGACTTCCAGGCAGCTAGGATGAGGGTCTTAAAGCCCATGCCCACAGTGACACACCTACTCCAACAAGGCCACACCTCCAAAGAGTGTCACTCCCTGGGCAGAGCATATATAAACATCACACACCAGAAGGCCTAAGCAGTACCTCTGAGACAGACCTATGACGAGACTGAAATGACATGTCCAGCCGCTGTGTGACAGTGTTTATGGTCACGTTATACCTTCGCTGAGTTATGACATTTCACACACAGGGCATCAATTGATCCTCATGGCACCCCTCAGAACTTAGCTCCATCTCCACACTTTCCCTGTAGCCACAGAGTGGGGAGGCAGACCACCCCTCCCATCACAGGAAAGCATGGCTTTAGGCTGAGAGACTAAAATACTGAGTCCTAAGCAGAGTCACTCTGCGGTAGGCTAGGGGTGCCTAGACAAACCCATCACTCCTCCTTTCAGAAGGGAATCTGTGAAGGCCACTCAACTAGTCGGAATCTTCTCCATTAGGAATAATGTTAGTGCTCTCCTGTTGGGGTGGGACAGTTTTATCAGGCAGCTAAAGGAAAGGGAAAGGTGACATAAAAAAATAAACAGAAGCCCAAGAAAGGAACTGCAAGAGTGCAGTGATGTTAGTTGTGTGCAGGGAAAGAAAGCAAGGCCACCCACTCTAACAAGCAGAAGCCAGAAGGTTGCAGGCCTGACTTTCAGCCCCAAGCACCCCCTGCAACTCTGCTCACCAACCAGGCATCCGGTGATGGTGGAAGGAGACTACAGACAGAACTCCAGCTGGTAGTGTTCAGGGACGCCAGCCAGGAACCCTTGATTCTAGGAGTCCTGCAGGCATGGGTTCACGTGACCACTGCTCTGCTGTTGATTGGCTATCTGAGCACACTTGGCTGCCTTATCTATAGAAAGGAGGGGAGCGTGCAGAGGGAGCCTGCTTGGTACTAGGCTAGGCAGACTGAATGCTCATAGTTCAGCCATCTTTATCAAGAAAATTCAAAAGGCCTAGCATCTTTGAAGGCAGTTAGAGACTGACTTGATGATTGCCTTAAGAGTCTTAAGCATTCTCCTGTGTATTTACAAGCCAAACCTCAAACTATCCCTGAGCATTCCTTGACAGTGGGTAAGGGCGGGGGAGGCCAGCCCAGCTGACTCACACACACCCTGAAGGATACTTTCCCTGAGGCTCACTCTCTTCCCAGGAGGTTAAGAACAGTTCAATGGCAAAGCTAGCGTGTGTAAAACAGAGTCCTGGGCAGAAGAGTCTCCCAAACCAAGACAGCATGAGAGTTACTCAGCCATAGGTGGCCTGAGGGAGCAAGCCAAAGCTGGCCTTGCCCTAGGCAGGAACAGGGGCTGTTCTCCAGGCTTAGGTTGGGGCGACACACAGGTGAGATATGCACATACACCTGTGACCCCAGAGGAGCTCTGACTGGACAAAGAAAGGGATGCATTTGAAAGTAAATATGCAGTGGGTGTCCAGCCTTCCAAGAAACCCGTAGGTCCCAGGCACCCACAAAGCTGGACACTCACAGTGCTATCTTCCCTGCTTCCCATGGCTAACCCATGCGATTCTCTATACAAAGCTGATGCTAGGCAGTATCCCCACCCCAGAGAGAAAGGAGCCAGGGACAAGCAGCCATACAACTCATACAGGCCGAGGGGGACCTGCACGGAGGCAGTGTGTCTGCCTTGGCCATTCTTGTCACCACAGGACTGATAAAACACCATAACCAAAAGCAGCTTGGGAAGGAAAAGGTTAACTTCGGCTTACACTTCCAGGTAAGGGTCATCATCTGGGCAAATCAGGGCAGGAAGAGCTCAAGCAGGAACCTGGAGGCAGGAGCTGATGCAGAGGCCATGGAGGAGTGCTGCTTACTGTCTTTCTCCCTATCGCTTGCTTCAGCCTGCTTTCTTATAGCACACAGGACCACCAGCCCAGACACGGCACCACACAGTGCACTGGGTCCTTCCACATCAATCACCAATCAAGAAAAATTCAACACAGGCTTGCCCATAGGCCAGTCTGGTGAGGGCGGTTTCCCAAGTGAGGTTCCCTCTTCCCGAATGACTCTATTCTGTGTCACATTGACATAAAACTAGCCAGCACAAAGCTGAATGGCAGGAATTGGGACACCTGCTGGGTAGGAGGCAAGTGATGGGCACCTCGGTATGAGGATGAGCAGGAAATGATGACCCAGAGGTCAAGCAACTGAATCCAACAGCACTCAGTCAGGTTCCTGACACAGCAAACCTCCTCCGCACATAACTAATGAACACCCTGTGTTGTCCCTCCTGTCTTTGACTTAGTAGGTCATCCAGCTGTAAACCCCTGCCTTGGGGACAGATCCTTTGGGCCACTCCACCCCACTCATGCACAGATACATCACTGATGATGCACAAACCCAGGGTGGCAACTAGCAGCTGCTCTGCCACATGACCAGGAGTGCCCAGAACTTTCCAGAAGGCCTGTTCTCTACCTTGAAGAGAACACATCAGCTTCAAGCTCCTTAGTCAGCAAAGCCTCCTCCTCTGGGGTGCTTGGAAGCCACAGTTCACTTCTTCCCGTCCATGGGCAGAAAGAACCAGATTGAGGGCCTTCTGCCCCTTCCTAATTGCAGGCGTTCTGTGGACTTGCTGGGGCAACCATCTGAGATACATGTGCACATATGCTTGAGATACACACATGTGCACACATCCTGATTGCAGGCGCTCTGGGGACTTGCTCAGCCTTCTAGAATAACTGTCTGAGATGCATGCATGTGCACACGTCCTTGCGTCAGACGGCTTCGTCCACACTCGGACCTCAGGCAAAGCAAGCAGCAAGCATGGTAGGCTGTAATACACTGTAGCCCACAGGGTGAAGCAATATATACCTCGGGTTTCACTCCACTTTAAAAGGTGGCACAGGAGCCTCACCTGCCCAGGGCTATTCCCAAGTGACCCAGATCTAAACTAATGATCAGGTCAGCTAGAGAACAACTCACTTGTACTTGAGGGCCACAAAGGGCACTGTAACTTCTGTCCTCCAGTCTGTGCAGATGGCCCCAACAAGGATCAGCCAGCCAGCAGGGGCTACTGTCAGAACTGAACTCATCAAAACAGCAGTATCTCCCTAACATCCGCAGATCTTAAGTTTCTAAAATGCAAATGGTCTCCAAAGTAACAAGCCAATGAGAAGAAGAACAATGACTTACTCCAAACTACAGTTTAGCATATTCCTGTTACTGGATGTCAGGACGCCCAGTTTCCTGTGTGAGCGGTGGCTAGCTGCTCTGCCAGCTGCCTGTGTGCCTGTGCCATGTGTAAGCTTCTGTGTCTGTGTATGTGTGTGTACACATATGGAGTCAAGGATCGATGCTGAGCGCCTTTCCCTATTGTTCTTCACCTTCTTTCTGAGACAGGAATTCTCAACAAAACTAGAATTCACTGACTGCCTAGGCTGGCCAGCCAGCAAGACCCCAGGATCCTTTTATCTCTGCCTCCTCGGCACTGGCATCTGGACTTTTTATGTGAGTGCTAGGGATCTGAATTCAGATGCCCATGATTGCATGGCAAGCATTTTACTGATTGGGCCATCTTCCCAGCCCTGCTAGCTATTTTTTAAAAGACAAAAAAAAAAAAAAAAAGAGAGTCTCATTATGTAGCCTACCTAGGCTGGTCTCAGACTCTCAATCCTCTTGCCTGAGCCTTCAAAGTGCTGGGATTACAGGCATGCCTGTGCCACCGTGCCTGGCTCAGCTGCTTTGATTTCACAGATCAAGGGCTGAGCTACAGAGTATCCAAGCGCTAATTTACTGAAGCACTGTATTGTCTCGTGCAGGGACACAAGTCAGACTCAGAGATGAAGTAGCCAGCAGAGGAGGAGGAGAACCCAGATGACTTCACTCTGTTGTGCCAGCCAGGCTTCTTAGTTGGAGTTCTCCACTTGCTCCTAGCCACTCCAGAGAGGTGGGGCTGAGGGCAAGCCTAAGGCAGCTCCCATCTCAGCAGCCCCAGGGAGTGTTCCCCCAAAGAGTCATCAAGAAGACAATAGCAATGGATTTCCCCTGAAGCAGAGGAAGCTGGGATGAGGCAGAAAATGGAGCCAAGGGCTTACAATCAAAGCCGTAGAAGCATCGCCACTGGTCCTTCCGGGCTGTCCCCAAGATCCCTCCAAAGGCTTGGCTTCCTCTGACATGCAGGGTTGTACCCTTGAGCATGGGGGAAGCAGGGTGGAGGCTCTGACCCTGCAGAGCATGAGTCTGCACTCATATCCGGCCTCCTGTGCACTCAAGCACTTGTGTTTTCTTCCTGAAAAAGGAAGCCATTTCTCAATCTGTTGCTACACAAGATAGGAAACCAGAAGCAAGAGACGCATGGGGTACAGGCATGCGGGGGAGGGGGGGCGCTACAAGAGACGCATGGGGTACAGGCATGCAAGAAGAGAGGGGGGAAGGCTACTAAGGTTGGTTGGCTATCTGTGGCTCAGCTGTAGAGCCAGCAAGGAGAGAGGGGACAAGGCCTTGCCTATGGGGCCGCTCACAAGGGAATGGACCTAAGGACACAGCCTGGGAGCGATGTGAAGAAGGTGACTATAAAACCAGAGTGAACTGTGACAAAACTACCAAACACGTCTCAACACACAGTTTTGTGTGTAGTTTTGTTAAGTGACAAAGGTGGGGGAGGGGAGGGCGGGTGGAATCCACAAGGCAGATGAGTAAAACCGTTGTTAGGGACAAAACAGGTTCTGGCTAGAAAGCTCATGCTGTGATGGTACACACCTGAAATCTCAGCAGCCAAGGGCCCAGGGCAGGGAGATCACAAGTTCAAGGCCTGTTTTGGCTACTAGTGAGTTTGGTTACACTGTCTTACATAAAGCAAAGTGGAACTAGAAAGATGGTTCAGAGGTTAAGAGCACTGGTGGCTCTTCCAGAGGACTTGGGTTCAATTCCCAGCATCAACATGGCAGATCACAACCATCTGTAACTTCAGTTCCAGGGAATCAGACCCCCTCCTCTGGCCTCCATGAGCACCAAATATACACGCGATGCCATTCATGAATGCTGGAAAAACACACACAAACAAAATAAAGCGATAATTTAAATTTTTAAAAGAAAAGTAAGGGAGACAGGGGGGGGGGGAGGGAAGGGAGGGAGGAAGAGAGGGAGCTGGCAGGCACAAGGAAGCCAAGAGGGAAGGAGCCGGAGCTTGTTCTTTCTCCCAGCCTCTCTGTGTTCTGAACACTGTGATTACACAGGCGGATTTTGCAAGGCTGTTACTGGTAATGATACATGTCAAACTGTCAACCAGGTACTGACTGTTTTACAGCACGGCAGGGTGGGTGGTGGGCTGCCTGTGTCCTGTTTGTAAGGGTGCCGAGCCAGGCCTTTCCACAGAAGCTAGTTCTGGCTTCACTGTGCCTGGCCTGGTAGATAGCAGAAAAAACGTAAAGACCTTGACTCCAGCTCAGGTCAAAGGAATTGGCTTTAATGAGAAAGGACATCTGAGAGGCTCCACGAGAGAAGCTATTAGGGGACAGCTCGGTGGGAGGAGTGCTCGCTGCTCAAGCATGAGGACCCGACTTGGACCTAGTGCCCCTGTGAAGTGTACAAGAAGCTGCAGTGAATGAGTTAACAGGTAGTTGATGGCTGCCTGCCACCCTAGCTCCAGGTTCAGCCAGATAGAGAGACAGGGCAGGATACCCAACATCCTCCTTTGGCACACATGCACACACAGACACACACACAGACACACACAGATATACACACTCTGTTTCTGTCTCTCTCCTCCCCCCACTTTTTGAGGAACAATGAGATTTCAGGAGCAAGTTCATAGAAGGCAGCTTTGCCAGGGATCCTGGAAAGCCAGGGAAAATCCAGGAAGAATCATCTCAAAGGGAAGTTACAGGAAGCCCAGGGGTGCGGGTCTGTACTCCCAACTATTTAGGAGGGCAGGGAGGGTGAAAAGTTCAGGAACAGTCTTGGCAACTTAGTGAAACAATGTCTTAAAATGTAAAAAGAGCTGGGCGTGGGGGTGGGGTGGCGGTGTAGCTCAGTGGGAGAGCTCTTGCCCCACTTGCATGTTCCAAGCCCTTCATCACAAAGAAAGCTAGCTAGAGAAGGACCAGTGTTTCCCCTCACAGGTAAGCTGGTAGAAAATGGAAACACACATGCAGAGGCTTTGCATGACACCTGCAGAGTGACTCCAATCGGTCCCCAAGCATCTCAAGATAGCTAGGAACTTCTGAACTCCAGATCCATTTCTAGGAATTTCTCTTAAAGAAACAAGTCTGCTAATGGGGAGTCACAGAAAGAAGTGCAACCTGGAAGACCCGAGAGCAGAAAGCAGGCTGCTGTGGCCTGTACATCAGTAACAGAGGTGGGTGGGGCCCCTGACAAAAGCCCTGTAGGAATGGACTTAAAGAAGGAGGCCACATCCATGGCTGTGCCACAGAAAATGTCAAACTCAAGCCGAGAAGACTAAACTCTGAGAATAATCTCGGGCCATCTTTGTATTTAGACCTTCGAGTATCACTTTCCTTTTCTTTAACATCAAGGCCAAATTATGTCTGCAAACAAAACAAATGTATCAAAACATAAACTCTCTATGTAGCCCAAGCTAGCTTCACTTGCATGCTGCGATGACAGGCCTGTGTCATCATACCTGAAAATAGAGACTATCTTATTTGGTGTTTTTACTTTTTTGCACTTTTTCCAAAGAACATGGGTGACTTTCCTTGAAATTTTAAAGGTTTATAATCATAACAGTTGTTAAAAAAGCATACGTATATGCCAGGTGTACTCTACAAAAGCTAGGGAGCAGCTTTGTGGGATCAATTCTCTTCTTCTGTCTTTATGTGAGTTCTGAGGACCAAACTCTGGTTGTCAGGTTTGCATGGCTAGTGCCTTTACCCACTGAACCATCTTGCCAGCATGGTCAATGTCATTCATTCATCAAGAACGAAAGAATATTAAATGTGTTGTCAATGGGAAAAGAGTGGGCACCCTAAGTTTGGAAATACTGGAAGCCAGAGTAAAGAACCCTAGGACTGAAACCTCAGTTAAATCTTGGCTACAGTCCCGCCCTCTGTAGAAATCCCTGAGTGTTCATCTCTGAAGACTGGATATGTTAAGATTATGCAAAGCTCATTATCTCTCTGCAAAATCAAACCAGTCAGAACTGTTCCTGCTGGTCAATGAAACCAGACCTAACATGGATGCAGCCGTGGGAAGCAGGACCCTCACTGCAAAGATGCTGCACCAGTCTAATGAGAGCATCCTTAGAAAACCAGCCGTGCTCAGTGAAGATTCCGTACACCGCACCCTGGACTCAGAACTGCCGAGCTGTGAAACACACCTACCCACAGACCCAGAACTCAGAACCTTTCTTTCTAGTGAGGACAGTGACAAGCAGGAGAACACCTTGGTCATGACTCTCAATTCTCTGATACCTGGGGATGTGTGCTCCAGAGAGGAAATGGGCAGTTGAGAGTTAGCAGGACTCCTCAGCGGGTGAGTGTGCTTGGTGCATAGCTAGATGGTCTGCATTTAACACTTGGATCCCACAGTGGAAGAAGAGAACTGACTCCTGACCGTCACATGTATGCCATGGCATTGCACACACACACCACCGCCACCGCCACCACCATCACTATCCTCACCATCACAATCATCATCATCTTCATCATCATCATCATCAAAGTCAAGCACTGGAGCAGATCTGTATGCAGCAGGATGATTGGCTTTTCAGCCATGATGGGGAAAATGCTCTGGGATTTGCACCTCCTGGGCCAGGGGCTTGTTGATCTAACATCATTTCCAAGAGGAAAGTTTGTTTGCAAATGGATCCCAACCCTTTCTGTCTTGTAGGACAGACTTTACTGAGTATCACTTAGCCTCCTTGAATCTACCGAGCTTCATAAGCTGCCCCTCAAGCGATCTGGACCCTGGCATGTGTGGCTTCCTGCCCCTGAGAGAACTGTCTGCACGTACTGCAAGCACAGCCAAGGGAGGCCATTCTGAGCCCAGGCACGCCCATTTGTCACTTTGAGGTTCCAACCTAATCCTTTGCTCTGCCCAGTGCACAGGTGACAGACAAGGCTCTCAGTAGATCAGCAAGGCCTTCTGCAGGCACTGGAGGCCACAGGCCTGAGCCCTGCGCCCTAACACCTCTCTGCTGCCCCCTTTCTTCTGAAGAGGCTGGGAGCTGATGTCTGCTATGCTGTAGCCAAAGAGCTTGTGGTAGCCCCTTTGTCCACTGTGACAAAATAAGCGAGGCAGTTTAAACGGGATGAGGACTGAGTTGGGTCATAGTTGCAGAGGTTTCTGGCTGTGCTTGGCCACCAGGGACATCAGGGCAAGAGGGCATGACAGGTGGAGCAAGCAAAGGTGAGGCGGGGTGGGGAGAGACCACTTCCACCCACACCTTACTTCCATCACTTCCAAAAACACCATCAGATAGGAATGGCCAGACCGCCAACCCACAGCTGAGGTGGGGGCGCTTCATGATCCTGTTGCATCCCAAGCCTGTCAGCCGAGTCTCTAACACAGGCCTCTGGCAAGGTTTCAGCCTGAAGCCAGAGCACCAGCACAAAGACCACTTCCCTTCTGCCTCTTTCTTCTCTTCCCTCTTCCTTCTCCCCTAGTGCCCGCCCCCTGGATCTGGGCCTCCACAGCCTGCTGCCTCAGAGAGCACCTCAGCTGCTGTTTTTCACTTGGCTTCCTGGGGCTACAATAGAGGTCTCTCCTTGCACACAAGCTGTCCTAGGGTCTGGCTTTCCCTCTATCTCTCCAGCCTCCCCACAAACATTTCCACATATACATCTCCTAAACCAGAAACTCCGTGCCCAAGGACAGGGCCCAGAGGCACCCCTACCAGTTCAGAGCGCACTGAACCCAACCCACTCATTCCATCTTCTGAGTATGCAGGAGTCCCGGCCTCCCTTCTTTCTAGCAGAATGCTAACGTGCGGGTGGCTTGCTTCCATCCTCCTTCACAGCTTGGTGACCCATGTGACTTTAATATCTGGCTGATGATAAAGAAAAAGATTTCTCAAATAGTGATTATGAAAGATCATTTCAAGGATACAACCTTCTCCAGCCCTTTATTATCCAACTGCTGGAGAGCTGATTTGATGGCTGGTGCTCTGGCAACCATCCTGGAACATATGGACAACACATGACAGAGACATAAACGGAAAAGGATCTGGCCAGCTTCTTGGTGACCACACCAACCGCGGCCTTCTAACCTCCTGGCTTCCTTCATGTGTGAGAAAATGAACTTGTTTGAGATTCTGTGGTTTAAATGCCATTTCTACTCACATTCCACCCAAAGGGGTCCTCTCCCCGGCTTGGCCAATAACACCAGTGTTTACTTTCTGGAACCCCGAAACTGTTTATTTACTAATTTCTTCATTAGTTATAGGCAATTTCTGGAAAGGATGTCTCTCATTTTTTAAGTGAATATTTCAAATATAACAAGTAGTGTATCCTTCCTGTCCGGGCCTTTTATTTATTTAATTTACTGTGTGTGCTAGCACATGGCTGTCACAGCGCTCATGTCTGGGTGAGAGGACGGCTTTCAGGAGTCAGCTCTATCCTTCTATCATGTGTATCCTGGGGACCAAACTCAGATCCCCTGTCTTTCCAGCAGACACTGTTACCACTGAGGCACTTTGCTGGACCTATTCATCGTTTTTGTCACACTTGCTTTGCTGCAGCTGGTGGTACCTGTTTGCTTTACCTGGCAGGACTATCCCTACTATACATTCTGCAACTTGACTTCCTACTGCCTTTTCCTTAAGCACAGTCAGGATGACGCATAAGGAAGGCAGGGCCACTGACTGTGTTCTGCTTTAGAGTAAGCACCCCAGTGTACTGATAACACCTTCCTGCCCACGGGCACTGGGTTGCACCCATCTCCCCTCACCACAGAAAATACCACAGTGCATGTTCCCACCTGCCTGGATCCTGCACCTCAGGACTTCCCGTACCAACATCTGAAGTGCACTTTCTGGTAGTGGGAGGCTACTACCCTTAGCTCACCAGACATGTGTTCCACTTAGGAATGTCCAGCCCATGTGTCCAGGCCTGGAGAAACAGGGGCCTTCCCTGGACCAAGCTGCACTTAGCTCTGAACCACCAACCCTCATCATGTGATGGGTGGCAGGCATCTGCACTTTCTCCTCAAAGTCTAAACTAGTCATAGCAGAAATACAAATACAGAAGTCCCCCTGCTTGAGCTTCCCTGCCCAAAATGGCTGTTCCCTGGGGACATGTGAGGAGCCAGCGTACATGCTGGTCCACACACAGAATCTCTCTGAAAACAGAAAAAAGGGTTTTCTTTCCTGTCAACAGCCATCTGTGGAAGAGACCCGCCCTCTGCACTCCCCGAATCAGGAGATCTCGAGCCTTTATCCAACATCAAGAGTTTTCAAAGCACACACCCCTTCTTACATCCTCCCATAGGGCCTTCCACACATCTCAGCTTCTCTCAGAAGCTGTCTCCTGATGAAGGAAAGTCCCAGGCGAGGAGAAAGGCCAACTTGTTTATTTCCAAATGCTGCCACATTCCAGCTGCGACATGTATGCTGGCTGGATGGGCTCACTGCAAAAGCCAGCTGGGAGGTAGGCCTGCGGGAAGGGGCTGGAACCTTGCAATGGGTTATTTTTAGGTGAGCCAGTATTCCCAGAATCATGTTCATAGCCCCAAACCAGCCCATGCATCCCAACTCTTGAATAACTGTGTACTTCTCATTAGAATGTGCCTCTGTGCCTCACTAGGGGCTCAGGTGAGAGATAGATGACTACCCAGCAAAGCCACAGCCAGCATCCGCCCTCCATGCCACATTTACAAGATGCTTGCTCAGCTCAGGGGTTGGTGCTTGTCCACAGGACAACCACAAAGCTGTGCTCTGTAGCAAGGAAAATAAACATTCCAAAGTGGGATAATAAGCCAAACGTGCTCAAATCTCACCTCTAACCCCACCTACTCACAAGGCTGAGACAGAGGGGTTAAGAGTTCAAAGCCAGCCTGAGCAACTTAAGGAGGCGCTATCTCAAAATAAAAGCGGGGCTGAGGATACAGCTCAGTTGCAGAGCATTTACCTGCAGTATGTGAGGGAGGGCTCCACCCCAGCCATGCAGGAGAAGAAGAACCACCATCTCCACACCAGGGTAGCAACTATCAGGGCTTCAGGAAACCCCATTTCAGAGATCAAGCAGAACCTGCCCCAGGAAGATGCTCAAGGGCCACCCTGGCAGCCTGTTCCTTGTTCCCAGGGACTTCAGGAAGATTCTGACTAGGAAGGCAGGCAGATGGGGCACTATCACCTGGCTCCTTTTGCAGTCAGCCAGTGGGATCCACCCCTCTGGGGGTAGGGCTTGCTGGCTCCTTCTGCCCACTGAGAGCACGGTGACATGAGATGCAGGTAGCACTTTACAATGCCCCAGCCAGGGCTGCGCTTTCAGGGAAAGAAGACACCAGAACTGCGGCCACCAGGTCTGGGAAACTGCAGTGGCCTCCCTGCTTGGAGGAAGCCAAGAGGAGAGGAGAGGCCAGAAGTGTTTTTGGACAAAAGGACAGAACAAAGCTACATTGTGATGCCCGCTGGGCAGAGAAAACCAGCAGGGGCAGAGGGGTAGAAGGGCCTGTGGATTCATTAGTGGCTCATTTATTTATCCAGCCAACAAAAGGCAGTGCAGGCAAGGCCAGAAAAGAGTCCTGAGTCTTTTCAAAATAGTAGCTCATGCCAGACACTGAGCATATAACCTGTTATCTCAGCCTTCAGGAGTCACAGTGGGGGTTCCAGGCCAGCCTGGGCTACAGAGCAATACCCTGTCTCCAAAGAAAGAGAAAAGAGAAGGGGAAAAGTAACAAACAGAAGTCAGAGCTTTCCCAAGTTCATGTCCAAGGAGGGGAAGGAAATTTTCTTCTCTGCAAGGTGCCTGAGCCATCTACAGAGGCTGTCACCTGCTGGGGTCTGCTACTATCAGTCCCGTGAGAATCCTTGTGCATGACTGTCCTTGAGCCTAGCAATCACCATCTTGTATCCCTTATCACCCCAGCTGGACCTGTTGACTGTTTACACCCAGCTGGTGGAGAGAGTCATGAGGCCCTCACCTGAGTACGCAGTCACTTTCTGCTACTTCTGCCTTGACTGCATATAGACTGGGGGAGGGGCCAGGGGATATAGACCAGGAAGACTGGAGGTGGAGGCTCAATCTATGATCTGTGATCTGCATGGGAAGCCCTCTCCCTGCTGGGTAAAGACGTTCCAGGCGATGCCGTTAAGGGAGGCACACACACCTCTGTAAGTAACCTTTCACCTATGGTCAGTGAGGAAACCCAATAAACTCCCTGCTTCGCCCAGACTGAACTTTGATGGGATGGTGCCTTGGTTTGTCATTGGGACCTTGTGGGGGATGGGTTGTTTATGTCTTCCCTGGAAGGAATCTTAGCCACAGAACATAAGAGGACCACTTGGGTCTGGAATGTGTCCAGGGTATGACCTCAACTTCTTACTGTAACTTTCAGTAGGAGGGGGCATTCCCTCACAGCAGGCTGGGGAGACTGTCAGAGCACAGCTCGGAGAGCCATGTGGACTGTGAGTGGAAGAATGGAACCTTGTCTATGAATGGTGGAGGCAGAGCAGCCTACCTCCAAGGTGCCTGGGAGGTGAGGCAGCCAGCTACAAAGGGCTCCAGGCCACTGTGGCTCGCTGTGTTCTCCCACTGCAAAGCACACTACCAACAGAGCAGCCCTGCAAGCCCGAGTACCAATGTCCTAGACTCAGGAGGGGAAACTGAGGCTCCAGTAGATGAAGAGCTTCTAAGGCTCACAGCTTTCAGGAGTGGAGGTGAGATTCGAACCCTGTGCCAAAGACTTTCCTCTTAGTGTCTGGTCACCAGCCTTGCCCCACACAATCTTTTGGGAGGTGGTGGATTAATATTGGGTCTTAGAGTGTCTGTGGCGAAGTCATCACTGTTCCTAGGTGTAGATGAGGAAACAGAGAGACTGGGTATCTCGCCCAGAGTCATGCAGCTGCCTTTTCTAACTCTCTTAGATGAGAGAGTCCCTTAAGTCCCTTAACGCAGTGGGACCTTTATACCAGACAGGAGAATTAAGGAGAAAGTCATTCTAAGCGGAGAGGGGGAAAAGCAGAAACAAGTCAGCCATGGGAACTGGTGGTTCACTATCATCATGATTAGGGAATGTTGGAAACTCCCTCCCCTTTTGAAAGCGTGAGCGGATGGATGAGTTGGATGCATGAGTGGGTGGGTGGCTTGGTGGGTGTCACATACGCTCTCACAGAACAGGTCTAAGGAGACTCGAGTAATGAAAAGCCTGGTCAAACACTGTGACTAACCCAGGGGAACATCCCGCAGTGGCTCAGTCTGCTTGGTAAGCTGCCTTGACAGGACCCCGCGCCAGAGCTTCAGCATCTGAAGCTGGAAACCCTGGAGCTCACAGGAAGGTGCGCAGAGATACAGGAAGCACTGCATAGCTGGTGAAAGCTTTAGAAAATATCATCTCAGCCCAGCATGGCAGAACATGCATGTGTCCCAACAGTCAGAGGCAGAGGTGGGAGGGTCATGAGTTCTAGGCCAGCCTGGGCTGCATAACAAGACCTTGCCTCAAACAGAAGCAAAACAACAACAAAAAGCACCTAATTTTTGATTTGAGGATATATCTCAGTAGTATAAAACTTGTCTAGCACATGTGAGGCCCCAGGTTCAATTCCCAGCACTACTAAAAAGTTATCTTTTAAAAAAAATTGCAGAGGACACAATTGTCTGGGATCAAATCAACAGTACAAACCACACTTCAACAGGGTCTGCGGAGACTTCCAGTCATGAGGGGAAGCCACTACTCTGTGTGTGTGTGTGTGTGTGTGTGTGTGTGTGTGTGTGTGTGTAGACTTCTGAGGGGAAGCCACTGCTACATTGTGTGTATGTGTGTGTGTATGGGGGGGGTATCTATGTGCCTTCTTGAACTATTTTAAATTCTTTCAAAATACACTTTGGAAATTGTTGACACAAATCTTCATTACCAAAGACATTTGATTTAATGTGAAGCATAGTGTTCTCTTGTTGACACAGCCCACTAAACCAGGGAACCTGCTCTCAGTTGGTCTTCCCCTGCCCACCATCCCTACTTCACTAACTCTGAAGAGACCTGATTTTGCTCAGGCTGACAACATGTTCAGCTTCCAAGATCCCCTGCAGCCAGTGAGGTGGAAGCTACTTCCAGGAAGCTGATTTTTCCTCACTGAGTAACAGGCAGGTAAGAGCAACAGTCTACCTGGAACGCAAACCTTCAGAACATGACGCCCTGTGTGAAGGGAGAGTTACATAGTAGGTAATACATGGTAGGTAAAAGGAGGCAGTGTGGAAGCTGAGGACCCCTGACCTCTGAACTTTCTGTTTCCTGGGGAAGCAACTCCTGGATTTTCCCAGTGTTACTATATTTCTGACATATAGACAAACAAATCTTAACATTCATATCAAATCCAAATTCCAGGGTGATGAGCATGGCTTCTGGTAGCATACTCTGTTGCTGTGAGTAGCCTGTGAACTTTAGGGGACACTGGGGGTACCCAATCAGCACAGGCTGCCTAACCCTTATTCTGTGGCACCCTGCTTGCTGCTGGAAGGGGCAATGGCCACTCATGGGTATTATTTCTGCTGAGTTGGCTTGGTTTTGCAACTTGGAATTTTGCTAGCAAACAAAAAGTGCTTTATGACAGAGGACTGAGGGCCACAATGGGACCTTTCTGCTTTGATTATGAAAACACATTAAGAGCTGAGCTGCCCCAAAAGCCGTGGCCAGGAGCCTTGGCCCCCTGACCCTGTACCCTGGAAGGCCTCCAAAGCCACTTAGGAAGAAACACAGAAACAGACAGCATACTCCAGCAGACAACAAAGCTTAAAGAGTCTCTTAAAGAGATCAGTCGGCACTGTACTGCGATGAACCGGCAGGGCCCCACATCTCCTCAAGACCCTCTTCTCCATCTCTGCAGATCTCACGTCTGCTACACACAAGTCTCATGCTCCAACTCCTGACACAGACACGGGCAGTACACACTCTCCAGTGCTTCAAAGTCCTGGAACATCTGGAAAGCAAGTGTATCCTCCAAGCAGCTCAGAGGAGAGCCAAGGACCACAGAGACAGGACAGTGGGCAGAGGTCTCCTGGGGCCCTGGAAGACCCTTTTCACACTGAGCAATCTTCTCACCTGTTTACAAAGCTGATTTGAAACTGAAACAAGAGGTGGTGATCTTGTTGCCAGGGGCCCCCAATAATGTGAGTACATACACAGGTGCACACGCGTGTGCACATACATGTGCATACACATAAACAGATTCACCAGGACATGTCCAATAATGATCACAGTGGCATTCTGGGTAGCATCTTACAACTAAACAAACCAATCAGTCATTAGCAGGAAAATGACACAGAAATCAATGATAACTAATGTTCTATCTTCGGCTGCAGACAACACGTCTCAGTGAGTGAGTGAGCAAAGTGCTTGTCATGCAAGCTTGAGGACCTGAGTTCAAGCCCAGTGGTAGCACTAGAAGGGTTGAGGGAGAAGCAGATCCCTGGTGCTCACTGTCCAGCTAGTCTAGCCAGTTGGTGAGCTGCTAGTTCAACAAGAGACTCCAAAGCAAAAAACAAAAACAAAAAACAAAAAAAAAACAAAAACAAACAAAAAAACCCAAAAAACAACAACAACAAAAAAGACACACCCAAAAACAAAAAAAACACCACTGAGGAGAGTGAAAGGGGAAGGAGATACACAACAACTAAAAATGGAGAATTATTTTATTTTATTTATTTATTTATTTATTTTTGTTTTTTCGAGACAGGGTTTCTCTGTATAGCCCTGGCTGTCCTGGAACTCACTCTAGACCACGCTGGCCTCTAACTCAGAAATCCACCTGCTTCTGCCTCCCAAGTGCTGGGATTAAAGGCATGTGCCACCGCTGCCCGGCGAGAATTATTATTATTTTATTTATTTATTTATTTATTTATTTATTTTTGTTTTTTCAAGACAGGGTTTCTCTGTATAGCCCGGGCTGTCCTGGAACTCACTCTGTAGACCAGGCTGGCCTCGAACTCAGAAATCCGCCTGCCTCTGCCTCCCAAGTGCTGGGATTAAAGGCATGCGCCACCACTGCCCGGCTGCGAGAATTATTTTTTTAACTATGCCCATTCACTGGACTACTACATAGCAGCAAAAATGAACAAGTACAGCTACACCCAATGAAACTGCATAGATTTTATAAACACTGAGCCACACAGACTCCTATGCATGTGCACACGTCTTCTGACAGAAAATATAAGAACTGGGCAAGGGGAATCCCAGCATCAAACAGATACAATTTTGTGGCAAATAAGACTTTGAAGCAGGGACATGATGACTCTCTGACAGTCAAGCTAATGTCACTTGTGACAGCCAGGAAAGGGGTGATGATCAGAGAGACTTCCAGGTTCTGGCAGGGATCTGGTCCTTGATCTGGACAGGTCACCAGGGTCCATATGTGTGACTGTACGGCGGCTGTACACTAGTAATGTTCTGTGCACTCTGGATCTGTATTGTGTTTTATGATAAGCAGTTACAAAACAAAAAGGGGAAAATTATGTCTAGATACAAGCCTGCCTTAAAATGTTTGCCTCAAAATGTCTTGACTGGACCTTACGCCCCAGGGCCACTCCAGGGAGCTGGCACCTTCATCGCTCCAGTCAGAAAGTAACGAGGACATAGCAAGTCCCCTGGCCTTCAGGTTGTCATTAGGGCTCCTTCAGCAGGAACCACACAGTCCTCTGAGAAAGGAGTGGCTTCAAACACACATGTACTCCCTCCCCGGATGGCCACCTAAGAGAAACCCCTCCCTTAACACAACGGAGGTCACCGCGTGGAAGATGAGTAGTCAGTCATGCAGGGACAGCACAACAAAGGCTGCACCCAGACAGTGGTTGGGATCTCAGAGAGAAGACAGGGTTAGACCATGGTCTGTCTATCCTGCTCCCACCTGAAGCCTCCACAAGGCCATGTCAATTGCCCAGAGCCTCTTCGACATTTTACAGTGGCTTCTGCTCTCCTCCAAGGCCTGGAGACACGGGTACTCTCTCCCAAGGGAGCAGACTCTCACTTCAGCCTTGGCTTCCTGGGATGGCATCAGGCAAACAAACCTGGATGTTGGCCATGACCACAGCTATGGCTTTTACCAAGGAGTGGGAATTCAAGAGTTCCCATGTTAGGTGGCATCTTCCCTGGGGTGCTGGTGGCACTGCCAAGGAATCTCCAGACCCCCTTTCCCTGAGCTATGGCTCCCCAGGCTGCCTTGAACTCACTGCTCCTTTGTTGATAGCACCACAATGTTCTCACAATTGGGAGCTCCCACCCACCTTGGGTCCTGCAGAAAACCTAGCCTCTGGGGTTCCAGAAGGCAGAATGTTATCCTCCCTTTCTTAGCTGTTGGCCCTGAGATGCCATGGAGAACTTTGAGCTCCTGCCCAGCAGTGCTCAACAGCTAAGGTGCCCAGGCACACCCTCTACTTCCAGACACGGTGGTGGTGGTGGTGGTGGTGGTGGTGGTGGTGGTGGTAGTGATGGTGGGCTAAGCCTCAGCTCCCCCAGGTTCACATGTACCCTCCCTAGAACCTACAAAACACCCAGACTCGGGGAAGGTAAGAGACCCTTCCTGGCTCTGCAGTGTCAGGCTGGGTCAGCCAGTCCCCTATCTGTGAAACACAGTAAACTAGCGGTGGCAGCTGTCCCTCAAACATTGTGTAACGCTGCTTCTGGAGGAGTGAAGCACATGGAAATCTCTAACCTGGAGAGTCTAGGAAAAGGAAATGGACACTAAGCAGATTTGTTCTTCTATTAAAAACATTGCATTTATCTAGTTAATATGAGCAAGGTATGTGTGGAGGTCAGAAGGCAATCTGCAGATATCAACTCTGCTGAATTTGGGTTAGGGGCCTGGCAGAAAGCACCTTTGCCCACTGCGCCATCTCATCAGCCTGAGGGACTTTTAAACACTTCTACATTGGCTTGTTCAAGAGCTGCTCGATGGTCATGCTACCTCTCTTGGCTGTAAGCATCAAGGGAAGACAGAGCTAACACTCTGTCACTTGCAAGCTGTGCATGACCTTTAGGTGTGGGCACTGAGATGATGTCTGGACGGCTGAAACATGCCGGCTGCACAGAGGGAAGTTGGGAGCAGCATCTGCACTTGCAGACGATGCTGAGCAGCATTCTCCCAAAGGCCCAGGGCTTGGCAGACCCCAGACCATTCAATTAAATCACTCGTGGAAAGAAAGTGGAGCCTGAACCACTGTTCCAAACCTACCAGACACCATGGTCTTCTCCAAACCATTTCAGTAAGCCCATTTTACAGGCATGAACACCAAGCCAGGGGAGGTCTTTTTTTTTTTCTTTTTAAGTTACCTTAATCTAAGGCCACTTTCTATTCAGCCTTAGATTGGATCTGTTCTTCCAAGTTCTCTTCTGTCTGACAAATGTGCATGGAATTAAGCACAAAGACCAGAATGCTTTTCTAGCGGCCAAGCCTTTTGTACATTGTCATGGGATCATCCTTACAACTTTTAAGGATATGTCTGAGCCTCACTAACATCCCCATTTTACTTAGAGGGAAGTTGAGGCTGGGGAGATAAAAGATTTGCCCAGGGTATCAGAGATAACCTTGCCAAGAAAGTAGTGGTGGCAGATACCACTGCTCTCTGCAGGCAAAGTGGGGGAGGGAGTGATTTTCCCAGACTCCTGGACTCCACTACCACTCACAGGTTAGAGGAGGCAGGATCAGAAGACACACGGGCCTGCCTTTTTCGTAGACTCTGACAGGAGGGGCTTTATACCTGTCTAGGGAGCAGGTTTATTACAAAATGCCTCTGGCTGAGGACACCAGCTTTCCCCACCTGTTCTATACAGGACCTGAGGGGACCTCAGGACAAATGCCCAGCACTTAGCTCCTCTGTAACTCCCCAGTCCTTCCTAAACCAGCCGCTTAACCCCAAGAGATCCCCCTTCCCAGCATTCTACAGACATCCCCAGGATGGCTGCCATAGTGGGTCCTTAACCCTCCTTACTCCAGGTGTCAGGCCCAGGCCCAGTGCCCCCACCCCCAACTCCAGTTCACCCTCTCTGGGGTAGGACCTCGGATGCCAGTCTAGGCTATCTAGACAGCTCTGCCTCAGACACAGATGTTGTGGGGTTTATGCTACTCCAGAATCTGGAATAAAAGCTATTGTTTTATTATTTATTCATTAAGAGACAACAACTCACGAAGCTAGCCTCAAACCCCATGTGTAGCTGGCAATGACCCTGAGCTTCCCGTCCTCCTGTCTGCACTTCAGTGGCAGGAATTGTGGGTGTGTACCACCACACCCAGTCAGTGTATGCAGTTTTAGGGACTGCATCCCAGAGCCTCATGGAGACTGGACATACACTCTACCAATTGAGCTACAGCCTTACTAATGTTAATGATATATTTCATTTAACCAAGCGTACCCAAACACCATTTGAAAGCTAATATCTACAAAATGCTATACACGGTACACAATATACAGTCAATGCACACCAGGAAGTGAGTGACTCTACACATTTTTGTCGCCCTTGGTTTCTAGATCCACCCTCCAGGCCAGCCACACACACACATCTGTGCTCATCTTCCCAACTTCCAGGGCTAATGGGAAGGTTGGGTGGGTACCTCAATGAGCACCCAAGGTCCTGCTGGATGGTGTCATGGTTGTCCGATAAATTCTGGGTGCTTGGAAGAAGGCTGATATGGGTGGGGCTCCCCTCTTGAATTCCCACAGGGGCAGACCTCTCTGACAGCTGGGGGCTGACAGGAAATACCTGTTAGTCTGGCTACGAGATAGCTCCCCCTCCTGCTTCCTGGACTTGGGCAGGGCTGGGGGGTTTCCATGACACCTGCCGAGCCCAAAGCAATGTCTCTGGGGAACTGAACTAAGATTCAGAGCAGAACAAATGGAAGCATGGGGGTTTCTGGTGGGTTGAGGCTGGGAGATGAAGGCTGACCCTCGGACATGCCCCCACGGCATGCTACAGATGCCAGGGAGGGAGGGGTGTGTGAAATCCCTATATCATCCAGCCAGTACAGCTAACAATTAGACTGCTGTCAAACTGCCATTCTTAGCTGGGGATTTTTTTTATCGAGAATACCAATTTCACTATTGCAGTGTCAGGGTTAGAACAGTATTTCTTTTTATTGTTGTTGTTTTGTTTTTTGTTTTTTGAGACAGGGTTTCTCTGTGTAGCCCTGGCTGTCCTGGAACTCACTCTGTAGACCAGGCTGGCCTTGAACTCAGAAATCCGATTGTCTCTGCCTCCCAAGTGCTGGGATTAAAGGCGTGCGCCACCACTGCCTGGCAGAACAGTATCTCTTATTCCTATGCTGTGTGAAGCAGTGAGGAGAACCATCTCTCCAAAGTGATGCTAAATTGCCCAAAACAGCTCAACTAGAAAGAGGCTCGGGCCACACTAACAAATCCCACTGTGCTCCAGTCCCCGCCTCACCACTGCTAGTCACAGTGTGGGGTTTTTGTGGAGAGGGATTTTAACATTAAAAAGTGCCGTTTACTCTTTAGTCACATTACATATCTGCCAAGATACCCCAGGTCAGGGAGGGAGTGTGAACACGGGAACACAGGTGGGAAGCCATGAGCCGAAGACTCTCCACGGTGTGACACTGATCATGCAATGTGCCCTTTTAACAAACTAATTTGAGGTGTACGAGTGTTTATCTAAATGCATATATGCAGGCCATATGCATGCCCAGAGTCTGTGGTGGTCTGAAGAAGACATCAGATCTTTTGGAACTAGACAGTTGTGAGCCACAATGTGGTTGCTGGGAACTGAACCCAGGTCCTCCACAAAAGCAGAAAATACTTTCGACCACTGAGGTAGTTCTCCAGCTCCTAAAATGAATGTATCCTTTAAAATCATTCTTAGAATCACATATTTACTGACTGACTGGTTGCTTCTGTGTATGTCTGTGTACACATGTACATGTTCACATATCATGTATGTGTAGAAGCCAGAGGACAACCTATGGGAGTCAGCTTTCCTCTATGTGGGACCCAGGTTGTCAGGCATGGCTGCCAGCTCCTCCATCCGCTAAGCTACCCCTAGCCCCATGCATCCTTTTCAGAGGCTACTGTCTGCTGAAAGAGAAAGCATGTGGAAAGTGCCAGGGCAATCAGCTATGCATGAAACTGTTCTGCTCACCCCTGAGATCTGGAGGCCAGACTTGTCTGGAGCTGGCACGGTACTTCAAGTACAACTAGAAACACACTCATCATTTATGTTAAAGAAGCAGGAGCAAGTATGACTGACACCAATCCTTTGGTGATGTCAATACCTGGCACCTCACGGGAGAACCAGAGAAAGCCGTGAAACCTCCACCGTCTGTGTGTTCAGCACTAAATACACTAACTCATTTGGCCACAGGACAACCCTACTGAGGCAGGTTCTAGCCTCAGACTCACTTTCCTGATAAGGCAACTGAGTCACAGAGAGATGAATTAATTGTTCAGGATCACACAGTCAGGGAGTGGCAGGCTGGGATTCAAACCCAGGCAGCCTGGCTCCACAGCTCCCAGCCTTCCTCACTACACTGTCTGACCACGGCAATAATAAGTGTCTAGGGCTTGCATCCCAGTGAGTCACCTACTGAGGCAGAGGCCACTGGCACCTTCCTGGATGAAGAACTTCTTAGATTAATGATCGTGGTGGAAGGGGCAGAGGCAGGCCCACCGGAGCCAGGGTGGGGTGGGGGGACACCAGGCTGGGCAGGTTGGCCACTGTCGAGCCTGCAACCAACTCACGCTAGCTAACCCCTGAGGTAAGAAGCTCCGAGAACATCAGCGCCCCACCAGCTCCTGTACAAAGAGTCAACACCATGGCTCTGTGCTCTTGGCACAGCCTTGCACACAGCCAGCAGGTACCCTCAGGAAGATGCTATACAAGCTGTCCCTAAGCTCTTGTCCCAATCCCTCTCCAAGCAAGACTTCCTTAAGGACCTGAGCAAATAGCTAGAATGAAAATGTCACTCTTGCTGGGCGGTGGTGGCGCACGCCTTTAATCCCAGCGTTTGGGAGGCAGAGGCAGGTGGATTTCTGAGTTCGAGGCCAGCCTGGTCTACAGAGTGAGTTCCAGGACAGCCAGGGCTATACAGAGAAACCCTGTCTCGAAAAACCAAAAAAAAAAAGAAAAAGAAAAAAAAGAAAAGAAAATGTCACTCTTTCCTTCTGACTTGTTAGGGTATCTGTCTCTGACTTTACAGGACAATGACTTTAGCCCCACCATGCATGCTGACCTCAGCAGGAGGCAAGAGGAAATTGTTCCCTGATTGTGCCCTTTTATAGATGGGAACACTGAGGCTCACAGGAGTGAGTCAGGCTGACTTTGTTCTGCGAGGCTAGCTCAGGGCCAGAGTAAGCCTGCTCCTGGCATGCAGCAGTCATACCTGAGCCTCTGTGGGAGATGAGCAGAATTAATAGCCCTCAGCATACTGCCTGCACAGCAACACCCCTCCCAAGATGCGTGCTGCTCAGTGATGGGCATGGTTGTTCAGGCCAAGAGAGAAACCAGACCTGTGAATGGAATACACCCTACCCACAGTGCTCTCTGAGTCCCTGAGGACTGGGGCGCTTGGTGCAAATCAGAGAAAAGTAAAAGACACCCAGCCCTCTGCTCTTCTCCCTGCTCAGGGCCATCCTATTCAGTGGCTACTCCTGGGGCCTCTCTCCCCGAAGCTACTCCAGAATGTGACACCACTCACGTTCTGCACTCAGCACACACGACCCAGACATGCTGTGAGAGACCCAGGGAGACAGCAGACTTTACCTTCAAAACACTCACGTGCAGCAGCTGCCTTAAAGTGACTTACTGAGCGGAGTCAGTGTGGCCAGCTGACAGTGGCCCAAACTCACACAGGAGTACACCTGGCACAGCTGTTGGATCCCAAGAGAAAAGCTCCTGGTGGCTGAGTAAACCATTCTTTTATAAAACAACCTGCCAGCATCCATGGACTTCCCTTGGGGACTGGCACGAATCTTCACTACAGAATGAAATAGAGAAATACTGTGGGCTGGCACTGTCACCCACAGCTGGCACCGAGCCAGCTACTCGATCCAAATCTCACCTTCACATTTCTGTTCCACCTGGGGGATGTTCATCAGGACCAGAGAGGCTCTGCAGTGGACAGCCATCCCCCAGGTCTCAGTGGTCTAGACAGAGGTACACCTGTCACTCTTGCCAGTATCCACCGAGGCCTGAGGCCCGAGGCTCTTCTCAGATCTTCCCAGTCTGGGCTGATGGAATCCACCAAGGGAAGGGCAAATTACAGGAGCTCTTAGAGGACTCCATCCTGAGGACCATGTTTATTTCTGCTAACAACAGCTCATTGGCCAAAAAAGTCACATGTCTACACCTAAAGTGTAGAAGGCAGAAAAACATGGTCCCAACATGAGCTCACTCAGTGGAAAGAACCAGAAGCAGAATGGTGACAGAGAGAACATCTGGACAGATGTTCAGGATACAGCACCAGGTGAAAGGCTGATGACACTTGCCTATTCTTGTAGCTCTTGCTTGGTTGAGACAGGGTATACATGTCTAGGCTAGCTTAGAACTTGCAATCCCAGTGAGGAATGTGCAATCCTCCTGTCTCAGCACCCCAAATGTTGGAATTATAGGAGGGAGCCATGATACCTAGTTTGAGTTCCTTACCTATTAACATTTGGAAACTGTTTATTCCTTGTTACGGGAAATCTTTCCTGACACTGCAAGATACTAAGCAACACCCCTTGCATGTAACCAGTAGCCACTCCCCTCCAAATTATCATAACCAACAATGCACTCCCAGTGTCCCGGGGAGGCCTGCGATAACTTCTGCATTGGATGGTCAGAAGCAGAATCATCTTTCGAAGAAGACAGAGAATGATGCCATCATCCTTCCCCCACAAGATTCTCGCTCAGATTTGTCTTTACGAATGACCCCGAGGCTCAGATCAGGTAATGTGGAAACTGCTCAGCACAGGGCTGGTATACCATGGACGAATCCACAACAGGACAGTTGTATTAGAATTCTGCTGCTGGCCCTGAGTGCAGAATGAGAAGAGATGGGGATTTCTGCTCTTGGGGAAAACAGCTGGATCCAAGGTCATCCCTTCTGCTGGGTGGGAATCCAAGGCTAGAATGCTAGTGGAGTTGCCGTGTGTTCCAATGATGAGAGTCGAATCAACATCTGGGTGGTGATTCTGCCAACCAGGGGACACAGGTCCAGGAATGTGCTGACACTCCCATGTGGGCAAGCATGGAAAGACAAACAAGTATCTGTCCAGGGAAGGGCTCACACAGGGCACTCAGCCATCCACAATCATTTCAGAGACCACCTTCCTCCCCAAGCACCCCATTCTCTAACCTTTTCCTGACTCGACATTCTGATATCTGGCATATGCTAATACCGCTCTGGCTCAGATTCAGAATCAGCAAACCTGCTTTCAGATTCTATCTGTGCCATGTTCTACCTATGTGGCTTTGGCCAAGCACTAGACTTCAACACTGTCCCCTACACTTGTCCAGTTTGTACCCAGCATTAAGACAGGAACCCAGCACACTGGCATGAAAGCAAGAACTTAATTCACACATTTTATCAAATTGGCATCCCACATGGCCCACACTTAGAGACATTTTTTAGTTGCTGGCATAATGCTGGCCCACCTGATCCTCAATCCCTGTATCTAGTCAAAGGAATTATGAAAGTCATAGTTTTCATTGACTTATAAACCACAGACATGTCGAGGAAGAGAAAATCTCAATTGAGGAATTCTGTCAGACGAACCTATGGACACATCTGTGAGGTATTTTCTCCATTGCTGATTGATATGGGAGGACCCAGTCTACTATGAATGGTACCATCCCTGGGCAGGATGGCAGGCTCAGCAAGTCAGGGGAAGCAAGCTAATACGTAAGCAGTGTTCCTCCATGGCCTCTGCATCAGTTCCTGCCTCCAGGTTCCTGCTTGAGCTCCTACCCTGGCTTCCCTGAAGGATGGCCTCTAGTTTGTAAGCTGAAATGAACTCTTTCCTCCCCAAGCTGGTTTTTGTCACAGTGTCTGTCATATGACAATGACCATGTATACAAAGTGTTCATCACTGCCTCCCATAGCAATCACTGGCTGAGACTGGCTCCCTATAGTGACAATGACTTAATTTACAGCCTTGCCCCGCCTCCAAAGCAGCCAAAAGAAGCCTTAAACCCACCTCACGGAACTCAGCAAGGATTAAATGAACAGGTACAAAGGGAGATGGGCACAGTGGGAAGGGTCCGACAAACATCACTGATTATTCCTACAGACTTAACAGGGCTCAGCCTGAATCCATTCTGAAGCTTGCAGTAGAATCTTAGTACAACGTTGGGCACCAAGGAAGGGCTTGAGAAACGTCAGCTGTTATTATTCACACGTAACTTGCAAGCCCTCTGGTGGGAATCCCACATCCTGGATACCACCGATGTCTGACCTGTTCCTGGTGATTTTGTGTCTATAGAGAATTTGGGGTCTATATGTGTAATCATGAGGGCCAGGCCTAGTGGCCAGAGCCAGGACCCACAATCCCCTCTGTTCTCCTTCCTAGATGGCTTCCTGACTCCTGGAAGTGGTGGTTCGGTTCTTCCTATGCTCACACTTCCTATGCTGCACCCCCATTCACCCATAGCTCTCAAAGCATAGCCCTTCCCCCCACAAGCTTTCCCTAGATTGCTAGCTGTTAGAATGCTACATTTAGAACCATAAGATATTCTTCCCAAACCACAGATTTTAATGTGACCACATTAAGTTCAAAATAAAGAATGGGCTGGTGTGGCAGAACCCTTCCTGCCTCTGTCAACTGTGAACAGCAGCCGTGTGCTAGTATAGCTCACGATGTCCTTGATGTGCCAGACACAGCAGCACACGGTCACCTGGGACGTAAAAGCTGCTTAGAACTTGGGACATCACTCCCATCGGGTCTAAGCTTACCAGGCCACTCCTCACACTGATACTAGAGACAATCTTGGGCTATGTACCTTAGTGACAGAGCTAGCATGCAGTAGGAGTCACTCAGAAAGCAAGCACACAGGGGGCTAGGAGGCCACAATGGGGCAGGCCTGGCTCTTGCTATGCACTAGATCCGCCTTGTGACCTTGATATTGACCAAGGATGGAGAACCATTGGAATATCTGGAGAATCAGTCAGTCTGAAAAAGATCCACTGCGACTTTCTCTTTGGGAACATCCAGTTGTTTCCCGAAATAGAATCATTAAGCAAGCCATGGGTAAAGACAGCGGGTGAAGAGGTCCAAGCGTGACAATAACGGAAAGAAACACACATGAGCATGTGTACACACACACACACACACACACACATACACACACACACATGCACAAGCCCCTCTCCCAGGCCCCATCCTCATAGTAAAACTTGCACAAGCCTGTCCATGCAACCCAGAAGCAGGCTACCAAGCAGGCTATCACCTGACAGTCTTGCGTGTACGTGCCCTGAGTGCTCAGCTTTCCAGAAAGGAAAACCCTCAGGCAAGCACTGGAACTCCTCTTCCTGACGACCCTCCTGGTCTCCTCACTGCAAGCAAGCCTGTCATTTCCAAGCAGGCTTCCCCAACACTGGTGGCTCGTCACTTTGGGCACAGATCATCAGTATTAATATTTATATATCTTCTCTTCTTCCCTGAAATTTACTCATTTTTAAAATTACTGAGGGGAGGGGCCAGAGGACAGCTTTGTGAAGTTGGTTCTCTCCTTCTCCCTGGGGAATCCAGGTCATTGGGACTGGAGGCAAGTGCCTTGACCACACTGAGCCATCATCCTGGCCCAGATTTACTCACTTTTTAAATACACTTTACATCTTTACCATAAAAGGGACATAAATACTCATGCCACACAGAGATTTCCATAAAATCAAGAATAACTGACTGGGTGTGGTCATACACCTATAGCCTGTTACTTGGGAGCCTGATAAAGGAAGGTCATGAGTTCCAGACCAGCCTGAGCTACAGAGAGACCTTGTTTCAAGAATCCAAGGGCTAGAGGTGTTTCACAATTTTAGAACACTTTCCTAGCATGCTCAAGGCCCTAGATTTGAACTCTAGCACTACAGAAAAAAGGTGGGGGGGGGGGAGGAAAGAGAGAGATGAAGAAAAAGAAAAGAGGAGAAGGAAGAGGAAGAAGAATAAAAAGTTCAAGGCCAGCCTGGTCTACAGAGTGAGTTCCAGGACAATCGAGGCTACACAGAGAAACTCTGCCTCAAAGAAAAATAAATAAATAAAATTCCAGAGGCCGGAGGGATAGCTCAGTCTGTAAAGTGCCCACTTTTGAGCATTTGGACCCAAGTCCAATCTGTAGCAGCCAGGTGAAAAGCCAGGAGCACTGGTGGCGAACGCTTGTAACCCCAGCTCTAAAAAGGTAGACAGGAGAATCCCAGTGAGAGACCTACGTCAACAGAAAAAATGGCTGGTTCCTGAGCAATATCTGTGGTTGACTTCCAACACTCACACGCACGCGTGCATCCAGATTCTCTGCATTCACACAACCCTGACAAGCAACTCCCCCTTAGCCCCCAGCTTTGAAGGAAATATCTGTGCCTGGTTAGTGCTACACAACTGTGGACTGACACTGAGGCTTCATCCTGTGCCTCGGACTCAGTGACTAAAATACCCAATTGGCAGTCATGTGTTACTGAGTAGGGACAGCTCAGCAGATGACACTGTTCTCAGGATTTTGAAGCTAGAAGGAACACTGGAAAAGATCACCAAGTCTCCCTGTGGTGGCCCATATGTACCTATGAAGGTTTATGAGAAGACTGTCATATGGAGACCAGGAACTAGGCCTAAGGCATCATGGGAGCAGGTACCCTGATAACCCTGGACTCCTGGGACAGGCTACCCACAACCCTTATTCCTGCAGTATTCTCAAGTTACAGAAATCCACAGACACAGGCAGAGTCTCCCACAAAGACACACATCCTGGCAAAAAGGACATGGAGTGGGCAGGGGACAAGGAAGTGATACAGCTACTGCACATAGCACTCCTTGCCCCGCCATGTCCCCTCTGTGACTGAAACACATGCTTCTGGCAGACACAGTTTTGAAGAGTCAGCCCAACTTCTCAAATGCCTTTCCCCGGCTCCACAGGTAAAAGCTTCAGCTTTGTGCACAAATCACACCCACTCTGAACACCTGGGCCTCCGCCCAATGTCTGCCCCTCTGCCCCACCTCCGCCCCCACCCCGGCTGCTCCACTTACCAAGCCGTGCCCACCAAGGCACCTTAGCAGCCTCTCTCTTGGGCTGCTGAGTGGGAATGGGATCACCTGGGGCACCTGCTTATGGACTGGGCAGGGACACAGCCACCTACCGGGTACAGGGAGTCACCCAGCAGACCACACTGAGTCAGAGGCCAGGGTCCAAAATCAGTTTCCTGGAGGGCCTGTGACACCACCCAATGGTTCAGACATGGCTATCAGGGCTCAGACGGGGCTGTCAAGCCGACTCAGAAAACGGCTCCATCAAGGTTGTTGCTTTTTTTTTTAAGCTGCACAAGTGCCAGAAACCTCTTCCTCTTGTTATTACTTTTGAATGTAAATTAAAAGACCTGTTTGTTCATGTCTCTGGAATGCCGATATCAGTTCCTCAGCTGTCTCCAGGAAACACTGGCTCTGCTGGAGTCAGAAACAGCAGGGCTCAGCCCCTTCGCCCATTTAAGGACATCGGCCAGGCATGTGACTGCGGGTAAGTTGTCCCTTTCGCTTTTTATGACTAGGACAGACTTCAAGCTTTCCAGTTACTGCCACCTGCTGTTCCTTCTCATGCCCAGAGAGCCACTGGCTTCAACTACCAGGCTCTGCACACCTCTGGGACCCCAGTGCATGTGGCCACACCCCCAATGCAGGAACTACTACACAGTCATTGCACAAAATCTGGGCGGCAGCTTTGCCCTAAAGTTCAAGTCTTTGTTTAAGCTCTCAGATGGCCCTCCCTCACAGTTCCTCAAGCTCTCTGAATTTATGTTTGCCTCTGAGTGTGCGTTCATGTGGGTACATGTAGGGGCCAGATGGTCAACCTTAGGTGTCCTTGCTCGGGGGTGGACCATCCACCGTGTCTTTGAGACAAGTTTCTCACTGGTCTGGAGCTTGTCAAGTAAGCTAAGTTTGCTGGCCTGTGAGTGGGAGGGATCCTCCTGTCTCTGCCTCTCCAATACTGGGATGGTAACAGCGATCTACCACACTCAGTTTCTTATGTGGGCACTGGGGATGGAGCTTGGGTCTTTATGCTCACACACCAAGCAGCTTATTAATTGAGCTATCTCCCCCATATCCCTCTGTACTTTTCCCCTCCCTGTCAGACAGAGGGGGACAAGGGTCCTAGACCCCTGGCGTGTCCAGGGCCTCTGCGTCTACCACAGCAGCCATCCAAGTCCATGTCAGGGCTGGCAAAATGGCTCAGTGGGGAAAGGTACTTGCTGCCAAGACTGAAACCTGAATTTGATCCTGGGAAGCCACACAGTGAGAGGAGAAAGCCTACTCTCACAAGTTACCCTCTGACCTCTATACCTACTCTGTGGCATGCAGGTCCACCCCCCCACACACACACACACGCACACACACACACAGAGAGAGAGAGAGAGAGAGAGAGAGAGAGAGAGAGAGAGAGAGAGAGAGATGAAAACAGCACAAAGTCCATATGATGACAACTGTTCCAGGAAGAAGGGACACAACCAAAGGGCCTCAGGACCTCTAAGGTCCCCTCCAGACACACAGGAAGACAGAGTGACTGGTCTGCCAGCCACACAGCCATGGGTCTTTTTTTTTTTTTTTTTTTTTTTTTTGGTTTTTCGAGACAGGGTTTTTCTTTATAGCCCCGGCTGTTCTGGAACTCACTCTGTAGACCAGGCTGGCCTCGAACTCAGAAATCCGCCTGCCTCTGCCTCCCAAGTGCTGGGATTAAAGGCCTGTGCCACCACCACCCGGCAGCCATGGGTCTCTTAAGTTAAAGGGAATAGGCTGGGCGGCAGGAGTGCGCCGAGCAGAGCTTGGGTCTGTCTTGCTTTTTAACTTCCCAGCAGCAAGCATCACCAGTGCGACTCCACTCATGCGGGGCCCATTATTTCCTCCCCAAGCTCCCCTCCCTCCATGACATACCCCATAATTAAAGTTTAGGGTTGGGTTTTTTTTTATGATGCTGCTCTTTAAGTACATGACAACACAGAAGGAAGAGTTATTTAAATCCAACTTCCAAGGGAAACCGGCATCGTTAAAAGGGCAAAGCAAGAGCACATTTCTCTGGGTTTCAGGTAATTCAAGGTCACGTCTGAGGAACAAGACAGAAAAAAATGGGATCCTGGAAACAAGGAGCAACGGCCTGCAGAGCAACACGCTGGGTTTTACTGTGACTCCTTCCATACCTAACTTACCCATGGTGCTCCGTTGGTGATGGAGACACTCTGTCTGATGGTGGGAAAGACAAAAGGCAATGTGAAGGGCATGAATGAAGAGCAGGTCCACAGCAGACAAGACAACCTCAGCCTGTCCTTGCTCCTCCTCCTGCAGGGACCCCAGTCCCACTTCCTCCCAGTCTCTCTAGTCCTCCTAACCCTGGGATAAGCCTGTCCCCCACATGGGAGGCATTCCCATGATGCCAATGATGGGCTCTCCTCCTCCTGGGATCATGCCTTGGGAACTGCTCCTGAAATGAGGTCACCCATGGGAGACCACATGCCCATGAAAGCCAGGCCTCCAGTGATGGCATCTCCCACTTGTCCTAGGATGGTGCCCACCCAGCCTGGCATGACTTGGCCAGACAGATAAGCCACATGGGGGCTCTATATCAGTGTTGTATCGTGTGTCCTACTTCACTAGATTAAGGTCCTACACCTGAATGTTTGCAGGTGTCACAAGGGAAGAAGCCCTTCCCACGCCCTTGCTTCCTGGCAAAGAGAATAGCTTCATGGGGAGAAATTGAAATTAAAAGTACAGTTTGGCAGGCTGGAGAGATAGCTTAGCAGTTAAAAGCACTGACTGTTCTTGGAGTTCGAGTGTTTCAACACCCACATGGTGGTACGCAACCATCTGAAATTCCAGTTCCAGCGGATCCAGGGCCCTCTTCTGACCCCCACCGGCACCTGGCATGTACATATATACATGCAGAAAAAGAAAACACTCATACACATAAAATAATTAAGTTTTCAAAATGTTAAGTGCAGTTTTGTCCAGGTGTGGTACCCTTTGCCTTTAATTCCCAAACTCTTTGAGCTGGAGGCCAGCCTTGTCTAAATAGTGAATCCCAGGATAGCCAGGGCTACATAGTGAGACCTTGGCTCAAATAAGCAAACCAAATACAATTTCATTTGCATTATGAACTATAAACATATAAATAAAGTCAGCTCTTTTAGTTTGATTTTTGTTTTTAGAAAGAAAGAGAGAGAAGGAAGGAAGGAGGAGGGAAGGAGGGAGGGAGGGAGGGAAGGAGGGAGAGAGAGAAGGAGGGAAGGAAGGAAGGAGGGAGAGAAGGAGGGAAGGAAGGAAGAAGGGAGAGAAGGAGGGAAGGAGGGAGGAAGAGAGAAAAGGAGGGGGGAAGAAAGGAGGGAAGGAGGGAGGGAGAGAAGGAGGGAAGGAGAGAAGGAGAGAGAGAAGGAAGGAGGGAGAGAGGGAGGGAAGGAGGGAGGAAGGAGGGCTGAATTATATGGTACACAGGTATTCATGCCTGGCAGGGCAGGCAAGAAGGCACCGTGTGGAACTGACTGTCAGGGTAGCTGAGGAAATCTACTGGACTAGATAGTTCCAGAGCATGATTTCCTGTGGGGATCAAATATTCCCAGCCATAGCCACAGACCTGGGTCCCCGCCCCCATCTCAAAACCTGTCTTTAAAAGGATGAAAGAAGTAGAAAGTAGGCGTTGGCAACTGAGGCTCCAGTCCTAGCTTGACCACTGACTGTGACCTGGTGGCCTTAGACACAACTGGGCGGTTCACAAAGACTCAACTTTGTCATTTTTAAAGGGCAACAGACAATGGTCCCTATTTGTTCATAGTGTGTCCTGAGGCTCACAGATCAGGGTACGCCACACACGGTCGACTGTGCAGAGTGCTGATTGGAACTGAAATGATGACGGGGTTAGGCAAGGTTGGCAAATTCTACACCGAGGCTTTCAACTGAGTGGTCAACTCCCATTTCTCTCCCTACACGAAATACACTATCCAGCAAAGACAAAAAGCAGTTTCAAAAGCCAAGCCCTTTGGCCAATACCACTTAATGAGCACCTGTCAGAAACTTAAACATATTTCCGAAGTCCTTAGCCCTTCCTTGTAGATGAGGAACCATGGCCTGAAATCTGTCCCACCCCCTACGGATCATACCAAGCCGAAACTGCACAGCCAGGTCTGCCTACTGCTCTTGGATTCTGAACTTTATCTGTCTCAGGGCTCTCTTGCTGCAACAGTAAACATGTCCATCATTCAAATTTTCTAAAACTGTGAAGAACCCCCAAAATCCCCTGATTCAGAAGTGTCAAGAACTGAGCCCAGAGAAAGGAAAGTGACTTGTCCTGGATGACATAGCAGGTCATAGGCAAAGATGGTCTCAGGCCTGCGACTCTGGAGAAAAACCTAGTCTTCCCTAGAGGAATAGGTGCTGGGTACAGTGGGCAGACACCAGCTGCAGAGCAAGGCGAGGATGAGCTGAACAGGAATCCCAGGAGAACCAGGACCTGGCCTGTGCTGGCTGCTACCTGCAGCGAGGCTCACCAGGAGCCACAGCCTCTAGCAGATCCGAGTGTAAAATTACCTTCTTAGACGCTTCATGCATTTCTATTTTGAAGCCACCCACTCCTAGCTGATGCTCGAACCCTCCCAGGCGTTTCCCTCCTCCCCACGTGCAACTTAACTGCTTGTCAGCACCGTCTGTCTGTGGGCAAGGAGTCCCATCAGGTGGCTGACCCCAGTAAATAATTAAAGGGTAATCCCACAACCCCAGCGGAGGGAGGCCTATTGAGAGGAGGGAGCCCTGCTAAATTAGACATGGCGGGGAGGCACGCTAACAGCTTAACAACTGCTTCCTTAACAGATGGTAAGCAGAGTGCAGCCCACAGAGCAGCCTGCCAGGGGCAAGGCAGGGCAGGACAGGGGCAAGGCACCTCGGCTCAGCAGGCAAAACGAGAGAGACTCTCCCCAAACACGTTCCTCGATGGCTCTTCAGCAAAGATTCGTACCACCCTGGCAAACCCACCACCCTCTCAAGGCTAAAATGACACACGACCTTTTATTTCTCTTTCTCTTTTTAGTGGGAGAAAAACACCAACCAGAAAGTAAGATTTCCCAAAGTGCCAGCCTTTTATGGGCCAAGCGAGAGAGAAAAGGAAAAAGTCAACTTCCATTTCATCTTCCCACCAAAGTGTGGCACATGACAGCGATCTGTGTGCAGTGTCTATGCAGGCCCACAGAGGAGCAACAAACACAGATTCTCTGTGAGACAGGACTGGGCCAGGCAAGCGGCACGTGACTATATTTCCAGCTAAACGGAGCCTGTCTCAGACATCTAAAAAGACAATAAAGATACAGAAACCAGGCTGGTGGCAAAGACCCGCCATCCCGTGCTGGGGAGCTGGTAGCAGGAGGGTTACGGATGCTTGGGAAGTATGAACAACTCGACAGGTCCCATATCAACAGCAATATGCTTGTTTAGGGTTTACGAGGCTCTAGGTTCAATCCCAGAACCTCTAAAATCCAAAAGAGTTAAAAACAGCTGCGACCAGGCATGGTGGATCACGCTTCTAATCCTCATATTTGGAGACAGACACAAGAAGATAAAAAATTCAAGAACATCCTCTGTTACACTGAAAATCTGAGCCAGGGCTTGTGGGTACTCGGGTGTATATACCATAATGCCAGCAGTTGGGTAGCTGAGGCAGAAAAATCTCTGAGTTTAAGGCCAGGCTATTCTACATGGAGCATTCCAGACAGCCGGGGCTACATGGAGAGAACTTGTTTCAGAAATAAACAAATAAAAGGCTGGGGACAAAGCTCAGTTGGTAGAATGCTTGTTTAGCAGGCACAAAGTCCTGAGTTTGATCCCAAGCACTGCAAAACCCAGTCATAGTGATGTATAGCTCTAATTCTAGCACTCGGGAGGTGAAGGCACAAAGGTTGGAAGTTCAAGGCTATCCTCAACTACACAGTGAGTTGGAGGCCAGCCTGAGCTACCTGAGATCAGCACTCACTTAGGAATGACAGGGCTTTGGGAATGAACTCTGGCTATTGTCACCTGTGGTTTTAGTTTTTGAGTTTGGTCATTTTACCTGTGTTTTGTAGAACCTGTGTCTGTGTGTGTGTGTGTGTGTGTGTGTGTGTGTGTGTGTGTGTGTGTCACAGTGTATATAGAGATCCTAGAGGACAACTTATAGGAGTCAATTCTCTTCTTCCACCATGTAAGTCCCAAGGACTGAAGTTGGGTTGGCAGGCATGGTGGCTGGTGCCTTAACCGGATGAGCCATCTCAACAGCCCTCACCCATGTTTTAATAAGGGCAAAACATTCTTATTTCATTTCACAAACAAACTTTGTTTTCCATCATATATGAGCTAGTCTGTTACAGTCTATCACACAGACTATCATCCAGGTCACTTAAAGACATTAATAATTGCTCACATGTAGGCCGTATTACTGTGTGCCCAGTGTGTCACATGAATAACCAGCCCTCTTACAGAGGAAGAAAGAGTGGTTCCTGTTGTCATGCAGACTCGCTGGCCCCTCACCTGAGCTCGGCAGCTGTAGTTTCAAAATGGGCATTGTCCACACACAGAACAGAGAGGAAGGGATGGGGGATGGGGGTTGGGGGATGGGGGTTGGGGGTGGGGTAGCAAGAGTAGCCGGGCTTCCAGGGATGTTCCTCTACAGAGCCAACAACAAGAACAAAAGGAGGACAAATGAGAGAGCACAGAGAGAAGGTATGTGAGGTGATGCTCACCTCAGAAACACAGCTGCCTGGCGAGCACCCTTCAACCACCCTCCCAACTCACATCCCTCTGAAGAAAGGCAAAGAAAAGCAGAAGAGCTGGCCCAGACCCCAGGAATGTTGCACAACACAAGAACAGGAACTTTCTTCTTAGAGTGAAGCATGCAGCTGAGCTTGTGTGTGTGCTTCGACGCACCCTGCCTTCAAGTGAGCGTGGTCTGGCTTGGGGGGTCCCACGGTACTCCCTGGTTCCTCAGGCCTTGGGGAAGGTACAAGCTGTCAGACAGGATAGAGCAGTACCAACACACAGGACAGAGAATATCAGGGGACATCACATGTAGACCAGAGCCACGAGGGCTCCCTTGCCTTGAGTGTCTACACACTGACAGTCGTGTGGAGCTGCCTGACAGATCAGAGACTGATGCAATAAAGCCTTTTGATTAATGCCAGTTCCCGAAAGCTAGGAAAGTTACTGCAGCATTGATGGCAACAGCAAAACTGGAAACACCCTAAACATCCATCAGGAGGAGACTGGCTTTTAAAAATAAAAGGCTCCATGGGGTGGTGCCTCTGGACCCTGTGCTGGGAAGACTGAAGTAGGAGGGGACCATGCCAACACGGTGAGTACCAGGCCAGCCAGGACTATATGGCAAGACTCTGTCCCGATATATGAAATCTCCGATACTAATAATGTCACAGGCACGAAGAAGAAAGAGACTCCAGCTGTTTTAAAAAGAGCAAACTGACAGGCTTGGTGATGCTCGCCCTTTATCCCAGCACTTGGGAGGCAGAGACAGTCAGATCTCTTTTTAAGTCCAAGGCCAGCCAGGTCTACACAGGGAGCTCCAGGCTAGCTGGGCTACAGAGTGAGACCTAGTCTCAGAAAGAAAAAAAAAAGATTGGAGACAGTAAGATCGGCCAAGGTGGTAAAGGTGCTCGCCACCAAATCCCCAGGACTCACACAGCAAAAGGAGAGAATCAATTCCCTTAAGTAATACTCAGATGCACACAAACACCCCACTCCACCCGCATGTCATGGCATGTGTGAACATACATAATAAATAAATAAATGTAATAAAATTAATTTAGAATGTTTAAAGTGTGAATGCTTCTGAAAGGGGAAAAGTAGGTGGGGGGGGGAAGGGGAGGAGTGCGGCGGCGGCACTGCAGTGTATATGTGAAGGAGGTTTCCTTTTATTCTGCAGCCTTCTACAACTTCCCAGAATCTTGTACTACATGCATAAATTGCCTTCGCTAAAATATATGTGTGTGTGTGTGAAAATACATATATATATCACAAAACAACAACAAAATGTATATCACAAAACAACACAGAAACTGGCAATTTTCCAGGAGTGTTTCACCATCACAGAACAGGAAAGTACCAGACTATCAGTTTCCCAATTTACAGCTAACGCCGAAGCCCAGGGACTGAGCGCCATGGTGCCGGAGGTGGCAGCACATGCCTACGACCCCTGATCTCGAGAGGTACAACAATCGCTGCAAGTGCAAGTCCAGCCTGGTCTACAGAGTGAATGTAGTCCAACCTGGTCTACAGAGTGAGCTTCATGCCAGCGAGGGCTACATACTGAGAGCCTGCTGAGGAAGATGAGGAGAGGCAGTGGAGAGATGGGAGTGATGGCACATGCCTTTAATTTAATCCCAGCACTTGTGAATCAGAGGCAGGGGGGATGTTTGTGAGTTCTGGGCTACCTGGGTCTACATAGTGAGGCTGTCTCAAAAGACAACACAAAGGCCAGGCAGTGTGTACACAGCAGATCGGGAAGGGAGACCACATCTCCAGTGTGCAGGTCTGTCTTCTCTACTTCTCTCCACCAAAGACTCAGCTACTGATACCTGACTGACATGACCTAGTCAAACCCTTCCATAGCCACATCCCTTCCCAGGCTGCAGATGCACATTGGGCAGGCTGAGGAGGGAAGGGGCCCACAAGTCCCTGAGGGAAGTCAGGACACAGTCATGGTTAGAGCACCAAGCTGAGAAGCTGGGCTGTTGCCTCTAGAAGTAAACTTATGGACAGTGGGGTAGACTCAGGGCACCATCAGCCAGCACGGCCATTCCTGAGTCCTCAGCAGGGATCCTGCCACTATACTACAGCCTAGCAAACTCAGTGGGGAATGGGGTGCATGAACTGACCACTCTGCAATCATAACCACATTTTGGAAGGAAAAAAAAAAGCCTGATGCCTTCATGCCAGCAACCAGGCAACTCAACAGCCTGAGATGCCAGACCCAAGCCTGTGGTGACAACTCAGAGCCAAACCACCCTTGATAAATACCACTCCAGTCAGCATGTTTACATTGAAGAAAACCTTGAAGAGCTGTGCAGACAGACCGTAAAACCCAGGGCCGGGGGAACTAAGAAAACATGATGGTTTTCCTCTGCAGTAAAAATCTATCATACCCTCTTCATTTATTGGAGGCCAGAAAAAAACCTCAGTCCAAATCTTAATACTTAATTCCTAGTTAGTAAATGCTACCAAGCCTAAGTCCAAATAGTCTTTTCAACAAACTCTATTCCACTGAGAGCCAGGAACAGTAGGAGTTCCAAGGATAATTAAAATGATTGCCATTTAGAAGACACAAACCACAGAGATTAATCTACACCAGGCATGTACCACCAAGGGCCTCTTACACAGGACCTCCTTAGTCCTCCCAGGAGCCCACGAAGAGCATCTTATACGATCCCATTTTACCAAGGCTCTGGGGTGAAATAGCTCATCCCAAGTTTCAGAACTAAGGCAAACAGGCCAGTCTAGCTCCAAAGCCTCCTCTATCTGCTTTCACAGGCTACGACTCTGCCTGAAGGAGGTTCCCCCTCAGAAGAGTATCGCACTTCCTCTAAACCCACTGTTTGAAGCAACACAGTGGAGCCTGTGACTTACCCCTTCCAGACTCCGAAGTTCATCCACCTGAGTCCCAGAAGGGGGATGGGGGGGGGGGGGGGCGGGGGGGGGGGGGGGGGGGGGGGGGGGGG
>NW_021621078.1:3803531-3806001 GCF_004785775.1 Grammomys surdaster | reverse complement strand
AGTTCTACCCCCTGACTCCCGGGGGGGGCCCTCCCCCCCCCCCCCCCCCCGGGGATACAAGCCAAGCAGGCAGAGGTAGGAACTGCAGGGTGAGGGATACAGTGTTTCCTAGGAGCTCCAAAACATCTGCCCATGTGGCAACCTGGGTGCTAGGCTCAGACCAGGGGCCCTGGGGACTCTGTGTACACATTGATAACATGCCAGAGTCACTACCTAGAAGAGGAGAATCCGCAGGTACATCCCTATCCCCTAAAGCAGGTACTTTGTATCACATGTACACATTCTCTTTGGGGTAAGGACTCCCTGAAGTAACGGCTTTTTGTGCTCTCATATGTCCAAGAGTCTGCATACACTAGGTGTCCAGTAAATGTTTGCTAAGTATTATCATGACCCTCTGAAAGGTATGAAGGACAGAACTCTCCTTGGAGGTGACACATTGCAGGATCCCAATGCTGGGGTAGACCAGACCAAGATAACAGGAACCTCCTTCAAAGTCTGCTTCCCAAAGAATGTATCTCTCCCCAAAAGGCCAACTCCTTACCATGAAGCAAAAGTGGCCTCATCTACAGAAAGAACACACATGGTCAAAAGACTATGTCCAACTCCCTACACATCGAGGGAGTCCTTGATGTTGGGGTTCTGTCAGGAAGCCACAAAGGGCTGTGTGACAAAAACAGTCCTTTCCTTGGCCTATCCTTTGCAGGCCTGTTTCTGTAGGCATACAATCCTACAGACACTGCTGTGTGTGTATGCTCTGTGAGATTGCCTGTGCGGCAACACAGGATGCAACCTTCTCACGGAGAGGTTCACGGAGTGGTTCACGGGAGCAGAGTGGCCAGTACTGACAAGGCAGGGGCCACACGAGAGCAGACATGACAACTCTCAAAACAGCTATTCAGTATCCCAGGCCTAGCATTCTCCCCACTAGGGAAGATAGGACAGGAAAGAGAAAGGAAACAGATGAGAGAAGCTAGCCAGGGAGCCTGGAAGAGCTCTAGGCATGATGAGAGGCAACCTCAAACCAGAAATGGCAAAAAGCAGCCCAATGTGCTGTGGACAAAACTCTAGGGGAGGCACCAGGAGGCCTAAACAAAGGCTTGAGAAGCAGGCCCAGCGACACAATGGAGGGGTGTGACCCTCTCCTGAGTGCATCAGGACCAGCATCACATCAGGACCAGCACCCGCCAAAGGCTGCCTATCTACCCACCAACAGCCACTCATAGCCCAGTGCCTGGAAAGTCCCACATAAGGCTCACAAAAGCACTGCTCTCTGCTGAAGTACACGCTGGTGTTCCAGGTACAAGGAGGTCCTCAGATTGAGACCCACGGATTCTTGGAGGAAAGGGCTTATGGCTACGTAGTCCTTCCCTACAGTCAAAGCCACTTTCTGAAGACAGCCACGGGAAGTAGGCAAAGAAGGTGGATGTGGTAGCAGGCACAGTGGAGAGCTGAGATATTCTAGGACCCCATCCATGTCTGCAGATCTTAAGAGTCTACCCCACACGTTCTGAATACACTGAGACCACAGACATCCCAGACTACAGTCTTCGTTCTTAACAACATAGGGGCCTGGAGAGATGTGTTGGGTGGGAAGAGTGCTTGGTGCACAACCATGAAGACCAGAGTTTGAATCCCCAACATCCACGAACAGGACTTTGAGAAGATGAGACTTTGAGAGGCAGAAACAGGAGATTCAACTAGGATGCTGGCAGCCAGCCCAGCCAACAGTGAGCTGCAGGGTCAGCGAGAGACTCTGACTCAAGGGAATGAGGTGTAGACGGATAGTGTGTGATGCCCATATCTCCCTCTGATTTCTGTACACATGTGCACACAAGCTTACACACATGCAAAATGGCAGAAAAGCCATCATCTTCCCCTCCAGAACCCACCTGGGTCATTTCCCCTGATAGCAGGCTCTGAGAGAGAAGTTTGCCTGCAGGACTTTCACAGAGTGGGGTTCAGGAAAGAGGTTTGGACAGGGGAGGCTGGGTGCAACCCAGGTCACAGATAAACCTGTGGGAACTGTCTGGACTGGTCTCTGATAGAGATGAAAGGCCATGATTTGTACCCTAGTTTCTGGATAAGCTGGCAGTCCCTTGGAGAAGACATTCCCTTTGCCTAAAGGTAATTCCAGGACTGACCCGGCTAGAAGCCACCAGCAGCCAGAGCTTACAAAGTAGCAGACAGGAAGTAGGCTCCTGAGGGGTCTGAAGCATAACCTGGCCTCTGCAGCAAGTCTTGACTCTGAAAAGGGTTCTCTAAGCAGCTATCGGCTACAGCAGACCATCAGTCCAAGGATCTCAGAAAGACAACTCGCATGAAGTCACGGAGGAAGAACACTGTCACGCACAATGGATCTGACAGGATCTAATGTTCTCAGTCCTGGGTTTAGATTATTTTTAAGACATATAACTTCATGAGAGAGAGAGAAGGAGCGAGGGAGGGAGGGAGGGAGGGAGGGAGGAAGGAG
>NW_021621078.1:3788192-3803431 GCF_004785775.1 Grammomys surdaster | reverse complement strand
AAAGGGAGGGAGGGAGGGAGGGAGGGAGGCGCCTGTCGACACATTGCTCTGTGAAATTTCCATTTTCTTCCTCATTGTGCTCAAGCTCCTACTTCACACACCTGGGGGAAAAAAAATCTATTTTTTGATCTGTAGACTCAAGCCATGTCATGTGAGCACATATTCACACTGGGCTAGGGGCCAGGTCTTGGCAACAAAATGGTTAGAACTTCACAGTGAGGACAAAATTAAACCTGAGAAATGTTTGCCACATTAAACTCTATAAAAATCCATTCAAAACTTTTTTACATAAATATGGCATGATTTTTCCCTGACAGGGGAAATGCAGGTTTTACCAAAGAAAACCTGAGGAAGGAAGGAAGGAAGGAAGGAAGGAAGGAAGGAAGGAAGGAAGGAAGGAAGGAAGGAAGGAAGGAAGGAAGCCTACCACCTAAGCATGATGGCACAGGCCTGAGATCCCAGCTACCTGAGGCAGGAAGACTGAAAGTACGGGGCCTGCCCGGCAACTTAGTGACACCCTGTCTCAAAAATTTAAAAAAAAAAAAAAATGCAGGTGGGTGAGAATATAGTACAGTCAAGGCCCCTGGCTGAATTCCAGAACAAAAACCAAGGAAAGGAAGACAAGCTGGCTAGAAGTCCTTCCTTCAGTACCATCTCCACGCAGCCTTTGCATGTATGTGTCTTTCTTTTTGTTTTGTTTTTGTTTTTGTTTTTGTTTTGAGGCAGGGTTTCTCTGTGTAGCCCTGGGTGTCCTGGAACTCACTCTGTAGACCAGGCTGGCCTTGAATTTTGAGATCTCCCCGACTCTGTCTCCTAAATCCTGGGATTATAGGTGTGCACCTCCACCACCTGGCTTGTTTTCATTTTTTAATAATTAATTGGATTCTCGCTCTTTGGTGACAACTTTTTGCTTAGTTGGTTGGTTTTGCTTTTTTTTCCAGTTAGCAGAACACTAGAATCACTTTTTAATTCTTTACAGCAAGGGGGGTATTTTAAAGGCTGTCATCCAAATGTGCTTGGTTTTGCTGGCACAGTATCTCAGGGTTGTATGTTTAGGGTTAGATATTTGGATTGTTGCAATTCCCCATGGGTGTAAACCATGCTGAGTTGAGCGCCCTTGGGGGTCAGTGGTCACATTCTCTGAGTTCTTGCTGGCCCTTAACACAAACCCCTGGTGCCTCCACTCAAATGACTGGAGCTTGCCTCAGGCTCGGCATGGTAATACATGTTTTCAAACCCCTATAGGAAAGAGGATCCTATACAATGATCTGGTTCAAGGCCAGCTTGGGCTCCAAGGTTCTGTCTCAAAAGCAAAACTCTTCCCCTAACAGCCTAAGAGTGGGAGCTCAAGCCTAAGGCAGTTAGCAGCAGAAAGGGGAAGCACACAGGAGCCCACATCTGCAACTGCAAAGGATGGCTGGCTGGCGCCATGCCTTGGTTACTCTGCTTGTCTTTATAAGAGGGCGTAGAGGCAGTACATACGCCAGGGCACGTGGAGGTCAGAGGACAATCCGCTGGAGTTGGTTCCCTCTCCACCACGTGGCTTCAGGGGACTGAACGTAGGTCAGCAGGCTCGGCAGCAACTGTGTTTATCCACTGAGCCATCTCCCCTGAGCTGCCATCGTGTCTTACAGAGCTTCCTGGTCACACAAAAACACAGTGGAGGGGCAGGAGAATAGCTCAGCAGTTAGGAGCACAGGCTGTCCCTGCAGAAGACCTGGGTTTGATTTCCAGCATCAACATGGCACCAGCCCACAACCATCAGTAACCAGTTCCAGGGGTTCTGACACCCTCTTCTGCTCCACGCAGATGCTGTGTGCACATGGTATAGTGTATACATGCAGGTGAGACACTCATATATAAAATTTTAAACTTTTTAAAAGTTGAGGACAACCAAGGAAGAAAACTGATACTAACCTATAGCTTCCACACGTGTACATATGTTCATGGAACCTACACTCATGCACACACCACACACATACATACACATACATACACACACACACTGATTGGTTGACTGACTGATTAGTTATGACACATGCACCTGTGATCTCAGTACTCAGAAAGCTGACTCCAGAGGACTGCACATTCCCAGGCCTGTCTCAATAGTCTCAACCACAAGGCAAAGACTTTGTTTCAACAACAACAAAACCCCAGACATGTCCACCTTCATCCTTAAAGGGAAAGGAAATCTCTCCTATAAGTAAAGTCACCCACCCTCTGTAGAGAATGGGCAGCCATCACTGAAGTGGCTGGTAAAGCATCGAGGGTACTCTGGGAAAGGCTGAAACAGGCAGCAGAGAGGGGTCAGGGTCACTGGGTTGCCATTTTCCCTGTTGGCTGGATTTCATGCTTGCAACATCATGTGTCTAGTGACATAGACCAGTCAGACTGCAAGTTCAATCCCGGGCTATCACCACTACCAGGGGATGGCCCTTCAGCAGCTGCTTGGGCCTCCTGGGGCAGCTGAGGATTGGGGAGGACAGTGTTCTCAGTGAGCACAGAGTCCTGAACAGTTCCTGTGAGGTTCCTGAGTGCATGCTACAGTTACAAACATCCTTATCACCACTGCTACCCAACTCCCAGGGTCTTTCTAAGAGGGCAAACAAGCATGGGCTTCAGGACCACAGCATGGGCACCTTGGAAATTGAAGCCAAGACTACAGTCCTCCTTCCAAAATGGCTGATCCAGAGGGACCTGCACTCAAAAGGGCAGGATTCCTCTTGTTAATGGGGATTCAGGCTCACAGATAGCAGCTATCACTACTCAAACCGAGGCAGCGAGACTTGGGAAGCTCTTTCTGCACCAGGCTAGTTCTGTTCCCACAGGACTACTTGCTAGAAATAGCTCAGAAAAGAGTGACTCTGGAAACTTCTCAGCTCCACTACAGAATCCAGGACTAGCTGAGGAAGAGTCTGAATGGTCAGATGTGGCAAAGGCCTGTCATTGCAGCAGTCAGGAAGTAGGAGGAACAGAAGTTTAAGGCCAGCTTGGGCTACCTAACAGCCTGCCCCGACACAGGCCTAAGTGCCCAGAAGAGAAACTACCTTTTGAAAAACTTTTGAAACTACCAGAAGAGAAGTCTCCCTTTTGTTCCAGAAAGGCTTGATTTTTTTATGGTCTCTGTGAGCATCAAGGAGGAAAGCTGTCCAGCCTGTGGCAGTATGCTCCCAACAAGGACAGGGGGGACTCTAGTCTGGGACACACCATAACCAGCCGCCAGCTCAGGGACTAGAGTCTGGTAGACATTCACACACTCATTCATCACTTCATTTAAAGAGCGTTGAGGTGGCTGGAGAGATGGCTCAGCGGTTAAGAGCACTGACTGCTCTTCCAGAGGTCCTGAGTTCAAATCCCAGCAACCACATGGTGGCTCACAACCATCCATAATGAGATTGGATGCCCTATTCTGGTGTGTCCGAAGACAGCGACAGTGTACTCATAAATAAAATAAATAAATAAATCTTTAAAAAAAAAAGTGTTGAGGTGTAAAACCGTTTTGCCTAATGTGTTTCTGTACCATGTGCATGCTTAGTACCCTCAGATGCCAGAAGGGGGCATCAGATCCCCTGGAACTAGAGTTACAGATGGTTACCCATCATGTGGTTGCTGGGAATCAACACCACTGAGCCTTGTCTCCAGGCTACACAGTAATAAGCAAAAGTGTGACATTATTGGGGTGATAAAGGGATTTTTCCAAATGAAAAGCAGCCCCTACCCAACTTATTTTACTTCTGGGTTTTCCCATCTACGTACATATTTCTACCAATTTACACAACTATAAATGTTCCACGCAGTCTACTTTGCCATCTGGATATTTATTTTCTCTTAATGTAATGTCGTAAACATGACCATGTTCTTTCCCAGCCTTCTTAAGTAGCATCTGGGCACATAATAACCCATACATTGCAGGTTGGGCTATGGCATGTGTAATTAACCATGGCCTTGCTGCTGGGCAGCTATTGTGCTGTCTTTTTTCCCTCCTGTATTACAGTTTAAATATGTTCTCATAAACTCTGCTTCATTGCTGAGTTGTTTGTCCTAGGAGAAACTCCCTAGGGAGAAAGGACTGGATCAGATACTGTGTACTGTGTTCTATAAAAGCACATGAGAAAGGGGATACCGGGAGAGACTAGAGAAGATCTGCTGAGCTGATGTTCAACAAACACTCACAGAATGAGTAAGGGTGAGTAACTCACTCACATGACCTCCTAGCAGGTAGCAGACTCACTGCCTGCCTGGACCAGGGTTCCACTACCTGCCCTGAGTCAGAAAAGCAGTTGTCAGGAAGGGTCAATAGTGCAAGGTCATGTTTGGCTACATAGCAAGTGAAAGGCTAGCCAGTACTACAGGAGTCCTTGTCTCAAAACAACAACGAAAAAGTATAATAAAAAGAATTTTTAAGGTAAGAAGTACAGTGTTGGGCATTGTGGTCCACAATCCCAACACTTAAGAGGCGGAGGCAGATGGATCTCTGTGAGTTCAAGGCTAGCCTGGTCTACACAGTTTGACCCTGTCTAAAGAAAAGAAATGAAAAGAACAGTTTCTACAAGACAGAGGCAGGGCTCACTGAAGCATTCATGTAAGACTCTAAACCTTCCTTCTCCTTATTCGTAACAGCTCTTCCCTCCTCCCTTCCTAGACTCTGGGTCCTGGGAGCAGAGGTAGGCATGTGACAAGCTCCGTACAGGCCACCCTGGCCTCCTTCAGGGAGCTTCAGGGAGCTAGGTCCACTCCCTTGGGCTGGTGCATTCATGGCTCCTCCAGCCACTTAACAGACACCATAGTTTGCTCTTTCTGTTCACCCTGTGTCTCCTCCCAGCACTTAAGTGCTAGTCCCACAAAGCTTGGACCCATTGTCTTCACAGTTATCCCCCAGACTCACAATAGTGCCCAACCCAAGTGGGTGCTAATCAAATACCTGAAGAGAAAATAAAAATCAGGCTGGGACTATAGCATGCACAGAGCCCTGAGTCTGATCCCACCACAGTGCTAGAATCCCAGTACTTGGAATATGAGGTAGGAGTATCAGAGTTCAAAGTTATTCTTGACCAAATAGCCAGTTTAAGGCCAGCCTGGGCCACATGAGAAAGGGAAGGTAGGGGAAAAATGGAGAGAGAAAATAAGAAATAAATAGCAAATTCTCGTGTGAAAATATTCTTCTCCTAGGTCAGGCACCGTGCTTCACACGGCTCAGCTCACCAGCTACAAACAACAATCCTATGATAATCCTCATTTAAGATAAAGAAATAAAGATTGTCCAGGCAGACCAAGCGACTTGTCAAAAAACACGGTGAGGAAGCAGAGTCCCAGCTCTTCAAACACCACAAGCTGTGATCTCACAACTTGTGGTGGTGCTGCTCACCCTCCTGGTTCAGCAGCCAAAGCCAGGCAAGGCCAGTGAGCATCAGAGCTTCTCGGAACAAGACAAAGTCTTGACATCCTGTGATCAAAAGAGGAGAGGAGGAGGCAGGGGCAGTGAGGCCGGGCAACTGGCCCCTGGAGTATAATCTGCCTCCCAACCCCCAACCCGGCTTCCCCAGGGGAGCAGCAAACTTGACTTTCAAACCCAAGCAGAACCTGGTTTGGCAGCCACAGAGTGACAGGGGCCCCAGTGAATGAGACTGGGGCTTTAGACAAGCCAGGTGCTCTTTCTTGCCAGTCAGGGAACTGATGAAGAAAACCAGGGCCAGAGAGGAAGTTGAGTCTAAGATACAAAATGCCCAAGACAAAGTCTGAATGTTTGAGGCCATCAAGTCTTTCTAAGAAGAATCAGAAGCACGTGGAGTGAAGAGGGAGGGCTGAGGGCAAACGACCAAGTTTCCATTAGTCACATGGTAGGCTGCAACACATGTGGCTTTCTGTGCACAGGTATCACAAGTATATGATCAGTCTCCCCCTCCCCCTCCCCTCCTCTACTTCTTCCCCCTCCTCATAAACAACCAGCCAACCACACAGAAGCTTTCTTGTCCCCTCAAAGACAAGTTTCCATTTGCTAATGGAGTCGTCCTTGCTCTGTTCTGTCCCCTGGCCAGGATGAGTCAGGGCCAGCGAGGGGACTCTCCCTGAGTACTTACCACCTTCTGTTTAGTAAGATCAGCCACCAACATTTAAAATACAACTGTGCCATGGGCCACCAACCACACTGCCTTGCTTTTTATACAGAACACTGTGGGATTCCAGCCTGTGCTGGTTCTGTATAATCCAGTGGCCATCCCACTCAAGACTGCTCCTTACTGGAGGCCTCTCCCCAGCTTCCTCCCCACCAGGAGCATGGCCCTGACTCTTTTCTGTCAATCCAGGTTCCAACACTCTCAGGTATTTGGTTTTGTTGTTGTTATTGATTTGGTTTGGTTTTTAGATTTTGGTTTGGTCTTGTTTGGTCCTGTTTGACAACTTCAGAGTCTCCAAAATGGCAATAAACAAACAAACAAACAAACAAAACAAAACCAGGGTGGTGGGGTAGGGGTGTTTCTGCCAGCATGACTTCTTTCCAAATACTAAACACCAACAAACTCTTTATCATGTAGTAAATGTTGGGGGGAGGGGAGCACACAGGCATGCACTCACAGGGAGGTCTAAGGACAGCTTTTGGGGAGTTGGTTTTCTTCTCCCATCATGTAGGTTCTGAGAATCAAAGTACATCATCAGGCTTGGCAGCAAGCACCTTTACCCACTCAGTGATCTCACCAGCTCCCAAAGCCTCTTCCGGTCTCCTCTTCCCCAGATATGACCCAAGGTGAGGTAGCTTTCTGAAGAATGAAATGAAACAACCAATACAAATTGGCAACTCTAGATGCCACCAATCCCCTCAAGCCTGGTTTCTTTATCCTTGAGGTGGGCTCGTAAAGTTAGCATGTCTAAAATTTTACTAAAATTCACTCAGAGAAAAGCTTGGTGTGTCAAAATCAGTCAGGTCTGGCTCAGGGTAGCCCTCACTGTGTGATGGAGAAGGAGAGTCCAAATTATTCTCCTCCCAGGATCCCGCCTTCCCTTGCCATATAGCAACAAACACATATGCAGGAAGCCCCAGGAGCTGGTTAACTCTGACCAACCCTGGCCCCAACTCAATGGCACCAGAGCTTATGAGCCATTCAGGCCTCCAAACAAAATGACGGCCAGCATCCACCACCCTGTTCCTCAGAGCTGTTGCAAACCCTGCTGATCTCTGGATGAATATGTTCTAGGCTATCCAAATGAACTTTGGAGGGGTTTGGGACTGTAGCTCAGTTGATAGAGTGCTTACCTAGCAGGTATGACAGACCCCTGGGCTGGATTCCCAATACCACATAAACTAGGCATGTTGGTGCACACCGAAAGTCCCAGCACTCAGTGGAAGCAGGAGAACTGCGAGGTCAAGATCCTGCACATGGCAAGTTCAGGGCCTGCCTGGGAAACATGAGATCCTGGCTCATAGATAGATAAATGATAGATAGATAGATAGATAGATAGATAGATAGATAGATAGATAGATAAGTAGGTGGGTAGATGGAAAGAGAGAGAGAGAGAGAGAGAGAAAGGAAAGATACAAGACATTTAAGCATCCACTCAGATTTCACATACCTTCTTTGCCCGCCCTAAGGAAAGAAAGCTATGAAAACAATATCAAGCCAGAGGTGGCAGCATCTACCTGCATACCAGCACTCAGGAGGCACTGATAGGAGGGTCAGGAATTCAAGGCCAGCCTGATCTACATAGCAAGTCCTATCCTAGAAAACCAATGGCTGAAGATATAGTTTAATGGCAGAATACTTGCCTAGCATGCACAAATCCCAAAAGGGAGTTGGGGAGGAAGAGAAGGAGCACAGCAGAGCACAGCAGAGCACAGCAGAGCACAGCAGAGCACAGCAGAGCACAGCACAGCATCCCCAGGACTATGTTCCTGGCAGAAGCCAAAGCGTTAGTGAAGATTGGGGCAGCTGAGGAAGAAGGGGGTTTCCCAAGTCTACTTCTCAGGCACTGTTTCCCATAAGTGACTGCCAGATAACCACACCTGGTCTCAGCAGCCCTGCATCAGAGCTGGCCACCTCAGTTCCCAGCTCCTCCCTTGGCAGAGGTCCAAGGCACCCCCAGCAGGGTGAGACAGTAGTCCTGTCCCCACAGTGAAGGCTGGCAGCACAAGGTGCATTTCCCAAGATCTTACACACCTCAGTGCAGAGATGAATCAGCCAGGGGTGGGGGGCAGGCGGTGGGGGCGGGGGTGCTCAACCTCCTTCACACCTCACCAACACCTCCTGCAGGTTTACTCAGCCTCATATGCCCTGGACCAGCCAGCCAACTTGCTAGAGTCAATACGTCTCCTAGACAGGTTTGTGCCATGCCATAGAGCAGTGTCCAGAAAAAGGCTAAGAAGACAGTGTGGGGAGAACAGCCTTTCTGTCACCACTGTGTCCCAAGTACCCATTCCTGCCTCACGGCTATTACACAGGACAGTCCCTCTACCTAGCCCCTCTTCTCCGCTGCAGGAATTCATGTTCCAGACTCCATCCATTCATGGACACACACATCCTTTGCCAGAAACACCCCTTTTCCACCACCCCAATCCCAAACTAAGGTCCAACCCCCCCCCTCCCCACTTCCATTCTCCTTGGCTCAATCCACTTCTCTCTGTCCTTGGCTTCTCATTTGTCTCCTTCCCTACAGGAGCCCTCTGCCACCCTGCCTGTCTTTCCTCAGTCTAAGGCAGCGTTCCACACAGAGCAGGTGCTCAATCAACATCGACTGAATGCACAGAGGAGAAATAAAGAGCAAATGCAAAATGAAGAATGATCTAACAAGGGCAAAAAAAATGTTAATAGAGAGGTTAGGAAGAAATGCACAGATAAATAAATAAGAAAACTGGGAATGGGTACACACCCTCAACTCCCAGAATTTACGAGGTGGAGGCAGAAGGATTAACAGTTTAAGACCATCCTGAACGTCATGAAACTTTCACATAAAGGGGGAGTAGCGGGAAGTACACAGCAGAGACAGACAGAGGCAGACAGGCAGACACTCCAGACTCTTTTTAACCTAAGAATTCCATTCATGGGAATAATCTGAAGGATATGAATTCAGAACAGGAACAAAAGAGATGCCTGTATAAGGATTAACTATTTAAACAGCAGAATTCTGGAAACAACTGAAAATCAGGGAAAACATCTGGCAGGTGACAGCACTACTACTGTACATGGTATCACATGACAATTAAAATGACAGAACTGAAGGTAATTGAGAAAGGTGGCATGCTTTAAAATAATGCTAAGCAGAAGCCAGGCCTGGAGGCTTAGTCCTGAAAACTCAGCTACGCTGGAGATCTCAGCTCACAAGATCAAGGCCTGCCCGGGCTACAGAGTAAGCTGAAGGGTCAGCCTGGGTAGCTGAATGAAACCCAATCTTAAAACGTAGAAAGTGGAAAGATGACAACATGCCCAATGTAACTCAGTGCAGAGCACTTGTCTGTCACGTGTGAGGCCCTAGGTTTGATCCACAAGCCTGCAAAAGGGTTCATTAATGCTAAGCAGGAAAATGTGTATGTGCATGGAATTTCTTCTTAAATGCTGGGTTCTAGTTCACACACCCTCTGTATCTGGATAAGTTTCTCACAGGGTCCAAAATAGCACCTGTGTCCCCTAATCTACTGAGAAAAAAATTCTACAGAGAGCTGAGCAACTTGCCTAAGATCAGAGCTAGCAAGCCGTCAGGAAATGACTATGCCACACTGGCCCCACAGCCCATGCATACCCTGTGCCCTCAGAGTGGCCCTTCCCATAAGGCCATTGTTCCTGTGCCTGAGAAGTCAAGCCCAGAAATATCCAATAGCCAACAAAGGTGACACAGCACCTGAAAACCACAGAATGCAGCAGAAACCTACAGGACCAGAAACACACCACTGCTGTTGTCCAGAGACTCCAGAGAAAAGCACTGAGAGAACAATCAGGCAAAACCAGGCTTCTGAAGCAGCAGAGGCCAAGGAAGCACCTTTAGGGTATTGGAACTCAGCCAGTTTGAATCAGCAGAGATGGGTAGGGGTCAGCATCTGCCTGCCGCTTTGAAATGTTTAATTAATTAATTATGCACACTCATCTATCTAATGACACAGATGGAGGAAAAGTAGGAAAATATGCCTGCACCATGGAGAAGAATGAACAGGCCATCCAGGCATGTCACACGCCACACTCAGTATGACTTCAGACACCTAGCTAGGTCTTGGGGAGGGGGAGGGCCATGAGAATAAGGAAGTCCCCCAATAACTGAGAGGACCAGGCCAGAGCAGGAGACCACCCTGCAGTACTGACAGACCAGCAAGCTTGGGGATCACCAGATGGAGAGCCCTCCAACTCTAGGGACATAGGCATAGCTCTGTCTCGCGTTCCCAGAGACTAACAATCTAGGGCCACCACTTCACAAGTAGGCTTCCTCAGAGTGAACAAGGGAGATGATCAAGGCTAGCCAAAGCTGCTTCCTATAGAGGCTTCCTCTGGTGGGGAATCACTATCGAGTGTGTGTGTTTGGGGGGGGGGGGGTGTCTCTCAACACACTTCTCTCTACCTTTGTATGCTTGACTATTTCCATAAGAAAGTTTTAAAGCACAGTGGTATGCTCCTGTAACCCCAAAACACAGGTGGATGAGACAGAAGGATCATCTTGAGTTCAGAGGCCAACCTGAGCTACAGCGCAGAGATCTTGTCTCAAACAAACACGGGATGGAAAGATAGCTCTGTGGTTAAGAGCCATCTTTTAATGGTCTTTCAAAGGACACAAGTTCAGGTCCCAGCGCCCATGTCAGGTGACTCGTAACTGCTGGTAACTCCAGGCGGACCCAATGCCTCCACAGATATTGCATTCACTTGCACATACCACACAGGGACACGGACACGTAATTAAAAATTAAATTAAATTAACAAACAAACAAAAAGCCCAGGCCTACAAGATAGCTCAGCAGGTAAAGCATTTGCTGTACACGCTTAAGGACCTGAGTTTGATCCCAGGAAATGTGAAAGTGGGGAAAACTGACTCACTCAAGTGTGTATGCACGTACACACACACACACACATACACAAGCCTATAATCCCTGCACTTGGGAGGTGGAGGAAGGAACCTCAGAAGTTCAAGGTTATTCTCAGCTACAAAGGGAGCTTTGAAGCTAACCTGGGCTACCTGAGGCCATATCAAAAAAAAAAAAAAAAAAAAAAAAAGCATCCAGGTTCAATGACAGCTCTGCACCTCCTTCGCTGTGCAGATTCTTGCTCTTGCTCTCTGTGCCTCGGTTCCTTTTCTGCAAATGAGGATGATGGGAGGACCTGCGGCAAGCACGTGGTGTAAGGACTACATGTCAGAGAGCACTCCTAGCAAGGAGGCCAGGGTGATGAGCAGGCAGTAAAATGTCAGCTATGATGACACATCCATTTTGTAGCAGGTATTGAGGGGCAGTTTGGAAACCGCATGCCATTTGATCTGGCAATCTGGGGAGGATGAAGTGGGGTGGCATCAACCTCATAACTCTGAAACCTCAAGCAACAGAAAGGGAGTAAAGGCTGGAGAGTCCCCACGGCTGCCCCAGCCAGCTTCTTCAGGCCCAGGGCACAGAAAGAACTCCACCTCTCTCTCTCTCTCTCTCTCTCTCTCTCTCTCTCTCTCTCTCTCTCACACACACACACACACACACACACACACACACAAAGCCACCACCAGCAAGAGGAAGCTGCTTCCTTTCCTCTCCTTCCGAGCCAGCATTTCCTTTTTTGTTTTAAAAAGCATTCCTTGTCTGCAGCCCAGCCCTTCCCCTCCCCTCCAGCCCCAGGCTCAAAAGCACCCACAGCCATCTGTATGTCTCCTGCTTTGTTTTCTGTCCAACCGGGAATGAGGGGGATGGGGGGGACAACAAGGAGGGAGGGGGATGCCCAGGCAGGCAGAACTCTCTGAGCATCAACGGTGGAAAGATTAAGTGCCACCACATCTAAACCACCTCCCCCAACAAAAGGTCACTTTCCCTATGACTGAGTCCACTGGAGTGTGGGCCCCTGCCATCACCAAGCCCTGCCTTCCACCTTAAAAGGGACCTCCAGTTTCTAAGACAGCAATACAACACTGGTTCAACCTCAGCCTACAGTCTCTTTCCTTGCTCAAGGCTAAGGTGCAAGGCTAAGATGTTCCCTCAACACGCCAATGTAATACATTCTCTACGTAAAACCCTCTTTCAAAGGAGCATCTTACAACATGGGAAAGGTCAAATGAAGCCCAGGCTTAGTGGGACAGTAGTCTAAGGCTCTGTTCAGTGACAGAGAAAACAAGCAGATCACTTTTTTAAAAATGACCTGTAACTGGGGCTGGATGATGACTCCACATTTAAGAGCACTGGCTGCTCTTCTGGAGGATCCCAGTTTAGTTCCCAGCACCTACATATCAGTTTGCAACCCCCTGTAACTCCAGTTCCAGGGAATCCTGCCTCTTCAGATACCAGGCATGCACACAAGCATACATCCAAGCAAAACATTCATACATTGTGGTGGTTTGAGTAAGACTGACTGACTTATATTATCTGAATCACTATGTGGGAGGGGCACTATTTGAGAAGGATTAGGAGGTGTGGCCTTGTTGCAGGAAGTGCAGCAGGGAGGAGTATGCTTGAATATCAACCCCCCTCTTTCATTCCCTTTCTCCTTCTCCCCCTCCACCTGTAGATTAGAATGTATCTCTCAGGTACTTTTCTAGCACCAGGCCTACCACACTCTTCTCCATGATGATAATGGACTAACCCTCTGAAACTGGAAGCAAGCGCCAAAATTAAATGCTTTCTCTTCCAAGAGTTGCTGTGGTCATGATGTCTCTTCACAGCAATAGAGCAGTGACTAAGACATACACATAAAATAATAAACCTTGACAAAAGAAGATCTCTGATTTTTGTTTTGTTTTGTTTTCAGTAAAACTGTGTGCACTGAGCATGGTGGTGCAGACATAAAATCCCAGCACACAGGAGGCTAAGGTTCCAGAAGAATCACAGCAGCTTAGAGAACCACCTGGTCTAGACAGCAAGTTCTAGGCAAGGAGGGCTAAATAGGGAGACTATTTGGATAGAGTCTGAAAAAAAAAAAAAACAAATTAATCAGTTAAGTTAGTTTCAAAGCCTGCAGATATGGTAGAGACACCCCCCCCATCTGCAGTTCATAGCCATGGAAAGCAAAACCCTCCCGATCAATACTCTGCCGATACAAGCCTGCAGTTGGTGTTGTGTGGAAATTTATTTTTCCTAATCAGAGCTGGTTTGTTCCTGTACTGCATATTTTATTCTCCTTTTTTCTCCCTCAAAATTGTGAATGCAAATGTTAGATCATTCTTGTCATTATTCCCAGGGCAGAAAAATGAAGGAGGGGGATGGGAGCTGCATGCAAGCACGATGGCTTCAACAGGGCAATCTTCCCAGTAAAGATGCTCTGCTACCCACCAGCACAGGAACACAGAAATACAGACATCCTGAAGCACACAGGTGTGACGGCCACGGGGATAGGGTGGGGGGTCTTCTAGATCGAGACCTTTCTGAATGCATAAGAATTCATGACAGAGTTTTTGTTTTATCTTAACAGTTGGCCTCAGAGTAAACCTCTGCACTTCCAACCTGGGTTTTAGAATGGGAAAAGGAGAGCAGGGAGGAACTGTGGAAGGGGTGGGGGTGGGGGACAGCGATTAGGATGCAAAGTAAATTTAAAAATGGTACTAATTACTGGTTTAAAAAAAGAGAATAGGAGCCAGGCAGTGGTGGCACTCGCCTTTAATCCCAGCACTTGGGAGGCAGAGGCAGGTGGATTTCTGAGTTGGAGGCCAGCCTGGTCTACAGAGTGAGTTCCAGGACAGCCAGGGCTACACAGAGGAACCCTGTCTCGAAAAACAAACAAAAAAAAAAACAAACAAACAAAAGAAAATAGGAAAAGAAGCCAAAAGAGGGTGTCAGAAACAGGTATCCACACAGTTCCAACTGCAGGCTTTGCACTGGCAAGAGTGTTGGGGAGGGCCATGCTTTCCACAGTTGTGAGGTGAGCTGCCTAGGGGGTAGCAGAGTCTTCACAGGATCTGGAAACAACTAGAAAAATATCTGTTCCTCTCTTTCTTTCTCTCTTTCTTTCTTTCTTTCTTTCTTCCTTCCTTCCTTCCATCCATCCTTTTTTTTCTTTTTCTTCCTTTTTTTTAAGCTGGAGAACAGTTTTCTGAGACTGTGAAGGAGAAACAAGGCAAGCTATAAATTGTCGAGCAGCTGGGCAGAGGGAGATGGAGATGAGGAAGAGAGAAAGTGATCCAGTTCAGCCATGGAAGCCTTGAGCAGCTTCAAGGAGGGACCAGAGCGGGTGCTTCTGGGAGCAAGTGAGAAGACCCGGATGTGCAGGGAAGTAGGTTCAGGCTTTTGGCCAGTATCCAGAAAAAGACATAAAAAAGAGGAAAAGTTATACTTTTCTGGGTAACTAGAAAGTGAGCAGGCCACATGACAGAGGCCTCACTCACCATACAGCCCATGGGCTGGCCTGGAACTCACTCTATACCCTAGAGTCCAGGTTGGCCTTGAACTTGAGATGCCACCCCACTCTGTGAATGCAGACATGGAAGGTGAAGAGTGTCATTACAATTATCTTGACAGTAAAACCAGCAATGGGTAGAGGGAAAAAAAAACTTCAACATCTTCCTAAGTTTTCTAACTCCAGGCTCTACAGGAGGGAAAGTTTTCAGGAGAGCTAGCTGTCAGTGAGCAAGCCTTGAACAGTTAGGGACAGTCCATTCAGCCTGGGTGTGGTGGTGCAGAAAAATATCCATTTGGGGCGAGCTAGGCCCACACAGGATACTTCAGACAGCTTTCCAAAATCCCACCCAAGCCTCAGGGTCCCTCAGACTGGATGGAGGAGAGAAGGACAAGCTATTTCTTTTTCTTACAAGAATTCCTTAGGACAATGCATACACATCTTCCCTGTCAGTCGGGCAAGTTCAAGGCACTGTCATGTGTCACTCAGGGGAGAGCCTCTAGCTCAGTGCTGCCAACCACTCTGCTAATTCTCCTTAACAGGCACTCTGCTTGGGCAAAGGCACTTGCTGCCAAGTCGGCAGACCTGAGCTTGATCCTGGAGCCTGCATAGAGTTAGGAGAAAACCAACTCAAATTATCCCCTGACCTTCACTTTTTCACTGTGGCATACACACCCACATCTGCACATTCATATATTCTCTCCCTCTCTCTCTCTCTCTCTCTCTCTCTCTCTCTCATATATATATATATATATA
>NW_021621078.1:3756715-3787792 GCF_004785775.1 Grammomys surdaster | reverse complement strand
GAAAAACCTTTTTAAAATAGACACCAAATGGTCAGTGGTTGCAAGGACTGGTTGCTTTTCCAGAGGACCAAGGTTTGACCCCAGCACCTATGTGCTCATACATCTGTTAACTCCAGTTTTAGGGGATCTGACACATCCTCTTCCAGCCTCTGAGGGCACAAGGCACATATGTGGGGCACATACATGCATATAGGTAAAACACGCATACACATAAAAATAAATAATTCTTTAATTTAAGTGGATAGATACTAAAGGTATTCATACATTTTAATTCCGCAAAATCTTACCTGTAGGAAGATATATCAGCATGGCAAAACAAAAATATTTTTTTAAAAAAGTCCAAATAAGCAAGCTTTAAAAATTGGGACATGCCTTACAGTGCTGGTGCACGCCTTGATCCCAGCGCTCAGGAGAAAGAGGCAGGTGGATCTCTGAGTTTGAGGCCAGCCTGGTCTACAGTGTGAGTTCCAGGATAGCCAGGAATACAGAGAGAAACCCTGTCTCAAAAAGCCAAGAAAAGTAGGATCTGGTTAAAGGCCTGTGTGGTGTGAATGCACGATAAGCTCACTGACCATGCCACTGCAAAGTGCACATGATCTGGAGACACTTACAAGGCACGCACTGCAAGCTCCCGGAGCGCAGCACACACACTGCAGTGAAGAGCAAGGAGGAGCAAATAAAAAAAGAAAAAAGGGCTTGGCTCTGGCAGGTGATTCTGCTGTTATCTAGCTCTGTGCTTCCCTTGTGCAGAGGGGGCAGGCATCAATGTGTATCTTAAGCACTGCAATTAAAGGTAGCAAGTTAGAAGATATACCCTTGTCTCAGAGTTGCTCAGAAAGAATAAAGCAGGTAGCTATTTAAAAAAAAAAAAAAAACCAAAAACCTGAGTGGGCTAGGCATGGTGGAGCACGCTTTCAGTCCCAGCACTCGGGCAGCAAAGGCAGGCAGATCACTGTGAGTTTGTGGCCAGCCAGGTCTACACAGCTAGTTCCAGCTAGAGCTACATAGAGAGACCCTATCTCAAACAACAAGAAGATATGAGTAAGTCCATCTCAAAGCAGCTTCTCCTTTCTCAGAATGAAACCAGCAGCGCCGGTTGCCTCACCACCTGCTTTGAGGATGTGCAGAGCTGAATGGGAGGGAAGCCAGCCAACACTCAGACTCAAAGGCTGTCCAGGGCAGTCACTCACAGATCCAGTGGGCTGGAAGTGAACCAATCCTGGGCCAGCCCTTTCTCTTACTGACCATCCATTCCATCGGTGTCCATAGTCATGACTGACCAAAGTCCCTCCCCCAGTCCTCCCCCATCAAGGTTTCTAGAGGCAGCTGGTAAGGTTGCAAGGTCAGACGGGGAATGGTGACACATACTTATAACTCCAGCACTGGGGATGCTGAGGCAGAAGGATGGCTGCAAGTTCAATGCCAGTCAACTCAGGTTCAACTATCTACTAAACTCAGGCTCTCTGGCTCTCCTAGTTCAGTTACTGAATCTTCACACTGGGAATGACATCTCCCAGGTTGCAGTAAATGATCAGTGTATAACGACGCATATGTTAAGGGCCTACTGGAGAGCTTCACATGGAGCGTGTTCAAGAACGTTCCTCATGTACTTGGACCCTCTCTTGGCAGAGATCGAGCCCATGAACCCTGGTGTGTCTGCAGCTAGGACGCAGTCCATCTCTACCCCAGGAAGCATCCCCAGCCTGCAGGTCCCAGGTACAGATGTGATAAGGCCTCCCTACAGTATCCGGGCCCTCCTTACACACACAGCGTGTCCTTCTCAGGCCTCTCTGAAGGAGAGTTGGGAAGTGGGTCTGTCCAGGGTAAAAGTCACCCAGATGAAAGTGGACACCCTTTGAACTAAATGTATGACAGCCTGCTCTATCTTTAAAAAAAAAAAAAAAAGAAAGAAAAAAGAAAAACACAAAAACCTCACAGCTTAGGGGGCTGGTAAGAGGGCTCAGGGAAGTAAAGGAGCTTTCAGCCAAGCCCGACAACCTGAGTTTGATTCCCTGAATCTACATGGTAGGAAGGAACTGATTCAACAAAGCTGTCCTCTGACCACCACACACATGCCATAAATAAATGTAATGACAAAATTTAAAGCTCAGTTTAAGGACTCAACCAAAGGTTTGTTACCTCTCCTCACGTCTGCAGATGCTGTCAGTGTCACCACAGGCACCTTTGTGCACGGTCCCTCTCTGGATCACAGCCAGCAGGCAGGCAGGGAAGCATCTAGAATGGAATGCAGCTTCCCAGGATTATGAGCCAAACCAGGTGTCTGAGAAGGAACAGCCCTGCAGCTAGGAAGCGTTCCGTCCTACCCCAGGCAGCATCCCCAGCCTGCAGGTCCTGGGTGCAGATGTGATAAGGCCTCCCTCCCTCCAGCATCCAGGCCTGCCTCGGCTCACAGCCTTCACACACAGCGTGTCCTTCTTAGACCTCTCTGAAGGAGTTGGGAAGTGGGTCTGTCCAGGGTAGAAGTCACCAAGGTGAAAGTAGACACCAAAGGATTCGGGGGAGTTGGGAAGTGGGTCTGTCCAGGGTAGAAGTCACCAAGGTGAAAGTGGACACCAAAGGATTCGGGCCCTCAGCTCCATGTCCCTTGGGTGATAACTGGAGTCTCTCAGGCAAACAGTTAAAACTGAGGAAGAGAAATGACACTACCTGAGCTAGGAAAAGAGAACCAGGTTCTAGTCGGATCTTTCTGGGAAGGTCTGACTTGAGAAAAGTCACCCAGACTCTGGCAATGTTTCCTATGGAGCCAGTAAGTCAGACTGATGGATTCTACAGGATTCCTAACTCAGGGCCCACATGGAAGAGCTCTCTGCCAGCCATGTAGTGGAGGCTCTGCTGTTCACTGCCTGATGACCGCTTTAGACTGAACATGCCCCTCACACCCAAAGACCAGGAGGGTATTCCACCTACCAGAGCCAATGTAAGCCACCAGCTAGGGTTGCTGTGAACACACAGGTAGTAATGGAAGGCCTGGCCAGTAAGCACATCCCTTCACTTTTAGCAGTTCCACTGGACACTTCCAAGGGCCATGAGGAAGGCAGGTCCTAACACAGAAAACACTGCCCAGCCCACTAGATGAGTCCTCTCTGCCTTCCCAGGCAAAGCCTCCAGGGTAGCTCTGCTCAGGGAAGTGGCCAAATGCAGAGACTGTACCCACACTGTTTCTGTTATCCTTTCCTTCATGAGCTAAGCCCTTTAACAACCCTGCAACCCATACGAGACACCAAGCCAGGATGGAACCCATTTCTGGGAGGTGCTAATATGCTGGCATGAAAGAACAGATTACAGAGAACCAAGAAAGTGAACAGACATGAGGCGATGTGGGCACCTGCTTTGCACACCATTGTCCCCAGTGCACAGATGGGACACAGTGAACCTACAGATGAGACCAGCTTTGCACACCACTGTCCCCAGTGCACAGATGGGACACAGTGAACCTACAGATGAGACCAGCAGGCCTAGCTGTATAGCAAGCCAGGTGTCCCTTGATAAGCACAGCTGGAGAGTGACAACATCCCTGCTTGCCTCTAGAGAGCCTGCCAGAGACAGGGCACCAGATCCTACCCAATGACACAGCCCTGCAACTTCATTCCAGACACACAGAGTTCTGGTTGTGCCTTCTGTGCTTTCCATCTCAACAGGGAAAGCATGGGATGAAGTTGGTGGAGCTCCAGTATCTCCCAAGAGATTGAAAAGAAACTAGAATACTACTAGGCAGGTAGGAAGTGAACGTCAAACCTTGGCTCCCTTTCCCCTTTTAAATGCAGTATTGGAGATTTGAACACAGAGCCTTAAGTATGCAAGGCAGCTGTTCGACCAGTGAGCCATACTTCTCACCTCCTTTAACTCCCTTTTCAACCCAGTGAAACTGCTCCACAGAGCAAAGCCATCAGCAGACAGGACTGCTGACTGTACTATCATGACCTGGGATCTTCACAAGCAGTCTGCCCCTGGTCAAGGTCCTACAAGGAACATCCTATGAGCTACCAGTCAGTCCCACTGAGAGGTTAGCTAAGAATGGCCAAGTGTCCTGTGCCTCTTGAGGTTCTGCCAGAAGTCTGATATTCTTGTATAAGCCAAACTCTCCAGCCAGACACCTGTAATCCTAGCAGCCAAGAGACAGAAACAGGAGAATAGCCATGAGTTCAAAGCCAGCCTAATCTATATGCTGAGTTCAGTCAGGGCTACATAATGACACCTGTCTCAAGGTCATATAGATAATTATGCATATACATATACACATACAGATATAGATTATATATATAGATATACATCAGAAATCTGGGGCTGGACAAATGCCACTACTTGGGCAAAGGATGCAAGTTCATTTCTCAATATCCACATGGCAGGTAACAACTTGTAACTCCAGTTCCAGGGCTTCTGACTCCCTCTTCTGGCCTCCTCAGACTGGCCTGGCTTAGTTGCCTTTCTACATGCTGCTAGAGTGGGCTGCCCTGATACAGCCTTCCTGAATTGCTTCCTGCCCTATGTCATCACCTGTAGGAAATTAGTTCTATGTACTTCTTCTTCTAAAGGTGCCCTGTGCATGGATGTCACCAGGCCCCATCCAGAAAAAGTTTATAGGCAGACACAGACTCCATCAAACACTACAGGTAAAAGCACTCCATTCACACTTTACAGACAGGTGAGGAAGTTTGAGAGTTGAACTTATCTGGCTTGCCCCAAGGTCATCCAGACAGAAACAGAACGGATTACAAAGCTGTGTGGGCTCTCTGTTTCCTTGCACGTCTATGGTCAAGATGCTCACTGTAATGAAGACATCTCCTACATAACCTGTCCAGTGCTGTTCTTAAATAGGGACATTACACAGAATAATATACACATTAACTTAACCCAACAGAGTCGTCATCTAGTCCAACCTGCCCAGCCCCCACCCCCATCACTTAAACCACAAAATGTAGAGCTTTTCAGAAACAGAGTGAAGGGAACCACTCCATCTCTTGAAGAGCAGATGGGAAAGCTAAGGCCCCACAGATGAAGTGATTCACCCAAACTAGCTGACAATAATCCTAAGGAACCAGCTCCAAGGTCAAAATTCCCATTTGAAATGGTATCCAAAGTCCTGTCTTTTCAGGGACCAGAAGGACCCTTCAAATACACTGCAAAGAACAGGGCATGTGTCTTGTTCACACTGCAAATGGCCCTTAGGCCTTCAGAAGCCACCAAGGATGACCTCACAATGCACCCAGTAGGGAGGCTGCTGCCTAACCAGCTCAGAGGCCTGAACAGCTGGAGACCCTGGGGTATCTGATGCCACAACTTTGTCAAAATGTGCAACATTGGAAGACAAAGAGAATTTGCAGAGAATAAAGAGTAAGCCATTCTACATACACCCTGGGATCCAAGAGCACCTCAAAGGGACCTGGGGAGGAGTCACAAAGGCCAACACAGAACATTCAATGTCCAACAACACAGCAACCCAACAGATATACACTGCAGGACAACGACCCCACAACCATGGCACACAGGCCTCCTATTGTATCAGCTTAAAAAGTGAACTTTGCTGGACACACACACTCAGCTGTGTTCAAGAACTCCACATGCAGAAAAGCCCAGTGCAGAGCTTTGTTGGTTTGTTTTTAAAGCAAAGCTGGTCAGCCCTGCTATAGCAACCGTAACAAAAAACAATAATAATAGCCAGCACTGTTTGGAGTCTCCCAATGTCCCTGGCTTCATGGCTTTTATGAAAATACAACTACGGGAGAGTCACCCTGAGCATTTTGGATCAAACAAGGATTCAGGCTTGTGGTGTGAGAGGAGGGAGGACTGGACTTGTAATAATTACAGCCATCACCGGCTGGCTCTATGACAGCTGGCAGATGCAATTAGCAATAGTGTGTGTGTATGTGTGTGGGGGGGGGGGTAGAAAGACAGAAATTATGTATCTAATTAGACATCCTCAGACCTACAGACACCAAATGTGGTGATGCCGGTGGAGAAAGGCCCTTCTTTGGGCCAGAGTTATTAACTGACCCCTTCACTTTCAAAGGCCTTTCAGTCTCTGGGCAAAAGCAAGTTGGGAAGGCACTAGTTTTCCTCCAATGTGTAAGGGAGTGGGGGAGCTTCCCCTTCTGAAATCCTAACCACCTTTCTGGCTGGTTCTTCCAAATCCTTTTAATGCTGCACTTCACAACTATAATTTGAGAGAAGGCAGCTCACACATCTTGTTTCTTTCAATGCACTCCAGGTCATCTCTGTCAGCAACCCCCTTATAAGTAGCCTGTTCTTACCAAAGGTTCCCTTCCCCAGTATAATCCTTCCTAGGCCAAAGCTCAATGTTTGGGGTGGAGTAGGGAAGTAATTTCATTTTAAGCAGTGAACCGCTGTGACATCGCCAAAGAAAAGCACCCCAACGCCCGAACAGCAAAAATGCTGTTTCAGCAAACACTTTTTGAAAAGCGGTAGAGACCTGGTGGAGAGGAAAGGAACGGACAAGGAGAGCGGGAAATGAGGGGAAAGTCAGTGCCACCGACTGATGCTCACACTTCAGGGGACGTCCCCCCCCCCGCCCCCATCACCTCAGCCCACGCTACCGAACATAAAGCACACGGAGAAAAGTCCGGCGCGTGATTCAGTGGGACAATGACTACTGTTGGGCACTGGAAATGGGATGAGGACGGAAAAGGGTTTGCAGTGGGATGCCCGTGTGCGCGCTGGTCTTGGAGACTCGATCTAGTCCCACACTAACACCCCCTCCTCCCTAAATTCTTCCAAAGTGAGCGCTGGTCGTAGGTCCTCACGCTGCCGCATCAGCGAGCTCGGGCAAGGGAGGAAGACTCCAGCCAGCAAACCCGGTGCAGGATGCAACTCGGGAAGGAAAGCAGTGGGGCGGCTCCCGGGCCACTGCCGGGTCCGGACGTGGGGCGCAACGGCCCCTTACCTCTAGGGTCCGGATCTCCTGCTGCGTGAGGTCGTTGGACACCGAGCACTTGGTGCGCAGCCCGCGCAGACTGCCGATGGAGATATCGATGAGCTTCTGCAGCTGGCCGCACTGCTGCAGCGCCCGGCTGGCGGCGGCCCCTGCGCCCCCGTCCGCGGCCGCCGCGGCGCCCCCGCCACCGCCCTCCTTCTTCTCGCCCATCGCTGCCGCGCGCAACGCCGCTCTATCCATGCCTCGGCATCGGGGCCGCTGGGGGCCGAGGCGAGGAGCCCGGGGTCACGGGCGCCTCGGCAGGAAAGCCCCGAGCCGGGAAGGCTGCACTAGGAGCGCCCCTCGGCGCCACCGAAGCCTGCAGTCCCGAAAGCCGGCTGCCCAGTCCGCTCCTCCTACCGCCCAGACGCGGCGGCAAAGTGAAAGCCTCCGCGACCCGACGGCTGTGGTTGCCTGAGCCTTTAAGCGACCGCGGGGGCCGGATCAGAGCCGCGTCGCATCCTGGGACTTGTAGTCCGCGCCTTGCATCTGCCTTCTGGCCCGCGCCCTCGGGGCCCCGCCCTTACTCTGGCCCCGCCTGACGCCCAGAAGGGGCTGCTCTGCGCCTGCTCCAATTCGTTTGCGTCGTGGTCTTGGGAGTTTGATTCCCAATCCCCTTCGGTTCCTTTACCCCCATCTCCCACTACTACGCCCTTCTCACACACGCAAGCGCACACATCAGTAGTTTCCCAAGACCAGCGAATGGGGTGGGGCAGGGGCTGAAGACTCAGTCCCAGATAACTACCCTGTCTTGTGGAATATTGAGGGTCTCAAAATTTTTGTGTGAGCTTAGGGGTTACCATGTATGGAAATGCGCTAAGGGTATAGTTCAGCGACAAAACATTTGCCTGGCAAACACAAAGCCCTAGGTTTAATTCCCCAACACTATCAAAAGAAAAGAAAAAACACCCACCTTCAACTAAATCTCACAACATTTGATTCTGAGTTGTGTTTGTGTTCACATAGAATTTGACCCTGAATTGTCACACCAAACTTACTGTGCAGGAAAGGAAAAAGGACTTTCTTTCTTCTGTGTTCTATTTGTTCAACAAAATAAGTTTAGTGACCCATACCTTGCAGACGCCACATGGGAACACTTCTAAGAGTTTCAAGGCAGAGAGAACTTGGGTTCAGATTTGATTCCCACCACTCCACTACCCAGTATGTGAACTTGGACAAATGGCTTTACCTCTGAATGCTCAAGTTCCCCCTTCACATCAAATGGGGTTGTCATAGCCATCTAGCCCAGAGGGTTTCTAAAAAGAGGTTATGTTTGTACACCACCCAGATTAACTACTGGCATATGTGATTGTGTATACATGTTAGCTCCTTTCTAACCTCACGTTTGTCTAGATGAGACCCCAAGCCTAAGCAGTCAGTGGTCTTAGCAGCAGTATTTCCCAGTCAGCCCTGATCCAACATCTAAGCTTTACCACACCTGCTCACTCTCCTGTCAGTCCATCTCACATGTTCTGCAATAAAAATAAAGTGAAAACGAGCCAGATGGCAATGGCATACGGAAGGCAGAGGCAGCAGGATCTCTGTGAGTTCAAGGCCAGCCTGGTCTACAGAACAAATTCCAGGACAACCAGGGCTACACAGAGAAACTCTGTCTTGGAGAGAGGGGGGGGGGGGAATTGAAGCCAAGTGTGGTGCACACCTTTAATCTCAGCACTCCAGAGGCAGAGGCAGAAGGATTTCTGTAAGTTCAAGGCCAATCTGGTCAAATAGTGAATTCAAGACCAGCTTGGGCTACATATATAGTGAGGTCTTACCTCAAAACAGGGTCGGGGAAGAGAGATAGCTCAGCAGTTAAGAGCACTTGCTCCTGCAAAGGATAAGGTATTCTGTTCCCAGCACCCATGTGATGGCTTGCATGCACCCGTCTGTAACTCCGGTTCTAGGGGCTCTGATGCCTTCTAACCTCTGTGAGCATCAAGTATCCCCTCGGTTACGCATACCTACATGCAGGCAAAACATTCATACCCATAAAATAAAAGTAATCAAACAGAGCTAAACAAAAAGAATTACTGATACAGCTAGGTGTGGGAGCTCGCATCTATGATCCCAGCACCTTACAGGCTGAGGCAGAAGGATTCCTTACTTGAGACCAGCCTAACTTATCTAGTGGGACCCTGTCTCAAAGGGTTATGAAGATATAACAATCCTCACTCTGTGAACAAGACCCCTCTGCCAATATTTACACATCCCCAGCCCTGACTTTTACCATAGCTCCACTCCAGACCCTGCGTCAGAGAAGTAACTCCCCGGAAATAAAACTGCAATGGTGGTTTTTCAAGCTTGAACAGTGTCACAGTCAAGGGGAGGACCCCTTCATCCTAGGATGATAGACCCAGAGTCAGTAGTTTCCTGATCCACAGATCTGAGCCTGGGCCTTGAGAATTTGCATTTCTGGCAAGTTCTTAGGTAGTACTGATGCTGCAACTGTAGACAGCATGCTTTGAGAAGCCATAGTGCAGAAGGTCAATGGACTTCTCAATCTCTCTCTACCTTGTTGCTTTGAGGCAGGGTCTCTCACTGAACCTGGAGGTTGCCAGTTCTAGTTGACTGATGAGCCTCAGGAACCACAGGCATGTCTTGCTGGTCCACCTTTTACATGTGTGTTAGAGCATCAAACTTAGGTCCTTAGGCTTGCACGGCAAGCACTTTACCAACTGTGACACCTCTCTAGCTATTGGGACCGTATTCTACCTCCAAACCCTGGCACAGACACCTTATTGTCCTATGGTCTATGGCACTCGTGCCTATCCATACCACCATGGTGGCTGCAGCAGGGCTGGAGACTAGACAAACGTCGCCCTCTTGCCTGCTATCCTTGGGCAGCTGACGGCATGTGTCACAGGCATACATTCACACAGACACACATAAACATACGTAGAAATAAATCTAAACTGAACACACACAGGTCAACAATAAACTCAGAGAGTGTCGGGTGCTATAAAGGAAGAAAAAGTAATGTCCAGAAAAGGTCTCCAATCACAGAACTCAGGTTGGTCGCTTTTATTTTGTTTTTGAAGCACTCACTATGGTGTGACCTTGGTCTCCTGATCCTCCTGCTTTTGTCTCTCAAGTGATAGGATGACAAGTGTGTACACCACACTGGACTGAGCAGAGATCTCAATAAGGAAATGAAGCTACCTGTTCACGTGGTTCCCCAGGAAAGGGCCACTCCAACCAGGGGCCATGTGCAAAGGCCCAGAGGCAGGAACTTGGTATACTGCAGGAAGCGAAGAAAGCCTCACATCACTACAACGGGATGAGAACGAGCAGGTAGAGACGGTACAGGGAAACTGGACAGAGCTAGATAAAGCAGAGCATAGGAAGAAAGCTGGGAATTGTCTTTAAGCCTGTATCACTCCTAATATGGCACAAGAGAAGTGATAATACATCACCTGGGAGCCTTTTAGAAATGCCATGGGGGCGGGCAAGATGGCCGGGCAAGATGGCTGGGCAAGATGGCCAGGCAAGTGGGCTGCCAAGCCGGAAGATCTGAGGGCAATCCCTGAGACTCACATGGTGGAAGGAGAGAACATAGTCATTAAAGTTGTCCTCTGACCTCCAGATATATGCCATGACACATTTACATACACAATGTAAAAACATGGGACAGAGGGTATGAAGGAAAAACATGCCACCAAGAAGCAAGGTTTCATGGCCCAGGCACTAGAGAGGCAGGAGAATCTGTTCATGGTCAGTTTCAGAGTTCTGTAACCAGCCTGGATTGCATATATATGTTTACACAATAAATATTTTATAGAGATAATTTTGTGTGAGTGTGTGTGTGTGTGCATTTGAGAGAGAAAGAGAGAGAGAGAGAAAGAGAAGGGGGGGGGGAGAGAGAGGAGAAGGACAGGTCCGAGGACAACTCTGGTCCAGGGACTGAACTAGATCATCAGGCTTGGCAGTAACTGCCTTTACTTTCTGAGTCACCAATCCTGCTTCCTTGTTTGAAAAGAAAATAGGTGACCTGGTCTGGAGGAGCACACCGGTGTCTTGGGATGTGCACTGTCTTTTTCCTAAGCACCCTCCTCTTCCCTCATGCCTATGCTTAAATCTGTATTAAAACTATTTCTTAGCCGGGCGGTGGTGGCGCACGGCTTTAATCCCACCACTTGGGAGGCAGAGACAGGCAGGTTTCTGAGTTCGAGGCCAGCCAGGTCTACAGAGTGAGTTCCAGGACAGCCAGAACTACACAGAGAAACCCTGTCTCGAAAAACCAAAACTAACAAACAAACAAAACAAAAAAACAAAGAAACTATTTCTTGGGTTGGAGCTGGAGTTTGGCTACCTGAGTGCTCCGGTAGTATGTGCAAAACTCCAGACTCGATTCCCAGGACCACATACACCTGGAACCCAGCACTCAAGAAGGAGAGCGTAGAGGATCAGAAGTTCAAGGTCATCCTCTGCTACAAAATGTTCAAGGCAAGCCTGGAATATGTAAAACCCTATCTCAACTAAACAAGAGCAAAACAAAACCAACAACAAAACCCCAAACCAGTTTCTTTCTTTTTTTAATTGCATTTATTATTGTTAGCCTGTGAGCATGCAAGTGGAGGTCGGGGCAGCTTTGTGGAGTTTCTTCTCTTACCTTTATATGGAATCTGGGGGATTCAGGTTGTCATTTTGCAAAGCAAGTACTCTTGCTGGCTGAGCCTCTCACTGGCCCGCAAACCTGTTTTTTTTTTGTTGTTGTTGTTGTTGTTTTTTCCCCCATAAGCTCCAACTTTGTTTGATTAAAAACAACAAAACACAAACTAGCAGTTGCCGGTATCCTGCCTTAACCTCCGGTCACCCTGCTACACTTTCAACGTCTCTAGATTATCTAGAACACCTGATACAGTGCCAATGCTGTGTACAGGGCTTCTCTAGTGTGTTACACAGGGAACGGTAACAAGAAAAGAGTCTAAGAGGTAAGGGCTGTGGAAGAGCTCTTGTCTAACATGTGCATGGCCCTGGGTTCCAACTGTATCAACTCAGGAGTATAGCGGTGCATCATTTCAGAAGCAATCTACTTTTGAAACATTTTCTGAAACAAAGTTTCACTCTGTACCCCAGGCCAGCTTGATGCCTTCTGTATGTACCCTGCTGGCCTCCAACTCCGTGTCTTCCTCTTTCTCAGTCTCCGAGGCACTAAGATTACAGGTGTCAGCCATCGAATCGCATCTAGTAGTGCTTAGTAGAATACGAGGGCTGGACTATGACGCTCACAGTGAGCCTGTGCTATCTCCCCAAGCCGTTCCTCATTGCTTTCCAGCTGCATTGGCTGCCTGAGGGCTGCAGAGTGAACCATGATTTCTGACCAAAGCCTGCAAGGTCCTTCCACGCCAGGGTCTAGCCAGCCTCTCCAAGCTTATCACTAACCAAAGCTGTTTCAAGTCAACACCCTGACTTAAGAATCTGATAGAAATAAAAGCATCTCTCAAGAAAATACAACACACAGTTGTAGTAAGATACAGGCAAGGAGGGCTCAGGTTTCTGCAGATTATCCATGAACCTCAGAACTAAAGAAGAGGTTAGGAATCCTGTGTGACTATTGGTCCTCACAACTCTTACTCAATTAGCTCAGGATGGGGCTCTGAGTCCCTCTCTCCAAGCGGCCACAGGGTGGAAGAATAAAGCAGCTAGGGCTGCCTAGCCATCAGTAGCTAAGGTGTGTTTGCATATGCTGAAGGTGAGAGGCATTCAGCCAGCCAGAGACGGAGCCTGACCCATAGCATGCATTCTAAAACACACACCATTACCACTGGTGCAGGGTGATCAGAACCAAGATCTAGGCCAGGCTCGAAAAGGAGTCAAGTTGAAAAATGGCCTTCTTGTCAGGTGCTGGGTTATAATCAACACTTAGGAGCGTGAGACAGGAGGATTGTTATTAGTTCCAGGTTTCTAGGCTACATTATGAGATCCTGTATCAAAATACCAAAAGGAGAGAACAACAACAAAATAACCTTAGGATTAAAACTAAAACCTCTCTCTCTCTCTCTCTCTCTCTCTCTCTCTCACACACACACACACACACACACACACACACACACACACACACACAAAACCATAACTGCATTCCCAGAGATGTAGAGAGGAATTGGCCAGAAGGAAATACAAGACCCTTTGGCTTCCAGTTACCACCTAGGCTACGTATCCTCCTCTACTTTCAAAATCTTTGCTTGTTTGAAGCCGCTGAGGTACAGCATCTTATGATAATTTCCTTCCCAAGCTGGTTTGCTCCAGAGCCAAGGCCACCAGGGTCTTCTCTTCATATACCCTGAGCTCTGGCTTCCTCACCACACCTAAACGTCATCAAAACCTCCTGCCCTTACTATCACATCTCCACCACAACTGACACCGGTGCTTCTGTGCCTGTTGACTGTCTGTACCACTCCCTGACTGACAGCAGGCAAAACTGCACTTCCCCTTCACACCCATGGACCCAGCTAACCTCCATCTTTCACACAGCCACACCCTCCTTCAGCACGCCTGGTCTGAAGCAGCTGTCGATGCTGGAAGAAAGTACAAGGGCCTGCCACCCACTGCCCTTTAACGCATGACCACAGACCTCAAATTGGCACTCTGTAGGCCTGGCAGTTACACCAGCCTTTCCTAGACAGTTCATCTTCCTGTTCTCTAGGACAGCTATTCCATATGCTCTCTCCTCTGAACACAAAGTTCCTTGCCCTCTTCTGCTGTAGGTCTTGGTTCATCCTTCCTTGAGAAACCAGAAGCCTACACACCAAATAGGCCAGCCTTTCTTCCTTGGGCCTAAGATTCCATCCAGCCTCTGTTCTTGAACCACAAAAGTGCCCCCTATTTAGGTCTAAATTAGGCTCAGACTCTGACTCTGTATTCCAATCTGTGGTGCAGGCTCGACACTTCTGAGCCCCAGCATCCTTGTCTCTGCAGCCCTGTTCTGCTTCCCTACCTTTCAGACAGGGTCTAACTATGCAGCACTGGCTGGCCTGGAACTCACTGTGTAGATCAAGCTGCCCCTAACTCCCAGAGGTCTACCTTTGTCGGTCTCCTAAATCAAAAGAACACATCACACTGAATAGTAGTGCCACATGCATTTAATCCCAGTACACTTGGGAGGCAAAGAAGGGGGATCTCTGAGTTCAAGGCTAGCCTGGTCCACAAAACGAGCTCCAGGACAGCCAGAGCTGCACGGAGAAACCCTATCTTCAAAACAAACAAACAAAACAGTACATACCACAATGCCAAGCGACTTGTTTGGTTTTTGAAACAGGTTCTCTTGTATCCCAGGCTGGATTTAAAGTCAATATGAAGCCAGGGATGACCTTGAACTCCAGATCTTCCTGATCTTGTCTCTGTGATGCTGGGATTATAGGCTTGTGGAAGTACACCCAGTTTAAGAACTGCTGAAGATCATATCTGGGATGCTTCACGCTAGGCTAGCACTCTACCAACTAAGCTCTACTCCTTACCCAATAGTGTTACCCTCTCCTATATCCTCAATTCTTTGAACAATGCACCATGCACAGCAGGTACTAAGTACTCGTTGAATGAATTCCTAGTAAAGTACTCTGCAAATTCAATACTGGAAGATCAAATCAATAATTCAAGAACTTCGTTATGCTTTTAGAAGAATGACTCCAGGTATGTAGGTATAGATTGTACTGAATATTTTTTAAATTAAGATTTATTTTATTTTATACATTTGGATGTTTTGCCTGCATACATGCATATCATGAGCGTGTGTGGTGGATGCCTGTGGAGCCCAGAAGAGGGTATCATCTAGAACTAGAGATACATATAATTGTGAGCTGCCATGTGGGTACTGGGAACAGACCCTCTTAACTGCTGAGCCATATCTCTAGGCCCTTCTATTACATTTTTGTTTGATTATTATTTGGAGGACAGAGTTACGCTATGTAACCCAAACTGACCTACTTCTAAACAGGTCCACAGTCCCCTGTTTCCTATTAACCTTTTTTTCCCCTACCTCTGGTAGGTCGGGTAGAAGAGAGGTTGAAGCATTTAAGAGCCCTTATTAAAGTAGATTTTGGAAAATCTAAGCCTACACAAGTTCTTATATAATCCAGGCTGATTTCTAAGTTCCCATGTGTCAGGAAATGACCTTGAGATTCTGATCTACCTGCCTCCGCTTCCAACATACTGGATTACAGGTGTGCACCCCACCACCTGGGCTCTGTGCATGTTAGGCAAGCATTCTACTGACAAGCTATGGTCTCAGCTTCTTTAAATTTATTTTTTAAGTTACTATGCTATGTAATGGATTGCATTACAGCATTTCACACACATATGTTGTCTTAGTGTTTTAGTGCTATGAACAGACACCATGACCAAGGCAAGTCTTATAAAGGACAACATTTAATTGAGGCTGGCTTACAGGTTCAGAGATTCAGTCCATTATCATCAAGGTGGGAGCATGGTAGCATCCAGACAGGCATGGTGCAGGGTGCAGGCTGAGCTGAAAGTTCTACATCTTCATCTGAAGGCTGCTAATGGAAGACTGGTTTCCAGGCAGCTAGCATGAGGCTCTCATAGCCCATGCCCACAGTGACACACCTACTCAATACACACCTACACACCTTCTAATAGTGCCACTCCCTGGGCCAAGTATATACAAACCATCGCATATGTCATTATACTTTCTTCTTATTTATCTCCTCATCCCATCTTGTAGATATATTTATTTTTAATTAATTAATTAGAGGCAAATTTAGCCTACATATTTCCTGGCCTTAAGCCTCAGAACTCCTCATTGCTGAAACAACAAGCATGTGTCATTGTATCTGGCAGTTATGTGGCCCTCATTATGGTAGAGGTGTCCTTTTGGGGGGTTATATTGTTCTCTTTCTGTCTTTGAATGTCACCGATATTTTTTGCCAGGATTGATGGTGAGATAGTGAGATTCTGGGTATGAAGTTATTAAGCAGGATGACCTCAGCCCACAGTTCCTGAGGGATACCAATGGCGCCTCAAGGGGACTCCATATCTAGACATTGTCAACAAAGAGAATCTGTTCTCAGCCCCCATCCAAGTGAGGATCGTCCCCTCCTATGACGGAGTGTCATGAAAGAACACACACTTGTCTGGTAAAGGTACTTGCCATGTGTCTTGGTCAGGGTTTCTATTGCTGCAATGAAACGCCATGACCCATCAGCAAGTTGGGGAGGAAAGGGTTTATTCACCTTACACTTGTATATTGCTGCTCATCACCAAAATGATGTCAGGACAGCAACCTGGAGTCAGGAGCTGATGCAGAGACCATGGAGGGGTGCTGCTTACTGGCTTGCTTGCCATGGCTTGCTCAGCCTGCTTTATTATAGAACCTAGGACTATCAGCCCAGGGATGGCACCACCCACAATAGGCTGGGCCCTCCCCCACTGGTCACTTATTGAGAACATTCCTATAGCTGGATCTCATGGAGGCATCTTCAACTAAGGCTCCTTTCTCCCTGATGACTCTAGCTGATGTCAAGTTGACGCAAAACCAGCCAGTACACCATATAACCTCGATGCCCTGAGTTCAATCCCCTAAACCAACTCCATATAGCTCCTCTCTGACCATGAGCAGCGGCTTCCACATGCATGCACATCATACACACACACACACACACACACACACACAAACCAAGTAAAACAAGAATTTGTTTGTGGGTTTTGTTTTGCTTTGTTTTAAGACAGGGCCTCATTATGACACGCTGGTTAGCCTGGGACTCCCTCTGTAGACCAGGCTGGCCTCGAACTCACAGAGATCCACCTGTGACTCTGCCTCCCGAGTGCTGGGATTAAAGGCTTGAGCCACCACTGCCCAGCAGAATCTTCCTGTGTCTACTTTTTATTTACATCATGCTTTACAGTGTGGTTGGCAGCAGTGGCCAGTCCTCTGAGGATTAGTCCTTGTATCCAGGCTTCAGGGCTCAGGAGGGTAAAAATCAGATTTCGTTTGTTTTTAATGCATCTGTGAGTATGCGTCTGAGTGTGTGAACACCACATGTCTGTGGATGCCTATGACGGGCTTTGGAGCCCCTGAAGCTGGAGTTCCAGGCAGGTGTGAGCCACTGTATGGGTGCTGGGAATCAAACCCAGGTCCTCTGGAAGAACACTGAGTGCTCTTAACCACTGAGCCATCTCTCTAGGCGACCACCCCTTCCCTTTTTAAATTTAGAGATTACTACATAGCCCAAGGCTAACCTTGGGCTTTCCAGTCCTTCCTCCTGAGTGCCAAGAACACAGGAGGCATGTATCACACACAGCCATGTCTCTACTTAACAACAACAATAGTAATAATAATAATAATAATAATAACAACAACAACAACAAGGACTTGCAACTCTCAGTCTCCTTTTTTGTTCTGTTGTTAGTTAGAGTCTCATGTAGTCCAGGCTAATCTCAAACTTGTTGGCTAGCCAAGCTGGCCTCCACCTCCTAAATGCTGTCATTATAAGCATACACTACCATCCTTAACAGCAGGATTCGAGATAGCCTATCTTTGATGACATCTGGGCCTCCCTGTGGGATCTGAGCCTGTGACACAGCTATGCCAGGGTCGTCAGGTTATGTATAGCAGGCTCAATGTGGATACCCAGTTTTCCACCGTAGCCCACTGGATCCTGCACTGCTCAGGACATCTGGTGGCCTCAGACTCCACCACCCCCACCCCACCACCACCACACCACCACCGTGCTCCAGAAGTTAAGACTTTTCTGTAGCTTTAATAGTTCTGTCCAAGGTTCAGAGGCTCAATTGTTATTTATAGCTGCAAACTCTTTGCAAAGCACTGGCTAGGTCTGTTAATGTACATCCAGGTCTACTCCAGCACCTAGAAGGATGTACTATTAACCCCACTCCCTAGTTATTACAAGGAAGTTAAAGTTTCAGAAGATTAACTGCATCTCACTGCTGGGTCCTTCTGAACTTCTTTATTGTCCAGCTGCCCACTGCAGAGGTTCCAGGGTGGACCAGGCTTGGCCCTGTGTAGGTTTACTCAGCCATCCGGTCTGTAAGCTGGCAACTCTGATGCCACCTGCCTCTCAGCATAGCGTTCATGATGCTGGCTAGCTGGCTGACTCCCCCAACCCCTTTACACACACACACACACACACACACACACACCACAGTTTGGTTTTTATTGTTTGTTTTTGAGACAGGGTCTCCTGGAACCCGCTAGATAGCCAAGGATGTCCTTGAACTTCTATTTTCCTATCTGTCCCCCAACTACTGGGATATCAAGTATGTCCCGCTATGCCCAGTTTATGCAGTGCTGGATCTCAATCCCAGGCTTCTGTGCATGCTGATAAGGACTTTACCAACTGTGCAAGCACCTTTTGGAGCTGAGCCATGTCACTAGCCCATAGCACTTTTCAAACTGTAAGATGCAGGTTGTTGGTCACCACCCAGACCACACCATTAGAACCACCGTTAATGCACACAGGAGTCTGTACTTTGTCTTATTTATTTTTATTATGTGTGTGTGTAGATTTGTGTACATGAGTGCAGTGCTCTCCAAGGTCAGAGATGACGTCAGAGCCACCGGAGCTGGAGTTACCATAACTCTGAGCAGCTTAAGTGTGAGCAGGTATGCATTCTTATCTATTACTCCATGTTTCCACTCCCCCCCCCCGCCAACCCCAACTCCAATAAAAGACCAACGAGAGAGAGCCAAATATAATTCCCAAGCCAGTCCTACTGCACTGCTTGTAATCCCACGCTCCATCCTAAGCATGTCTCCCTGGGGTTCATGTGGTGCGTGTTGGCGTCGGCTGTGTTGCTGTTAGGAGATAGTATGTACAGAACTTTTAAGTATCTAGTGAGAAAAAGTCAGGTTATTAAGGGTAGTGTGTTTAAGAGAAAACAATATAGAATAGAGATCTCACGGGACCCTAATTACTGGTGAAAAACTTGTTATAAAAGAGTGAGCCAAGCCGGGCAGTGGTGGCGCACGGCTTTAATCCCAGCACTTGGGAGGCAGAGACAGGTGGATCTCTGAGTTTGAGGCCAGCCTGGTCTACAGAGTGAGTTCCAGGACAACCAGGACTACACAGAGAAACCCTGTCTTGAAAAACCAAAAAAAAAAAAAAAAAGGGGTGAGCCAGCCAGATTCCCGAAACATCCTCTGATCCTCTCTCTCTCTGTTTCTTTCTCTCTCTCTCTCTCTCTCTCTCTCTCTCTCTCTCTCTCTCTCTCTCTCTCACAATGGGTCTCATGTAGACCCACTATAACAGGCCTGACTCAGTGAGTCCTCATCAAATCCCTACCTGGGAGTCAACATCTTATCTTCATACTGTGAGCAAAATAAGCCTCTTTTCTTTGTAAGTTTCCAGCCTCCATTATTTTATTACATTAACAGGAAACAAATAAATGGTATCCCTGGGGTACCCCACTTCTACTTGGCCCACCTCCAGAGTCTCTGCGTCAGTAATTTCCAATTAGGGCTCACCTGAAGCTTTTCCTTTCATCTACAAGCTTTCCCAATGCTAGGCCTGTCTTGGAAACTGCCAACATGGGGGCTAGCAACGAACTCCTCTCCTGGTTCTCGCTTGCATGGTCAATGTTGTTCCCACTGTTTGAACTCAAGGCGGCAAAAGTAATGGAGACAAGGAATTAATAGGATCTATTCTTTAAGTTATTTTCTTTTTTAACTTCTCATTGAGTCTTCATGAATTTCACATCACGGACCCCAGGCCCACTCATCTCTCCATCTCTTTGTATCTGCCCTCTGTCCTTGCAACCTCCCCTTAAAAGAAAATGAAAAAAGTAAAATAAAAAACAAACAAAATCAAAACCAAAAACCAAATCTTGTGGAAGCTGTAGTATGTCTACACATCTTTACTTGCAAATATTCATTGCAATGAGTCACTGGTTTGGTCCCAGGCCTCTGGCTTCTACTACACCATCAATACAGGATCTTCACCAGGACTCCTCTCTGACATTCTGTAGATGCTCTGTGTCATGGATATCCTGCAGGTTTGGACCTATAGGACTGGCCTTTCCCTTCACAAGTCCCAGCAGTTCATAGATGGGGTAGATGTTGGGGCAGGCCATCTCAAAGCCTGGAACTGGGCCTGTGAGGTAGCTGAATTGGTCAGCCAGCTAGTTCTCCTGTATCCACATTACCAAGAGCTCACTCCCACCCAGCACTGCCCGATAGCTCATCCAATGCTAAACCTGGCAAGGGTCAGGCTCAGCTCTCCTGCTCTCATGCCCTAGAGCTAGCTCACCTGTGCCCCCATCACCAGAGTCAGCTCTACTGTGCTACCCAGGCATGGTGCCATGAGCGGCAGAGGCAGCTCTGCACAGCCTTTGGACATGAATATGGTCCCAGGCAGCAGTTCAGATCATGGACACGCCCTTGGCCCTTGGTGGTTATAAGAGACACAGACCCCTGCTGCTGCATGGCTAGGAACCCAGACAAGGCCTTCAGCAGCAGCACAGGCTGGGACTTCACCATGGCCTCTGGTGGCAGGGCACGCTGTTCAGATCAGGCTGTTCCTCTCCACCTTCGAGTCTCCAGTTCCGCCTCTCTTCATAGCACTCAAACCATTCACTTTTCTTTCTCTCCTGCCTCTACATCACATACTGGCACATCATAATGGCAAGCATTGGGTGGGTGTCTTCCCTGGGGCAGCGAGTCTAATTTTTTTTTTAAAGATAGGGTCTCACTATACAGCCCTGGCTATGGCTGACCAGGAATTCACTATACACAGCAGGTTGGCCTCGAACTCAAAGACCTGCTGCTTCTACCTTCTAAGAGTTGGGACCAAACACGAGCACCACCTTGCCAGGTCTGATCTTTTTAAAAAATAAGACATAACAACTTTGTTAATGGAAAAGTATAGAAAGAGGGATGGTAAGGAAGGAAAGTGGAGAGCGGAAGAGACTCGAACCACACAGCAGCTGGCCCCACTGGGTAACAGGAATGTGGTGCAAGGAGAGCACTGTCCAGTGGGTCACAGCCAGAAGCTGGGAGTGGGAGGCTACTAATGTGCAGCACAGGCTAGACCTTACCATCCTCCTACTTCAGCCTCCTAAGGGCTAGAATCACAGGTGGGGGCCACTATGCTCAGGCAGCACTAAGCTGTGTTAGGTCTCAGCTGTCACTATGATTCGACTGCTGAAAACTTAAGCTCCAAATTGATGGTCTTTGGAAGTGGGGCCTTTGGGAGGTAGTTAGGATCAGAAGAGATCATGAGGATGGACCCCCATGACCTTTTTAGTGACTTTATAGGAAGAGGAAGAGAAACCAGGGATGGTACTCTTGCTCTGTCTCATTGTGTAGCGCATGGCAAGCAGGGGCCAGAACCTTACATGTCAGCCTCGAGAAATGTGAGCCAAATAAACCTCTTTTCTGAATCAACTACCCAGCCTCAGGTACTTTATCATCACTACAGAGTGGACTAAGAAAGAAGCCCCCTAGGTGAAGGGCTCCAACAAGGCAGTAACTCTCTGAGCCTGGATGCAGAGGAAGACCAAGCAGAAGGGACTACTGGAGCCTGCACGTGGGTTTCTATACCCAGGAGCATAGGCAAAACCACAGGGAGAGAGGTGGTCAAATGAGAGGCAAGGATGTGGGGCTGAGCTGCCGACAGAGATGTACAGACACGAGGAGGCCACAGCAGTGACTGAGAGGAAGAAGAGGCTAGCACAGACGGAGCCCTGTTATCCCCTAAAGAGCAAGGGCTACCCAGGCTGTTGGCTGCACCCTTCTCACCACTCTCCTCTCTGCAGTAGCCTTGGGGCTGTGGTTAGCTCAGCCCTGACTGCCTCCCATTGTTTCTGACCTTTGTACCTGTCGTCCTTGTCTGGTGTCTCGAAAGTAACTCTTTGCCACTAAGTCAAACACATCTGAGATATGAGATATAGTTTTCTATGGGCTGCAGGAGGTGGCACAAAAAGTCTGCCATCCCAGCACTAGAGGCAGAGGCAGGAGAATTAGGAGTTTGAAGACATCCTCAGCTACATAGCCAGATCCTGTCTTTAAAAAATAAAATAAAATAAAATAAAATAAAATAAAATAAAATAAAATAAAAAGCAGGGGAGGAGGCCAGGGATGTGGGTTCCAAGGATTGAACTTAGGTCATCAGGCTTTTCAGCAAGTGCTCTTGACTGCTGAGCCCTCTCACTGGTCCCTGGCTTTTCATATGTGAGCACTGATGTTATATATTCTCAGACACAGTTTCTGTGTTTTCTCCTTTCTGTATGTTATGAGCCTGCCCATGTCTCCAGAAAGTACATAGCACACACTTCTGTACAAGGCAGTACATTTTAGTACACAGAGAGGATCCTTGTTAGGGTCACTACTACTGTGATGAAACCCCATGACCAAAGCAAGTGGGGAGAGAAGGGTTTATTTGGCTTATACTTCTATATCACTGTTCATCACTGAAGGAAGTCAGGACAGGAACTCAAGCCAGGCAGGAACCTAGAGGCAGGGGCTGATGCAGAGGCCATGAAGGGTTTGCTCACTGGTTTGTTCCTTATGGTTTGTTCAGCCTGCCTTCTTATAAAACCCAGGACCTGGTCCGAGAATGGTATCACCCAAAATGCAGGGAAACCTCCCGGTCAATAAGTAATTTTAGAAATGCCCTACAGCCAGATCTTATGGGGGCATTTTCTCAGTTGAGGTTCCCTCCTTTCAGATAACTCTAGCGTGTGTCAAATTGACATAGAACTATCCAGGAACAGTGCACTTTCCCAGTCTTTGAAGTGTTTAGAATCTTAGTCTGTGGATCGATGGCCCCTTGTGTAACAAATCCCTACTGAGGAAGCACTCCCTGCTGTCTTACATGGAAACATGCTGCTTTGCACATTCTGTCCTAGTGCTTGTCTTTGGGCACATCCCTAGAAGGATGATTTCGAGGCCAAAGGAGGTGACTGCTGTTTTTAATTTAACAAATATTGCCAAGAAGATCTCTAAAGAGTACAAGTCAAAAGTTTTGCCAGTGAGTGTGAATGAATCTTTTGCTTCTTCCTGGTACCCTTGCCAAGAACTGGTGGTTATTATCAATGATTTTGACCCAGTCACACTTCTAGTGGAAAAAAGAATAGCATTGCATCTTGGATAGTACAGAATACAAAGCAGTTTCCCTGGAGTTTGTCATGTTTGTCCATTTTATATTATTTTTTTCCTTTCTTTTTTAAAATAAGTTTTTAAAAGATTTATGTATTTCTATTTTATGCATGTGAGTGTTTTGCCTGCATGTATGCTTGTGCATTATATGTGAGACTGATGCCCAGCGAGATCAGAAAAAGGCATCAGATCCCCCTGGAACTAGAGTCACAGAGAATAGCGAGCCAGCTGGTGTGGGTACTGGGAATCGAACCCAGGTTCTCCGCAAGAGCAGCAAGTGCTCTTAACCACTGATCCAGCCCCCAGATTTTTTTTTAACTTTCTTATTTGCAAGGATTCCTTGTTATAGTAGATTAATTTGCTTCCTATAGTATAACTGTTACAAATACTTTATTTAGCTTTTGGAGACAAGGTCTCCAAAGGGAGGTGTGGTTATACTGCTGCTGCTGCTGTTGTTGTTGTTGAGACAGGGTCTCACCATGCAGCCCTGGCTGACCTGGAACCCACTATGTAGAGGAGACTAGCCTCAAATTCACAGAGATTCCCTGCCTCTTACCTCAGAGCACTGGAACGAAAGACATTTGACACCCGCACACACATACTGTTTTTGCAAAGGACCACGGCTCTTGAGTTCTGCTCCCAGCACTTACACCGGGCGGCTCATGCCCACGCCGGGCGGCTTATAACTGCCTGTAATAAGCAGGGTTATCTGCTGCCTCCAGCCTTCCACAGACACCTGCATTCATATGTACTTACCCGCACAGAGATGTGGACATATAATTAAAAATGAAATAAATCTAAAAAGAAAAAGGACAAGGTCTCACATAGCTTAGGATGCTCTGCCTTTGATTCGTGTCCCAGGATGACCTTGAGCTTCTTCTGATCTACCTGCCTCTGCCTCTGCCTCTTGAGTCCTGGAATTACCGTGAGTCACTAAGGCTGGATTAGGTGGTGCTATACACAAGCAAGTACACAATCAACCCGGCTACATCCCCAGCTGTTCTTGCTCCCCCACCACACACACCCTTTTTGACAGGTTTTTATGTAGCCCAGAGTGATCTGGAACTCCTGATCCTCCTGCCTCCACGTCCCAAGAGGTGAGCATCACAGGCATGCACCACCACACCCAGCTTCTTTATTAGTTTCCCTTATAAAGCTTTGAATAACAACCTTTTCTCCCTGATTTTATCTTCTGTCATGGCTATAAAGTCCCTTGGTACCTCAATATTCATTTCTAAAGCATACTCATCTTTCCCCTCGAGCTTTACTGCTTTTATTTTCTCACAGACAAACATCTTTGAACCATCTGGAATTATTTTGATGTTGAGAGGTAGGACTTTGTTCTTCTTTGTAAATATATTCATTGAGTGAACAAAGGAGACACTCTCCAGCCCTAAGTAAAGTTGATGGCTTCCTAAAGGATTAGATTAGATGCATAGTAAAGTTGCTTACTCTCTCAACAAATATTTCAAAAGCACGTGCTGGCCTGGTAGAACGCAACAGAGAATCAGATCAGCTACAGCTCCCACCCGTGGGGCTGTTACAGTTCATGGGGGAGGCAGACACTGGCCAGACAGCATGCTGGTTATGAAAGCTTACTGGGGAGACATGAGCATATGGTAAAGGAATCTATCTTGGTTTGGGGGTCAGAGAAGGTGTCGCTGGTGAAAGAAGGGATTTCAGAACAAGGAGGAGGTATAGAGAAGATTTCATCACAATGACCAGTGTCCCACCCCAACCTGCAGGAACCTAGAGGGGAAAGGACGCCTGGAAGTCTGGTCAGGGTTAAGGCAAGGAGCCTGGACCTTTCTCTCTCCACCAAGCCCGATGAACTTTGTCCTGACAGTGCCTCTTTTTCTTCCACAGTGAGCAGCATCTGTGAGTAGCAACCTGCAGCTCTCCTGGAAGCTGGGGAGCCGCAAGTGCTCTTAACTGCCGAGCTCTCTCTAGCCCTGCAGCTTTGCTTTAAAGAAGCATTCTTTATTCTTTTTACATTTATACAAGGATGTAGTGGTACCTCCTTGAAATCCTAACACTTGGGAGCTAAGGCAGGAAGATTTTGAATTTGAGAACAGTCTGCGTACATAAAGATATATTTGAAAAAAATAGGAGGAGGAAAAGGAGAGAGAGAGAGAGAGAGAGAGAGAGAGAGAGAGAGAGAGAGAGAGACAAAGAGAGACAGAGAGAGACAGAGAGAGACAGAGAGACAGAGACAGAGACAGAACGAGCTATTACAGGCTCTCCTTTAGAGCCCTGGCCTAGGGGTTCAGAACAGGCTAAGCATCGTTAGCTGCCGTTGGTCCCTCCTTCCCAGGCTGGATGCTGGGCTAGCATCATACTCTAATCAGGAGGGATGGGAACAGAGTGCACCCAGAGCTTCAGGGAAAGGTCAGTGGGGTAGAGGCAGAAAGGAGGTCAGGAGCAGCTTCAGGGAAGCGTCTGATTTGTGAGCATCCTCCCATTGGCGGGCTCCAGGCCTGGCGCTATTGCTGCCTTGGAGGCTCCTAAGAACTGTGCAGAGCTCCTGAGGCTCTCTAAGTCCTCTCTGCCTCTGCCCATGTCTCCTCCTCAGCTGATAGCCCCAGCCTGGTTAACCCCTACTGGTCCTCCAGAACTCAGACTAGAAGATGCCTCCTCTAGAAGTCTTCCCTGCTACACCGATCTGGCCTTCCAAAACTTCTCCTTCTCCATTGCACTTATTGGACATAGGTGTGGTCATCTCCCATCATGACCCTTCCTACACAGTAAGCATGCTACATGTGAAGCCACAGCCACAGTCATCTTGGACCCCAAGTGCCTGGCAGGGAGTGGATTCCTTGCTAGTAAGTATTCAGTGGAATGTGCTGGGCCTATTGCCCAGCTAAGGCCTATAAGAATGCTCTACAAGAGCAAGCCTTCTCTCCCAAATCACTCCTCGTTGGCAGGGCATCCTCCACGGGGAAGGGTAGGGACTCTAAAAGCCAAAATGATGTTGGGGCAAGGGACAAGGACCTTCTACAACTTTTAGCCAGCAAGTGGGAGATGAGCCAGCCACCCAGACCCTGAGTCCCCACTCTGGACCCTGCAGGCACACTCCCTAATTTCTCCTCTTCGAAACACCCTATACCAGGTTTTTCTAAGCCTCTCCCAGGCCACTCCTTCCCCATAACACCAGCCTCTGTGTCCCATTTCCTGGGATGAAAGACTTTGAGGAAGCAGAGGAGGGACCAAGGCTTCTTGGAGTGGAGGAATAGTGCATCTTTCATTAGTGGAAGTTAAGGCCTCTCTCTGAGGGGCAAGAAGATAGATCTGACTTTGGAAGCAAAGCAGCTGCCTCTGCCCTGCTGCATCTTGGAAGGACATAAAAAAACCAGCTGAGATGGCAATGACAATAGGTGAGCTCACTAAAATAACTTCCAGACAGACAGTCAGGGAGGCACTGTCCCCTGGCTTCTTGTCAGGAGATGCTGGCTCTCAGCCTCTGCTTCCAGTGTGTATGGGAACGCCTAGGAGAGCTACAGCCCCTTGTCAGCGACTGCCCAGAGAATTCCCACCAAGAACAAGACTAGACAGCCTGTGAAGACGTACTGATTTGAGGGCACACTTGGGAAGCCAAGGCAAGTAGGTATCTATGTTCAAGACCAGGCTAACCTACATATTAAGTTCTGGGTTACCCAGGGCTACATAATGAAACCCTGTCTTAAAATAATAAATTAAAAAAATTAAAAATACTGAAATTGCACTGACTATCCCCCCCCCCAAAAAAAAGGTAGATGTCTGAGAAACAACATTTAAGGTTTCCCTGTGGCCTCCACAGGCACAAATACACATGCATGCATGTACACACATGTGAGCACACACACACAGGCACATACACACACACAGGCACATACACACACACAGGCATATACACACACAGGCACATACACATACACACATACACACACACGCACACACACACACACACACACACAGGCACATACACAACAGAATTATTAGCCAGCTAGAACTACATACATAGCAAGATCCTGTCTCTAAAAAAAAAAAAAAGTCAGGATCATAAATAGATGCCCATATGTCAAGGTTCTGTTTGTTCTGTGACAATGTGAGAAGGCACATTTTTCAAGATGAAAAAACCAAACAAACAAACAAGCCTCACCTCCTACAGACACCTGCTGCTGCTTTGTTGGGAAGCCCTCAGGAGTCCAGGCCCATGAGGAGAGCAGACAGACCCAAGGATAGGCAGATCTGGTACAGGTTCAAGAGCTGAGACCTAGAACTCAACCTGGGGGTCAGGTCAAGATCAGTGTCATGTGGACAATTGAGGGTGTTGGAGGCTTTTGTGTTTCTGTGACCAGAGACCAGATGGAAGCAGCGATGGCTCACTGTTTCAGGGAGATCTCAGTCCTTCCTGAAGCGAGGGCATGGTGAGTCCATGACAGTGGGAGCCTGGGGCAGAGGTTCCTCACATTTGGCTGGGATGCACAAACTGTGCTGTGAAGCCAGGCTTTCGTAAACCTTCAGAGACCCACGCCTTGTCATCCACTTCTCTCAGGCACGCCTCCTTACAGCTCCACAGCCTTCCAAGTAGCGCTTAGAACTGGGCATTGAGCATTCAAAGCATAGGCCCATGCAGGCATTTCAGATTAAAACCATAACATCGGGCTGGAGAGATGGCTCAGTGGTTAAGACCACTGGCTGCTCTTCCAGACGTCCTGAGTTCAACTCCCAGAAACCACATGGTGGCTCACAACCATCTGTAATGGGATCCAATGCCTTTTACTGGTGTGTCTGAAGGCAGCTACAATGTATTCATAGACATAAAATAAATAAATCTTAAATTAAAAAAAAGTAACATCTTCCATGCCAGGCAGGAAACTTGTGGCCCCTTAATCCTCACAGGAGGACTGTGAAGTAGAAACTGTCACAGACAAGGACATTGAGCTTGAATGGATTAAAAAAAGTTTTTGATTAGCATCTCCCAGCTGAATAAGCAACAGGACTATAGTGTAAGCCCACATCCACCTGGCTCCAACAACTGTGCCCTCTGAATAAGAGGCAGAACTCTATGGACAGCCAGGGGCAGCAGGAGGTGGGGGGGGCGGGGAGCGGGGTGGGAAACAAAGATAAGACCCTGGAAGTTCTGGTGGTTACAGGCTATGGGGGGCCCTGCAGGTGGTCACAGCAAGGAGATAACCTCAAGGAGGTAGAAATGAAAACTCCATCCAGATTGACTCTGTCAACCTGGATCTAGACTTCAGGGATTCTGATGTCCACAGGTTTGTTGCTAGTATATTTAAACACATTATAATTAAGTGGTGATGGGGGGTGTTTTCCTGGTGTAATACAATCCCAGATATACAAGAAAGCATAATTACATTGAAACTCAACTCAGGGTACATGTCATTGCTTCCAAGAAGATGGATTCTGGAGATAGGATATCTTATTAGCTTAAGGGCCTAGGAAAGGATCTGGCTTGGTCTCAGCCAAACAGATAGCTTAAAGGTCATTTGGGCTATTAGCCACTTCTGGTCCTAGTTGTAGGAGCTTGGGGGAACCTCTGGCTATACAGATAATATAAGGGCCATTTAGAATATTAGGTATCTCTGGCACTGGTTGTGAATGTGGCCTGGATCAACAGATAATACCAGGCTGTTAGTCACTTCAAATTCCCAGCTTTCTGGATGAAAGAACAGGTTTTATGTCCTTTGAGAGGACAATGTTTACCATTCCTGGTGCTCCTGGAGATCTGTGGGCACAAGAACCTCTGTGCTATGCTCCCAACGACCAGTATCTTCTACTTTTGGTTCCCTAAAAACTTTCTCACTTCCAAGCACTGCGGCAGTCTCCCTGTGGAAACCTGAGTGTGGCTCTGGAGAACCAACCTTGTTCACCTCCCTCCCCAGCTCCATGGTAGATAAACATCTCTGTCGAAGAACTACATCAAGGCAGCAAGATGGCTCAAAAGATAAAGGTGCTTTCGGACAAAACTGATAACCTGAGTTCAGTCCCTGGAATCCATGTGGTAAAAGGAGAGAACCTACTCCTTGTCCTCTGACCTCCACATGTATGCTGTGGTACATGTATACACACACACACACACGCACACACACACCTGTCATTTCAGTCTTCCTGAGTCCAAGGTAGGAAGAACCCTGTGGGTTCAAGAACAGTCTGGGCTCTGTGGTGAGTTCAAGTCCAATCCCAGCTAGAGAGCACAATGTTATCTCAAAAACACAACACCAAAACCATTCCCTACACCATACAATAGATGTAGTTCACATCTATTGGCTCAGGAACATGCATGGGACCAGACAGATCAGTCTAAGCCTTTCCCTGGAGCCTTAAACTGAATTTCTTGGAAACAGGATGGATACTGCTGGGTGAAGTTCTCACCACAGAAGAAGGCAAACTGTGACTCAAACCGGAAAAGGAGGGACCAGAAGGATTCACGAGGCTATGGGCACACTGAAGACCCAGTCATGCCTCTGCTGCTCTTGGAATTTTTTAGATATACAAACTGGTAAGTTCTTATTTGTTTATTTATTTATTCATTTTAATTAAAACTGTTTAGGCATGGGGCTGGAAAGGTGGTTCAGGGGTAAAAGAAGAGCCGTGGGTTAGGAAGAGCATTGGCTGCTCTTCCAGGAGACACAGGTTCAATTCCCAGCACCCACATGGCAGCTCACAACTGTCTGGAACTCCAGTTCCAGGGGATCAGACACCCTCACACAGACACTTGCAGACAAAACACCAATGCACATAAAATTTAAAAAAAAAAAATTAAAAAAAATTTAGGCAGAGTCTCACTATGTAGCCTTGGCTGGCCTGGAAATCATTGTGTAGACCAGGCTGGACTCAAATTCAGAGAGATCCAGTTGCCTCCATCTCTAGCGTGGCGTCACTACGGGCCTTTGTTTGCTTACTTTGTGGGTTTGGGGTTTTTGTTTTGTTCTGTTTTATTGTTTATTTCTTTTTGAAACATAGTTCTCATATAGCCCAGGCTGGTCTCAAATTTGACATGAAGCTGGAGATACCTCGGACTTCTGGTCCTCTCCTCTGGTATTACAGGTATGTGGCACAATGCCTGGCATTCAGTTCCCTCTGTTGAGTAGTATGAGATGGAGGGCACAGCCTCCCGTGGATAGAGAACATGGTGGCATGGTGAACATCCCCCAAGGTAGACTACCCCAAGTGGGGCTGAAGGGGACAGGGTGGGGAGGGGAAGCAGGAGCCATCTTGCCAGCCACCCACGAGCCTGCCATGGAGTACTGCTCTGATCTCGAGGCTGCCATCTGCAGAGAGATGTACTCATTTGCAAACCACCCCGGAGACTGCTTGTTCCTGGGAAGCTGCAGAGAGTGGGACACTTTCCAGTGAAATAAATACAAAGAGATCTTTCCAGTCTAGGGAGAGAAGAAGCACTGGGCATGTGCCGGGCATAACAGTTACTCCTCAGCTCGTTAACTCTCAGCATCCCTCCTGAACATAGCGATATAATGTCCACCACTTCATGTACTTCATGTAAGGCACTCACCCCAATTACATAAAAAATAAATAAATAAATAAAAATAAAATTTTCTTCTTCTTCTTCTTCTTCTTCTTCTTCTTCTTCTTCTTCTTCTTCTTTTTAGTTCTGTGTTTGTAAATCTTCACATGTGTGTGAGGGAGAGTGTGCATGCTATGGAGGCCAGGTTGAGTGTCCTAGTGATTTGCCACTTTTTGGAGACCAGTTTACTCTGTGTGGCCCTGGCTGTCCTGGAACTCACTCTGTAGTCCAGGCTGGCCTAAAACTCATAGATCTTCCTGCCTCTGCCTCCTAAGTGCTGGGATTAAAGGTGATCACCTGGTGCTACTTTTTTTTTAAATTTTCAGTTTGTGTGTGTGTGTGTGCATTTGTGTATATGTGTGCATCTGTGTGTGTGTGCACATCTGTATGTATGTGCATCTATGTGTGTGCATCTGTGTTTATGTATCTGTGTGTGTGTCTGTGTGCATGCATCTCTGTGTGTGTGTATCTGTGTGTGCATCTGTGTATGTGTGTGCATCTGTGTGTGTGTGCATCTGTGTGTGTGTCTGTGTA
>NW_021621078.1:3749027-3756705 GCF_004785775.1 Grammomys surdaster | reverse complement strand
ACATCTGTGTGTGTGTACATCTGTGTGTGTGCATCTGTGTGTGTGTGGATCTGTGTGTGTGTGCATCTGTGTGTGTGTGCATCTGTGTATGTGTGCATCTGTGTGTGTGTCTGTGTGTGTCCACCATGGTGGCCCTCAGAGGAGTCATTTTTCTTCTTGCACAATGTGATTCCCAGGAATCAAATGTAAGTTATCAGTCTTGGTGTCAGGGACCTTTGCCATCTGAGCCATCTTGCTGGCTTTATATATATTTTTTGAGACAGAAGTCTGTCTGAAAGTATCAGACAGACACTGAACCTAGAACTCACTTATGTGTCTAGACTGACTGGCTAGGAAGTTCCAGGAACCCCATCTCTGCCTTTGCAATGCTGGAGTTGCAAGCATATGACACATTATCTGAGCTCTAGGACCTAGACTCGGGTCTTCGTGTTTGGGTGGCAAGTACAGCACTGATTAGGCCATCTTCCCACTCCTCCAAAATGCTTGCAATGAAAGAAAAGTTTAAATCAGTCCTCTAAAAGGATTCAGAAAGGAAGAAACAAATGGTGCTCAGAAAGGTTAGTAACTGTTCTATTGCTCTGAAGAGACACCATGAATATGACAACTCCTATAAAGAAAGGGATTTAGCTAGGGTCTTGCTTACAGTTTCAGAATCTTGGTCACTATTATCATGGTGGGGAGCATGGGGCAGGTGTGGCAGGCATAATGCTAGAGCAGTAGCTGAGAGCTTTACATCCTGATCCTCAGGGGGAAGGGAGGGAGGGGAGGAGGGACTGAGGGGAGGAAGGAGGGAGGGAGGGAGGGAGGGAGGGAGGGAGGGAGGGAGACAGAGAGAGAGAGAGAGAGAGAGAGAGAGAGAGAGAGAGAGAGAGAGAGAGAGAAAACGTGCCTGAGTCTGGCATGTGTTTTTGAAACTTCAAACCCCATCCCCATAATACACTTGCTCCAGCAAGGCTGAATATCATAATCCTTCTAATCCTTTCAAAGAATTCAACTCCTTAGTGACTAAATATTCAACTACATGAGCCTATGGGGCCAAACTTATTCAAATCACCATATTACAGAGTTGCTAAGTGGCAGGGGTCCTGTGCAATACACATCCCTCAAGCTTGAGTACTTGTGTCATGTATGTGTCCTCATCATTGTCTTGGACAGATGAAAGCGATAACTTCTTCAGGAAAATCCCAGGAAAGCCTCTAAAAGAAGTAGATAGAAGAAATGGAAAGATGGCTCAGGGGAAAGAGATCTGACTGCTCTTCCAGAGGCCCCAGCTTCAATTCCCAGTACGTACATGGTGGCTTACAACCATCTATAACTTCAGTCCCTGAGGCGCTGACACCCTCTTCTGTTATCTGCAGGTATCAGGCACACTTGTAGTGCACAAACACACATTTAGGCAAAACATCCATAGGCGTAAAATAAATTAACTAAAAATGAAAAAGCAGGTAGAATATTGATTTACATAAATAAAACTATAATACTCTATAATAAAAATAATATATATTAATAAGGAGTTAAATGGAAAGCATGTGACTATTGAAACACAAATGGAAACTCTCCTGTAAGGAAAGCTCCGAGTTAAATTCCAAGGCTTAATTCTTTCTTTCTTCTTTCTTTTTTTCCCCCCTTAAATCTCATCATGTAGCCCAGGCTGGCTCTACACTCAGAAATCCTTCTGTCTCAGCCTCCTGTGTGTGGAGATCACAGGTGGCTGCCACCATGTCCAACTGACGATGAACTTTTTCTTGTGCAAGGACAGTGAAGCCAAGAAACAGTCATGGTCAAATGGGCCACATCTCCCAGAGAGGGAATATTTCTTCATGGGACAAAGGAACTAACGTGCAAGAGATAGCAAGAGAGACTAGGAGAAGATTCCTTGAGGGCAGGAGTAAGGGCACCAGGCACTGGGCATTTCCAGGAAGTAGAACTGCATTCTCCAGAGTGGGCAGGTTTCCCCCGAACCTGGCAGAGCCACAGTATAAAGAGCTCCAAAGAAGAACAGTGCTGCTTTTGCCTCCCCAGCTTTGCTCCTGTCTGGAGAGTGCATCTGTGCTGCTGCTGTTGCTGCTACTGCAGTCTCAGGATTGGTGATATCAGAACCCAGCTTCTCCTACTTTCCAACACAGACTAAAGACTGTTAGCTCTGCAGGAGTCCTCCAGGTCTTCAGGGCCAGATAGAGACTGCTGAGATATCCTGTCTGGAAGACTGCACAGCTCTGAGGCTCAGACCCATCAAAGTACGCAGGCAGCCATTGCTGTCTCCTGTTATATAAGCCAATCTATAAAGCCCCGTTGGAACATATATTCATTCAGTTCTGCTCCTGTAAATAATTCATTACACTATTATTAGTAGCTTTGGGGAAGTAATTTGGATGTTAAAAGCACTTAACCATTTTTAACATTTCTTTTGTTGCTTTGTTGTGTGTGCTCACACAAGTGTGGAGGTCAGAGGACAACTTTCAGGAGTCCGTTCTTGTCCCATTATGTAAGTCTCAGGAACTGAACTCAGAGATCAGCAAGGGCCTTTACCTATTGAGCCTTCTTGCTGGCCCACATGCACTTAATCCTTCGTTAGATTGGTTGTTCTACATTTCTCTTTTTAAACTGTATGTGTATGAGTGTCTCTTAAGTGTCTTCAGTGTGTTTGAGTGCCCTTTGCGGAAAGAAATGGTTACTGGATTCCCTGGAGTTGGAGTTGTGAGGTGTCTGGGAGACTAACTTGGGTCCTTTAGGAGAGCAACAAGCGCTCCTAACTGCTGATTCATTTCTCCAGCTGCTCATCCTACTCCCTGGTCATCTGTTGTGAGAAATCAACCTCAACACAGAGTAGAGGAAGTGTCTACCCAAAGATATTGAGTCTAACGTTGTCTGGGGCACTGCAGAGACAGGCAATCTATTAGTCCAGTGTTACAGGATATTTGAACCTGTTTCTAGTTAGTGTGTGGTTCATCTCACACCTTTAATACAGAGACATCCTTAGTACTCACCTTTAATCCCAGACAATGAAGGTAAATTTAGTTTGTAGAAGGATGCACTCATGTTTGAAAATGATGTCTAATTGCGTGACAGACAAAGTGACGAATCAGAGAAAGATTTGATAGAATAGGATCTGCCCAACTCTCACAAAAAGAGGAAAAGAAAGCTACTAGAGGGAGAGACAAACAGTACAGGAAGGAGAGAGTACAGTACAGGAATACAGTAGAGTTTGTGGAGAGCAGAGCAGTAGAGTTGAGAGGGAGAGTAGAGCAGCACAGAGACGGAGAAGGAGACAGGTTTACCAGGAGAGTTGTACACAGACAGGTTGCAGAGAGAACAAGCTAGACACAGGTAAAGACAGAATGAGCAAGAGAAAGGGAAGGAACCAGAAGATAAAAAAAGATTTCTAGAGTTAGTTTGAGGCCAAGCAGAGCAATTCAGAGGCTGAGAGGAAATTGAGATTGAATAAGTCAGCTGGGAGAGGAGTCTGAGAAAGAACAGCTGAGTTGAACCAGCCAACCAGAGTTCAGAAAGAACTAGAAAGGTGAGCTTATTCAGCCACAAGTCTCAGGGGCTGAAAAAATTCTAGGCCTAGATTAGATTGTACGGAGGCTAGAAGCTTCTAGAACTAGGCCTAGGTTAGCAGATGGAGGCAACAAGATTCCTAGACAACAATTACAACAGAAGAATAAAAGATACTTTTGCAGTCCAGTATGGAAGAAGTCTAACCCAGACACACCTGAGCTGGTCAGGTGTACAACATGGAGGCTGCTGGCACACAGTGGGCCTCTGGATGTCCTAGCCCCAGGGCTCTACATAGCCTCATCCAGTTTAGACTGGCTTGGTCCACTTGGCCTCTCAACATCAGCTGTTGCCTTGTGTCCCTCTCACCCTTTGCCAGTGCCTGCCTAAATGAGCTGAAGAAAAAGTGCCAGGACATCCCCCCTCCTACAGTCAGCCATTGATCTGCAACCTAGTGCCCTGCCCTGACAGCCTTACAGTCATGTAACCACAGACAAGACTGTGGTGATTATAAAATTTAATGTGTGTGAAATGTGCCAGGCACAGCTCTGGGAGTTTCTCCTGAGCTAGTCCATTCCTTCCTCACACACTCTTTACAAGGTAGTTGGGCTTTTTGTTTGTTTGGTGGTTGTTGTTTTGTTTTGTTTTTTTGAGACAAGGTCTTACATATCCCAGGATGTCCTTGGACTTGATATATAACTTAAGATGATCTTGCCCTCTGGATCTTCCTGCCTTTACTTCTTGAGTGCTGGGGTTCCAGGAGTACACCACTATGCCTTGTTTATTTGGTGCTTGGGATGAAAGTCAGGCCTTTGTACATTCTTGACAAGCTCTCTACCAACCAAGCTATACACCTGGCCTAGCAGTTACCATGTTTTGTCCTTATCTTGATGATGAAACTGAGGTAACAAGCATCTCACAAGAAGCCTGACCTGTATCTTATGAACATACCTGTGTTGGTGTGGATGAGAATGGTCCCTACAGGCTCATACGTTTGAATGCTTTGGTCTCCAATTAGTAGAACTGTTCTGGAAGGATTTGGAGGTGTGGCCTTGTTGGAGGAGGCGTGGCCTTATTGGAGGAAGTATGTAATTGGGGAGCAGGCTTTGAGGTTTCAAAAGATTTGTGTCCTTCTCAGGGTCTCTCTGCCTCATGGCTGTGTCTTAAGATGTGAGCTCTCAGTTACTGCTCTAGCACCATGCCTGCCTGCCTGTCTGCCTGCCTACCTGACTGAAGTCATATTCCCTACCATGATAATAATGGATTAACCCTCTGAAACTGTAAGCAAGCCTCAAAATAAAGACTTTCTTTTAAAAGTTGCTTTGGTCATGGTGTCTCTTCTTGATAATAGAACAGGAACCAAAAAAAAAAAAAAAAAAACCTACAGTTTCATGAGCTTCAGTTCTAGAGCATTCTCCTAAATCACCTTAACTATTGCCTCCATACTTCTGAAACCTTCTTTTGAAAAGGAATTTTGAGTTAGTTGAGATCAATGATATAACAGAGGGCCTTGGTTCAGATACAAGTAGTTAAAATTGCAGGTCAGCTAGCTTGCTAACCCAATGCCGTCACAGGGGATGCAGAGCTGGAGAAACAAAGGTCAATTGAGTGTTCCGGGAATCTGTTCCCGTGGGGTCTGACTTAGCCTCCTCTGAAAAAACTCCCACCAGAGGTCCCAAGGACTTGCGAATTAAATTCAGCCAGATGATCTGTTGGCTCAGATAAACATTCACAGTGGGTCCCAAGGCCACAGAAACCAGGGACAGTTCCCGTGAGATCTGCTTACACACATTATAAATGTTTGAAACAACCAATTGTGTGTCTACACCATAACCCCCTTCCTCCCCCCTCCTCCCCCTGCCCCCCCCCCGCCTTTGCCTTTATTAACCCTAAGCTTTTAGGCCTCGATGTCGATTCCTCTGCTTCCTGTGTGAGGCACATATCAGCCCGAAGCTTCGATAATAAATCACCTGACTCATGTGATTACAGCAAGACGGTCTCAGGAGTGTCTTTGGGGTCGCGTAGCTTCTGGGTCTCCTCTTGGACAGTCTTTCACTTTGACTCATCTTTTCAATACTAAATAGTTACCAAGGACAAACTGGACAGATGCTATGATAGAAATTCAGGACATGGAAGGGCAAGATTACTAGTGTCAGGCCACAAGGATTCACGGCCTAACGGAGTATTGGAGTATCGATATGTCTACGAGAGCAAATAATGGACTGCAAGAGAGGTTGGAAATTGAGGTTTGGACAAAGGACTGTGAAGGGGCACATGAGGGCATTCTGCCTATCACAGGGGCAAGAAGGTAAGGGAGGCGGAGCCAGCTTGGCCAAATACTCTGTGGTAGCTCATTTTCCCTTCCACGCTATATACAGCAGAAGCAGTCATAGTGTTCCCTCCAGAAGAGCGTGCAAGCAAACAAAAAAGAGCTGCCTGCGGGACTTCTCCAAAAATACCTACAATTCCCACAAAACAAAGGGCCTTTCAGGCAGACTCGCTCGTATCATACAAAATCCAGTATAAACCACTTCAGTCATGTGAGAACGGTCAGACACTCCTCTGGACTTCACTGTCTTGGTCAACTAACCCTATAAGAATGGCTCTGAGAAACTGCCAAGCTGGTTCCTCCTCATGTACATTTCCTGAATGTATGTACACACACACAAACACACACGCGCGCGCTTGTGTGCACATATGTGCAGACAAATAATGAAATTTCATTGTCATCATCTCCAGAGTCTCACTAAAATCAAATGGATCTATAAATAGCTCACCCAGTCTCAGGTAGTTTGTTATAGTAGCACAGGTCTAAGATAGACCAATCCTTCAACAGGAGTCTCCATGGCTCTGTCTCTTACTTGAGACCTGTGGAAGCTGAAATATGAGGTCTCAGAGGTACGAGGCAGGTTTGTGGTCTTGCAAGCCAACCTCTCTTCCTGCAAGGCCAGAACTCCCTCCTCTGTACCTTCGTCCTGTAGCCCAGCCTATGTGACCTTGCTTACTCAATCTGACTTGCCCCTTAGATGAAAGATTCTCAGCTTGGTAGGGATTGCAGAGGGCTCTAAAGGTCCACTGTGCATGCATTCTGGAGACTGTGTGAAGGTCTGGGCCTTCAATGTGCAGGCCTGGTTTTCTGATTCTACCCTGTGAGTCTTAGAGAAGAATCTCAGCCATCTGGCTGGCGCCTTTACCTGCTGGAGTCTGGAGTCTGAAGGTGCCTTTAACTGCTGAGCTGTCTCACTGGCCCTGGATTATTCTTTTGCTTTTTGTTGTTGTTTGTTTGGCTTTTGAGACAGGGCATCATGTAACCCAGGCTAGCCTCGATTGTTTAGAGTTGGCTATATAGCCCAGGATAACCTTAGTATTATAATATTACAACAATTCTTCCAACAAGAAGCTTGGGCTTTTTTTTGGTGTGTGCTGTGTGTTTTGCACTAGGGTTTTTAAAGAAAAGAAAAAATGTTTTATGATGATTTTTGCTTCGGTGACTTTAGGACAAAATTAAAATCTTGAATTCTGGTCCCAGGTTTTTTTTTTTAAGAGTAGTCATTCATATCTAAGACATACAAAAACCTCCTTTGAGGCTGAAGAGATGATTTAGCAGTCAAGGATGCTTGCTGCTCTTCCAATTGGATCCCCAGCACCCACGCTGGGCAGGACCACAGGTACTCCAGGTTCAGGGGATCTGAGGCCCTCTTCTGGCTTCCCCAGGCCCCTGCACACACACACGGCATACACAATAATAATAAAGTAAAAAAAAGTTTAAAAACCTACAAAAGGATGATAAAATGCAAACAATCCACCTTTAAAAAATGAATTAATGAACTGATACCTCGAGTTCAGTTCCCAGAACATACATGGCACAGAGAGAGAGGACTGTCTCAGTGATGTGTCTTCTCACCTCCACACCCACACCATGGCACATGACACCCAGACTCACATAGACAGGCCGTACAGAAACAACTTAGCTCATTTGGTGAGCTATAAACCAATGAGAGACCCTGGAGAGAGTAGGGGAGGGAGGGAGAGGGAGAGAGAGGGAGAGAGGAAAAGGGAGAGGGAGAGGGAAGGAGAGAGGGAGAGGGGAAGAGGGAGAAAGAGAGAAAGAGGGAAGAAGAGAGGGAAGGAGAGAGGGAGGGAGGGAGGGAGGGAGGGAGGGAGGGAGGGAGGGAGGGAG
>NW_021621078.1:3728278-3749017 GCF_004785775.1 Grammomys surdaster | reverse complement strand
GAGGGAGGGAGGGAGGGAGGGAGGGAGGGAGGGAGGGAGGGAGGGAGAGGGAGAGTCTGAGGAACACATTTGCACTCACACAAGCACCTATATGAATGCACACATGCACGTACACATGCACACTCCCAGGGTTGTCATGAGATGACAATGATAAGGCACACATGTCTACGAAGCATTTTATTCTGGGCACTGAAACAAACAAGCCCAAGTTTTTAATCCCAGCACTCAGGAGGCAGAGGCTGGTGGATCTCTGTGAATTTGAAGCCAGCCTGGTCTACAGATTGAGTTCCAGGACAGCCAGGGCTACACAGAGAAACCCTGTCTCAAACAAACAAACAAACAATAACAACAACAACAAAACAATAGAAGAAAGGAGGGACTCCACCCACGCTGTCCTCTGAACTGCCACATAGACACTGACAACGGAGACTCTCTCTCTCTCTCTCTCTCTCTCTCTCTCTCTCTCTCTCACACACACACACACACACACACACACCTTTGTTTTTTAAAACCTGATGACTTGAGTTTGATCCTCTGGACTCATCACAGAACAAAATAATCTACTTTCTCAAGTTATTCTCTGACCCCCACATGCACCCCAAGAATATAATTTTAATTATATTTTAATTTTCTTCCTGTCTATGTCTCTGCCTCTCCCTCCCCCTCCCTCTGTGTGTGTGTGTGTGTGTGTGTGTGTGTGTGTGTGTGTGTGTGTAGGTCAGAGAACAATGTGTGGGAGTGGGCTGCCTCTTTTCACCATCTGGACCCCAGGATGAACTCAACTTGTCAGGCTTGTACAGGAAGTACCTTTACATGCTAAGCTATCTCACCAGCCTAGTGAGAGGTTTTTTGTTATTATTTAAAGACCTGCCCCAAGGTCTAAAATGCATATGCTTGGAGGGTCTAATCTATTAACTAGCACTTAACTATCTGCAGGACGTTTATACCCCATGGTCTGGGCACCCAAAGCCTTGCCTGCCTTGTCCTGAACTCTCCATCTCTGGGTCCCTTTGCTGTAGTTCTAGTGACTAGTCACCATTCCTCACAAAGCAAGATGTGTCCATCTCAGGGCAGGGCATGAAGTGTGCTTTGGCCTGAGACTGTCTTCCCCTTAAGGGTGTTTTTCACTTTATTGGCTCATTTATTTTTTGTTTTATTTTTAAACAAGGTCTCATGTATTCCAGGCTGGTCTTGAACTTATATAGCCCAGGATGACTATGACTATGTAGCTAAGGATCTTGAACTGTTTCTGATCCTCCTGCCTCTACCTTTCAAATGCTAGTATTGTGGACACAGTAGCACCATGCCGGATTCTAGTAGGGCCGAGGGTGGATTTCAGGGCCTCTTGCAAGATAGGCAAGCGCGCTACCAAATGTTGGCTGATAGAACCTGTCATCGGAGAATAGCACACTGGATTCTCTCTCCTCTGTGCTGTCTTCCTTCCCTCCCTCCTGGCCTTCCTGCTTCCTTCCTTGTGCCCGCCCACTTTGGTGGTGATAAGGAGGGAACCCAGGGCCTCTGCATGACTACACCATCACTCCACCTCAGGGCCCCATCTTTATTTTTCTTCCCTACCCTTGCCTCTACCCATCCCCTAATATGACATTTTACATACTTGTTTACTTACTGTCTGTCTGCCCGTCATACCAAGAGCCACCTCCACCAGGACAAAGACTTAGGCTTATTTGCTGCTGTGGCCTCAGTGCCCAGAATAAAATGCTACATAGACACTTGTGTCTTATCACTGTGCTCTCATGATAACCCTGGAAATATGTGTGTGTGCTCGTGCATATAAGCAATCATATGGTGCTTGTGTGAGTACAAGTGTGTTCCTCAGACACTGTCTTTTTTTCTTCTTCTTCTTTTTTTTTTTTTTTTTGGTTTTTCGACACAGGGTTTCTCTATGTAGTTCTGGCTGTCCTGGAACTCACTCTGTAGATCAGGCTGCCCTCAAACTCAGAAATCCGCCTGCCTCTGCCTCCCAAGTGCTGGGATTAAAGGCGTGTGCCACCACTGCCCAGCCTTTTTTTTTTTTCTTCTTTGAGATAAGGTCTCTCATTGGTTTGTAGCTCACTAAATGAGCTGAGTTCTTTCTGCTTCCCCCGACATTGCAAGCGTGGGTCACCATGCCCTGATTTTTTGTATAGGCACTGCAGATCAAACCCAGGGTCTCATGCTCACTGATCAAGCTACATTCCAAGACAGACTCTGGGAGAGTATTCTAGAGATAAAAACTCTTGCTGAAAGCCTGGCATGGTGGCTTATAATTCTAATGTCAACACTTGGAAGGCTGGGGCAGGAGGATTGCCTGGGATGAAGTTCTAAATCAGTCTAGGCTACAGAATGAGACTCAATCTTAAATGGCCTGCCAAAACATATTGGAAAATATTTCAAAGGCATGGATTGTTCAACCTAGTGCTACATACTTGTCATCCCAGCACTATCGAGGCTGAGGACTGCCACAGCACAGAGGCCAGCCTGAGCTACACAGCTCAGAGGCCAGCCTAAACTACACAGCTCAGAGATCAGCCTGAGCTACACAGCTGTTTTGTTTTGTTTTTTTTTCTCACCCAAACTCATCTCTAAGGTTGAGGAGGTGCAGATTTCTCATCTTGATTCTCTAAGTTGGGAAGGTGGTGTTCTGAATGATTCCAACGACTTCCCAGGGGTCTCATACAAATGGCTGATTTCAAACTTCAACCTAAGCCCTGGGAGCCCAAATGGCCTTGGAGCCACACAGCAGCCATCAACCAGTGCAACCTCCAGAGGAGGGGAGACAACAGAAGACAGAGGTGTGTCAGCACAGGGACCAATCTGCTGATCACAACTGACTGGGATACTCACCTCTCCCAAATTTCACACCCTGGGGGAGGCAGGACACACACTACTCTCCGTTAACTTGGGCAGGGTGGGGTTGGGGGTCGGATAGAACAAAGGTGTCTGACAAAGAACAACATATCCCTGCTTTCTCTGACTGCTGACCGTTCCTTCCAGTTATATGTGGCCTGACACATACTCACATGAACTTCCTTGAACATCAAGTGACACATGACTTCAGGACAGAGTTCCTTGAGATGGGATGGGGAGGGCAGGGAGGTGCTCACATGAATAAGGGAAGCAACAGGAGATCTGGAAGCAGAGGCAGGAGGACCACGAGTTCAGGGTCAAACCTGAGTTACGTGAGACATTGTACAACAGACAGAAGAAACCATGGTGTCAAGTCTAGCTGGAAGGTTCTCCGGATGAGCAAGCCAGCGTGTGGGAACAAGAGGAGCACACTCAGCCCTTCAAACACTGGTGCTGGCTGGACCCCTTAGGAGTTTGAGTTAGCTGGAAATGGCTCCTCCACTCCTCCCAACAATTCTCAATTATTCTTTCTACCTAGGTGACCTACACCAATTGCGCCAATGAAATCATTTCCCTCAGAGCAGTTTGTATGCCTCAGACCTCCTCTACTGTCCCTGGATTTTATCTTCAGCAGTGTGGTGTGAGCCTGCCCAGCCTGAACCAGGTCCCAGAGACTCTTTTCCTGGTGCAAACCTGGAGAAGGCACTAGTGTCTAATCCAGGAAGAGCAAAAGATCAAAGGGGCTGTCCAACGCAAGGAGAGCCATCTTTCTCTCAATATGAGAGGGATTGCTTCTAAGGGCAACCAATATAAAAAGCATGAAGAACTTTTCCATGGTAAGGCATGTTCCCATAAGAACTCTGGTGGTCCCTGCACCCCATGAAGGTGACTGATCCACTGGTACCCAGAGACACGCATCTGCATTCATGCTTAAAAGCGTCCTATGTTCCCAAGCCTCTGTTCCTGAAAATGTTGCAATGATCTGAGGTTCTCCAGCCCTAGCACAATTGCGGGTGTTTCCCCCTTAATTACAGATGCATGCTGGGAGGAGGCCAATCTGGCAGTTAAATGAAGCAAGGACTTGTCAGGGAGAAGGAAGATGAAAAGAAGGCTCCAGTCTCATGTTTTGCCAGAAGGAGAAGGAACACAGCGTCCTCACGCTCACGGTTCTCATACTAAACTTAGCCAGCTCCCAGGGTTCCAGAGTTGGCAAATCAGCTCGTGGGGTCCTAATAAACAGCCATGATGCGGTGACTCACAGACAGCAATCACGTGCGGGATGTGGCTGCTTTCAGCCAGCCAGTCCTAGAGTGGTGCTAGGCTGAGCTCCCTTCACAGCAGGCTCGTGGATGGGGCAGTGGGAACAAACGAATGTTAGCTGAAGAGCCAGAGGGGCTTGCAGGTGCCAGAGCCTGACACAGATGAGAAGGCTCAATGCCTGGGGAGTAAGGAGACAGTTCTGTGAGGTCATACAGTGAGGGGACTTCATGACCATCAGGGCATGGAACAAGGGAGACAATGTCACATGGGAATTCTGTCTTCATGATAACAGACAGGGCGTCAATAATAGAAGATGGTTTCTAGGAGAATCCAGGGAGTGTCCTTCACCCTGCTGCTGATATGGTCAGGTTGCTCTGGCCAGACTGTGCCAAAGTTTATAATCGGCTCCAAGACCTAAGTCCCCTGAAGGTGTGGATGGACTCTGGACTCATCAGCAGTCTGATAACTACATGTCAATCTACCTGCTGTCTGTCAACTGCATCAGATGCTTTGCAGAGACTGGGACATCTCAGAAGGATCACCATCCATAGTGAGGTAGAGAGGGGCTTCCCAGGCTGAATAGGTACCAAGAGTTCCTTACAGAAGTCAAGAAGAGCTCATCTGGGCAGCAAATTGCAGCTGATCTTGGAGGCTGAGAAGATGCTCAGACTAGGGAGGAGGGGGACCCTTTAGGCTGGGAGTTAGAATGGGGCTAAATGGCCCTGAACAAAGCAAGAGTGTGCAGGCTTACTCTGCATGGAGGGTGCTCATCTGGCTCCCAGGGAAGTCACAGAGCCATGTGAAGTGTCTTTACAGAGCATCCTAATGAAGGAGTTAGTTACATTTAAGAGGTCCCAAGGAAAGAACGAGATTAATGAAAGGGGCCCACAGAAGTCCGTCCAGCACAGGATGGAGCTCTCTGGTAGCACTACTAAAGCTGTCCAGCAGTGTAGACAGAGGTAGTGAGTCCCCCAGCAATGGGAGGCTTCAAGCAGATCACTAACCTTGTCTGCCTTCTGTGTCAGTTCCCCCCTGAAAATCTGTGGAAGGAAACATGCAGAAACTCAGCTCTGCTCTTCATAGGTGGTACTCAGAGATGAGAAAATGATGAATGCTGTTCCCAAGGTCACCAGAAAGCAGCAGGACCAGAAACAGCCTTGTCTGTTCCCCACCCAAGCTCTAGACTGTCCCATCTGGCTTCCCAATTGGTGTCCCGACTGGTGCTATTTTTAACTGGCTCCCTTGGCTAGGATGGAGAATGACTAGTATTGGCTGGGCTAGTACTGGCTTCTGGAGCTCAAGGTGAGGCCGGAAGGAAGCCAATGGCCGGTCCTTGCACCCAAGCTTGTCATCACTATTTGCTTGTCATGTGTGGCTAAAGGAGCATTAGAGTGTGCCATACAGTTACCCTGCCTAGTGATGTCCCTGCACCTGTGAGGAGGGACTGTCACAGTGATACAGGCATGTTCTCTAACATTAGGGCTCTACCCAAAGGAAATCATCTTGATTTCCTCTAGGGAACATTTAAGATGCACAGGAGAATATTGTCTTCCAGGCCACTAGGGGGTCTCAGCTGAACCACCATAGTGCTTTGTTTTCTAAAGTAAATTTCGACAAACATATGCCCAGATATAGTTAGGCAAGGCAGCTCACACGTGTAATCCCAGCACTTAGGCAGGGCAGGCAGCAGGGTCAAGGGTTCACAGACAGACAGAGCAACATGAGACTGTGTCTTAAAAAAGGAGGGGCTGGTGAAATGGCTTTGACAGTAAATCCACTTGCTGCCAAGCCTGACTACCTGAGTTGGATCCGTGAAATCCACGTGGTGGACGGAGAAACCTGACTCCTTCTGATTGTGCCCTCCACACGTCTGCCTCCCACGCTAAATAAATACATGTAATAAAAATAAAAATGAAGACAATAAAATCAGCCCAAAGCTCCTTGAAGACTTTTGTGATTGTTACTGTTGCTTTTTAGACTTATTTTTATGTATATGTGCTTATTTCTGTGTAAGTGTGTGCCACGTGTGTTCAGGTGCCCTTGAGACCAAAAGAGAGCTTTGAATCTCCCAGAGCTGGAGTTACAGGCAGTTGTGAGGTGCTCAGTTCTGTGCTGGGAACCGGACTCTGGTCCTCTGGAAGAGCAGAGTACACTTAACCACTGAGCATCCCTACAGCATAGATGTAATTTTAATATTTTTTAAGTTCTAAAAATGGTGCGTGAGTGTGTGTGTGTGTGTGTGTGTGTGTGTGTGTGTGTGTGTGTGTGTGAATAGTGGGTGTATTCATACATGTGTGTGTGGTATGTAGCACTGGGGTTACAGGCTCATGTGCATGGCTATCCCTGACTTTTTACATGGTTGTTGAGAGTTGAACTCAGGTCCTCATGCTCACCTGCTAAGCCAACTCTCCAACCAGAAATTGTCTTGTGTTTTTGCCCCCTGGGGTCCTGGAGATAAAACCCAGGATGTTATGTGTGCTATACAAATGCTTTCCCACCTCATGCACACATGCTACACAAGTGCTCTGTCACGGAGCTATAGCCTCGGGTCTTTTTATACTTGTGATTGGGAGGTGGAAGTGTTTAGTTTAGTTCGGTTTGGTTTGGTTTGGTTGGTATGGTTGGTTTTTCAAGTCAGGGTTTCTCTGTGTAGCCCTAGCTGCCGTGGATCTCGTTCTGTAGACCGGGTTGGCCTCAAACTCAAGAGATCTACTTGCTTTGGCCTCCCAAATGCTGGGATTAGAGATGTGTGCCACTACCACCTGGCATTTGTTTTGTCTTTTTTTACAGGGTCTCACTACATAGTACTGGCTAGCCTGCAACTCTGAGGGATCCACCTGCCTCTGCCCCGCCTCCTAAGTACTATAAATAAAGGCACCACCACACCCAGCCTATAGGACATTGAACTCCTAATCCTCCTGTCCTCAGCCCCAAGGTCTAAAGTTACAAACATGTTACTACGCCTGACTTTCTTTTCATTTCATTTATGCTGGGTGTGCATTAACTGTGTATTGATGAGTGTGTATTGATGAGGGTCTGCACATGCCCAGTGCACACTGATCAAATGCAGCCTGCCTATATCTGCTCCTTCTAACCCTTCCCAACCTGTGTAAGTTTATTTTACAAATTCGAGCTGACTTTTAGAAGATTGACTTATCTCTTTATTTACTATGCATGTGTGTGTATCTTCACATCTGGATGTGCACACGCATGTAGGTGCCCCAGAAAGACAGAAGAGGGGATCATAGCCTTTGGAACTAGAGTGTGTGAGCTTCCAAAGTGGGTGCTGGGAAGCAAACTCTCATCCTCTGCAAGAGCAAGAAGTGCTCTCAACCATTGTGTTATCTCCCCACCCCCCATCAAGTCAGTTCTTGGCTTCCCAACCTGAGAAATAACATGTGATATTTGTCTTTCTGCATCTGGTGTATTTCACTTAATGTAACATTCCAGTCCTAAGCACCTTCCCACAAATGACAGGATTCCATTCTTTATAGGTGAATACTATTCCACTGCATGTGGAATAGTCCTTTTTGGATATATATATATTATCCTGTTGCTTATTCTGTGATTCAGGGTTCTAGAGAAACATACATGCATATAACATGTGTGTGTGTATCACATATACATGATATGGGGTGTGTGTGTATATGTGTGTGTGTGTGTGTGTGTGTGTGTGTGTGTGTGTGTGTGTGTATTGAGCCAGGCATGATGACACACACCTGTTATTCTAGCTCTCTAGAGGATGATGCAAGAACTATTGTCATGAGTTGGAAACCAGCTTGGGTTACATAGCAAGAGCCTGTTTTCTTTTTTTCTTTTGTTTTTGTTTTTGTTTTTTTTCGAGACAGGGTTTCTCTGTGTAGCCCTGGCTGCCCTGGAACTCACTCTGTAGACCAGACTAGCCTTGAACTCTCTAACTCAGAAATCCGCCTGCCTCTGCCTCCCAAGTGCTGGGATTAAAGGCGTGCGCCACCACCACCTGGCTAAGACCTTGTTTCCAAATAAACAAGTAAATTAAGTGGGAAGGGATAGGCAGGATGAAGGCAGTGGGATCAGAGGAGAGCAGGAGAGAGTGTCACACAGCCACAGCATAAGCCACAGAGCAGTCACATGGGATGAAAATGAGGAATAGTAAAGAGGAAAAAGAAAGTACACTCCCTTTAGGAAAACAGAGACAAATGGTTAGGACATGGGAGACAGGGCAGGAGCCAGCTCTCAGAACAAGGCTGATGGCCATGTCCCACTAGGGAGGAGCTGAAGCATCTGAAATCCTGCCAGTTAATCATGGAGGTGTGAAGCAAGTGGGTGGAGTACTCAAGGACAGGATGGTCTATAGTAAAACAGTCTAAAAACATGCTACAATACAATGCAATGCAGCGCAGTGCAATGCAGTACAGTGCAGTGCAGTACAATGCAGTGCAGTACAATGCAGTGTGGTGCAGTACAATGCAGTACAGTGCAGTGCAGTGCAATACAACACAGTGCAGTGCAATACAATATAATATAGTGCAGTGCAGTACAATGCAGTGCAACACAATGCAGTGCAGTGCAATGCAGTGTGGTACAAGACAGTAAAGTACAATGCAGTGCAGTGCAGTGCAATATAATACAGTACAGTATGATACAGTACAATACAGTGCAGTATAGTACAACACAGTACAGTACAATACAGTGCAGTGCAGTGCAATACAGTACAATACAGTACAGTGCAGTACAGTGCAGTAGGGTACAATACAGCACAGTACAGTACCGCCCTCCCAGACTATGTTAAGACCTCTAGCAGAGGTGACGCTGGAGTAGAATTATAAGATCCTACTCTTGGGACAGAGGCCCTGACCCTGGGAGTCAAAGGCAGTCACTCTCATGAAGGGATAATCTTTCTTTTCTTTTCCTGAAATTCACTATGTAGCCCAGGTTTGCTTCCAACTCTCAGTCCTAAGCCTTTTGAGTGTGGAGAGTGTGGATATGTCCCCACCATGCCTGGCTGAAAAATATTACTTTTGCCAGAATAGACTATTATGTTTTCCGAAAACCACTATAACGTTAAATTTTCTGAGAATCTGTGAGAAAATGTCTATTCACCTACACAGGGCACCGATGACAAAGCAAAGAGACAATTCCATCAAAGTGAGGCTTTGACAGACCAGTGGGCTCCCAGTACTAACTGTAGCCTGGAAACCTCCTGGAGTTACAGGCATGGAGTCAGCGGGCTCCGTTGTAGCATCTTGCTTATCTCTCTCCCAGCTGGCTGAGGTGATGACTTCCTTTATAGACGCAAGTACCAAGACGCAGAAGTGTGGTTAGTACCCTGCTGGGCCTGGACAAGGACTGGCCATCTCTTAACTGTTGAACAATCCTCAGGCTCATCGTGGGGAGCTTCCTGGGTCTAAATTCTCAAGAGCTCGGGTAAGGATGGGGTTCTTCCCTCTGAGCACAAGGGACACAGGAACAGAAGCCCAGTTAGAAACCTCAGCCCCACCTGCAGCAGAGAGGTAGACTTTATTACATGCCTGGCGAGATGGGGGGGGGCTTCTCTAACTAATTCCATTCTTCTTCTTCTTATTAATCATTTTATTTACATTCCAGCCATCGCCTCCCCTCCCAGTGCCCCTCCCACAGCTCCTCCTCCCATTCCCCTCCCCCTTGCCTCGAAGAGTGTGCTCCTCTCCCATCCCCCTTCCCTGGGGCCTCAAGTCTATCAAGGTTAGGTGCATCTTCGTCCACTGAGGCCAGACCAGGCACTCTTCTGCTACATATGTGTGTGCCGGGGGTAATCCCATTCTTAAATGGTAGCATCAGCCCTTCAAGATGGGTCTCATTGGACCAGGCTTTTGTTTTGTTTTCTGAGGGATTTTTTTTTAACTTATTTTTGTGTATTTATTAAGATTTGGGAGTCAGAATCTCCTGTAGTCAGGCTGATCTCAAACTTACCATATAGTAGAGGAAGACCTTGAATTCCTGATCCTCCTGCCTCCACCTCCCAAGTGCTGGGATAGCAGTTATTTGACATCACATCTGGCAGAGAGAGCACTGTGGTATTTGGTGGTTAGTTGGTTCTGTTTTGTGGTGCTGGAATTGAACCCAAGGCTTTGCTGGTGCTAAGCTTGTTCTACCAACTGAGTCACATCCCCAACCTCCTGGCTTTGTTGAGGGTCTCGAAAAAAGTTTCCTATACCCTCTAAAGGGCAGTGTAAGGACGCTTATGGTGGGGCAGCTAGAGGCTAATGGGTAGGTAGAATCCATGTCTGGGTATCTCTAAAAAAAATTTTTTTCAGTTACATTTTTTATTTGTGTGTGTCTGTCTCTGTGTGTCTCAGTGTATGTGTGTCTATGTCTCTGTATGTGTACATGTGTCTGTATATGTGTCTGCCTGTGTGTGTGTCTGTGTGTGTGTGTCTCTCTCTCTGTGTAGGTGCCACAATGGACTCTTATTTTTACACAGCCAACCTCACTTTCTAACTTCTTCATAGCCCGCCTGCCTCTCAGGAGGCTGTGTGACTCATGCTAAGCCAATCAGAAGGTCTTGTTTGTCAGGCAGGGCCATGAAGGGAAGGCCACATAGTCCAGGCTGGACCAAGTCATAGTTCCTCTTCTCCAGGAGCTACCAGCTTGAGTTGGAGAGTCATTCCTCTTCCTTTCTGGTAATCTGAAGGAACCAGCCTGATACTCCTGGGAACATGTTTCCTGCACTGAGAACACCACTCCCAGGTGACGAAAGTGGAAACTGATTTCACCCACAAGTCACATTTGCACCCACATGACCACAGTGACTTTTCAGATGCAAAGAATTCCAGAAGGTGCCATTTCCTGGGTTGGTTTGGTGCAAAATTCCTTTGGAGTATTTTAGCCCAATGTGATTCTCTTTGACCCCAGATGGCTGTCTTAGGACCAATCCTCAAGTTCATGTTGTAGACAGAAAAAGGAGGTAAGAGGAAAGGGTAAGCAAGACCTTTAAAGAACATTCTAGAAGCCCTGCTCCAAAGGACAGGCCACTTATATATCAGTGGGCATTCCTATATGCTGGGAATGCTGGGAAAACATAGCTCCCACCTCAGCAATAAAGATTCTCCGTTACTAAAGGAAGAAAGGGAGAGACGGCATGGGGGGGAGAAGTGAAGACAAGCAGGGAGCCTCCCTCAGGGACGTTCCATTCTTCATCCCCTTCTTAGCATCTTTTCTCCTTAAGCAGGAGTGAGTTGGGTTTCAGTCACCTGCAACAGCTCTATAGATGCCCTACACCAGGGACTCCTCTGTCTCCTTGGCTTCCCGCCCAGGGTTTTTCTCCCAGATTCCCATGCTGCTTTGAGCAGAAACTTTTGGCACCAATCTCGCCCTTACTCATGCTCCGACTAACAGCACACTGTAATTTCCATGCCAACTCGTTTCCCGCCCTTTGGGGATCCTGGCAGGAGGCCTGAGGCAGGCCCTGCCCCACCTCCATCAGATTTAGATCTGATTATGGGGGGTTGTAGGGCATTCCTGGCAGGCCTGGGGAGAATCCAGAAATGGTGCAGACTTGGGGCAGCTCCCCCGCCCCCATCAACCCACTCAAAACAGAAGGAAAACTAGACACTATTTGCTTTCAAAGCTATCTATGCCTCTGTCCTGACTTTCAGTGGGAATGGCCTAAGGAAGCTTTGAGTGTCTGATCTAAGGCCCACAGTTAGCATAGGGCCATCTATTTGTCCAGTAGGAGATAATAAACAGGTAGTTAGCCTGCCCTTGCCACTGATGGCTTGCCTGCAGAGGATCAGGGCCACCCCCATTCCTTCTGCCTGGGTCCTCAGTGGGTGGGGAGAAAATAGGAGTGCAGTCTTCCCAAGGTGAGTATCCGAGCAAACCAATTCCCAAGCAGAAGCTATGTTTGCTCCAAGCTTCGAGATGTGCAGGGACGCTGTTCTGAGACCAGAGCTGGGCATCATTTTCACTTCACATCTGAATGCCATGACAGTGAACACCCACTTGATCTCATAGGCCCTGAAAACCCTAGCCATCACCTCAGACAGACTCAGGTTTCTTTGCTTGCTCACTTCTCATCCATTCACCCCTTCCTCCACTCCCTCACACCTCTCTCAGTGCCTGCCCCTTTCAGAAACGCTCATGTGCTGAGAAGAGCCAAGGCTTTGACGTTAGAAGCCTGAGTTCAAATCCCCACCTAGAGCTGAGTATGATGATGCCAGAAATCCAGCTCTTATATGCTGAGATAGGATCACTAGCTAAGGGCCGCCTAGCCACACAGCAAAACCATGTCTCAAAAGCAAATAGCCAAGCGATGCTGGGGATGTAGCTCACTGTGCTTGCTTCACTTTAGCTGGGTTCAGTTCCAATCACTGTGAGATAAAAGGCAAACAACCCCCACAGTACCACGGGATTTTTTTTTTTTTTTTTTTTTTTTTTTTTTTTTTTTTTTTTTTTTTTTGCCAGCTGCAGTGCACTTGTAATCCTGACCCTGAGGAGGCAGAAAAAAGAGGAAAGGAATTAATTCATGGTCATCTCAGCCTCACAGAGAATTCAATCCTTGGGGTCCATGAGCCAACTCCACAAAGTTGTCTTTGACCTCTGCATTTGCACGGTGGCAGGTGCATGTACACACCACATAACACACACATACACACATACACACATACACACACACACACCCCACATACAAATACATGCACCACACATATCACATACACCACACACACACACACGATACACACACTACACCAGAGCATATACACATCACACACATACACACCACCAGACCACACTCACATACACATACACCACACACACAAACACACACATCAGACCACACATACACACACCACCAGACTATACACACATACCACATACACCACACACACAAACACACACATCATACACACATACCAGACTACACACACCAAATTTAAAATAAAACAATCAAACAAATTCCCATTTATCACTAACTAGCTATATGACAAGTAATTCTTTTTATTTTAAATTTAATGTATAAGGGCATTTTGCCTGCATGTGTATCTGGGTACCATTTGCATACCTGGTGCCTGCAAAGTCCAGAAGAAGACACTGAATTCCCTAGAGCTGGAGTTACAGATGGTTGTGAACCTTACATATGACTGCTGGGAACTGTACCCAGGTCCTCTGGATAGACCCTAGTTCTAGTCCCTAGTGAAGTAACTTAATCTCTGCATGCCTTCATTTCTCATTTGAAAAATGGATATAAGGATTTCCCCCTTACATTGTGAATATAAAATTTAAACTAGGAAGCACAGGAATAAGCCAGGCATGGTTATGTATGCCTACAATCCCAGCACTTGGGAGGTGGGGTCAGGGGTACAGAAGTTCAAGGCCAGTCTCATCTCCATACTAAACTCAGGGCCAGTCTAGACTATAGAAGACCCTGTTTCAAAACAAACAAACATCCCTAACAAGCTAAGACCCCACACCGCAGCAGTTGTCTGGAGACAGTGGTGGACCTGTGCTGAGGCACTGATGGTGCCATACTGTTCTGACACTTGAAACAAAAGATGCCCAGGAAGCTGTGGCCACTGTACCCATGTTCTGGCGGATGCTGACCACCAAAGCACATGAGGTCATATGTAACAAGGACAGTGTTACATGTGACTTCATCGCGTTTCCATATGTGAGAACTCCTGAGGAAGGATCTGCCTTTTTACATTTTTAGTGATTTTTGTTGTATAGGAGATAAGTCCCAGGGCCTCCTGCACACTATGTAAACAGTCTACTTCTGAACCACATGCCCCATCTCAGTGACGGCATCACGATGTCCCCAATGCCCAGTACCACCCAGTCCACATACGTCTAGCGTGGAGTTTGGGGATCCCGAGTACCCAAAGCAAGGTGGGTTTGAATCCCAAGGTTCCTCGGTAGCTTAGGGTATCTTCCATCCTGGGAGAATTCACCATCCAAATCTCTAACTGCTGGCGGAGGAGACAGATCTTTCTAGCGAACCACAACCCTGTTCAGACCAGCTGCCACCTCCCACCCTTGTTCCATGCTTCCCAGCCCAGGAGAAAGGCAGATTCTGTGCTCTCTGCCCAACATTTATATTTCCAGCTATTTATAACCCTGGCTTACAGCAGTCTGAGACTGACGCTGAATGGGTGGCGAGAAATCTGGTCTCAGAATCATGCAGCAGCCCCAGCGGCCCCTGGCAGCCATCCGAACATTTTGTCTTGCAGACTCTGGCATGCTTTCTCTGTATAGGCTTCTCTGGCTGCACGGGGCACTGTGCTTTCTGCAATGCCCAGGGAAGGTGATAGGAAGGCCAGAAGCCACCACAATGTTCAGAAGGGCCCAAGCACTGGCCTATAACCCCGAGCTGCTCCAGCTTAGCTGTGTATTCTTGCAAAAGTTGTTTAACCCCTCTGTCACATTAAGGAGAGTCTATCTTATGATTGGGATCCTAACAGGCTAGAGAAAGTGGAGTGGATTTGTGTGTTTGGGTAGTGTTGGGCCTGGACAGCAAGGTGGGCAACACACACTGCTGCATCTTGTCTTTCCCTACTTCTCCCCAGTAGTCCTGGACTACAACCATGGCCCCCATGCTGTTGTTGAGGGCTGTCACTGAGAAAGGAGATCAACTTGAGGAAAAGCCCTGTTATTGCTCAGCTGGCTGGTGGTTGCCATTCATGCTGACTTGAGTCACGGATGGCTCTACAGTCAAGGGCAGAAGCTATGCCATGTGAATCCTGCATGACCACAGAAGCTTCAGCGAATCTGGAGGGGACGGAAGAATGTCTATTTAGAAGCTCATAGGAGAGAACATGCCACCAAATGGGAATTGAGATCATGACTTGATCCCAGAGCCTCTTGCTGATGATACTAAAACATGGTCTCTAGGTGGCTTTGTGGCAACTTCAAGACAGGCCCTTGGTGAAAGCAGGTAGGCTTCCCTCCACATAGTCAGAGCAAGAGAGGAGACAATAGATTCAATAGACTAGCATGAGGTTCTACTGGGAAGCTCTGAAGTCTCTGAGAAGCATTCTAAACAGAATGGTTAGCACCTTAAAAAAAAAAACTCTTGACTCTCACACTGCCCCCTGGTGGCTGGGAGGCCTAGGACAGCCACTTGGCATAAACAAAATAGGCTATTTTGTGTGTGTGTGCTGAAGAACAAATAGACCCTCTGTTGGTTTTCAGGGACAGCCTGACAGGTGGGAACAGAGAAACAAAGCTGAGAGACTGGTCAGCTGTCCCCAACTGTCCCTCATACCAGGCCAGGCCACAGCTTGGGGTACCAGAGGTTACATGGTGTAGGAGAAGATTTCAGCTCAGTAAGCTGGTACCCTCAGGCTCCTACTTCACTTTCTGAGACACAGAATCTGCATCTATATGGAGGGAGGGAGGGAGGGAGGGAGAGAGAGAGAGAGAGAGAGAGAGAGAGAGAGAGAGAGAGAGAGAGAGAGAGAGAGAGAGCGCCATAAGCCATTTAGGCAGAGCCAGAATAGTTTGAAAAACTGAACCGCTGACAAGATGGCACAGCATGGTGAGACCTGAACACACTGGCATTTCCTTGGCAAAGGAGGAGTGGGCTGGCAGAATCACCCCACCCCAGCACCCTTCCCTGCTTTTAATTTCTGTCACAATGTGGTGCCAGCTCCCCAAGAAAGGCTGGCAGCTGCGAGGCTGGCTGCTGGCCCACACCAAGCTCCAAAGCAGAAGCAGGCCCACCCTGTCCCAGCGGCAGCCAGTCACCCCTCCCATTCCTGTCTTTCAGTGGTTCTCGCCTCTCTTTGTGTTCTGGTTCTAGAAACAGTTCCCTCTCACTGGAGAACACCAAAAATACCTTGCCTGTCACTGCATAATTCAAACTGCTTGGGTCCCCCAGGGTGCTGAGTGTCTCTCTAGCCATGTGTCCCTGTTTCCCAGCTTCCCCTGACAGAAAAATGGGCACCTCAAAAGGATGAAGATAGCTCCAGTAGAAGAAGCAAAACTGAAGGGCTAGCCTGATGTTCTAGCTCTGCTGCTGGATCTCAGGAAACAGTAGGAGTTCTCTGTCCACAAGACATGGACCTGACTACATTACTTAACTGGAAGTAGCCTAAGAAACCTGTCTCAAGGGCTGATATCCCAGAAGCCAGCCTCTCCAGCAGAACCCTCCTCTTGACTTCCGCTGTGACTCCTACATCCCCCAACCCCCCTACCCTATCTCAGAGGTGGTGAGTCCAGTCGAATGAGTGCTTGCTAGGTCATCCACTGTCCTTTGAGCTTAATTTACTATAGCTCACTTTAACTTCACTACAACCTTTTGAAGTCACCTATTGTCTCAGCTAGGGTTTCCATTGCTGTGAAGAGATACCATGACCATGGCAATTCTTATGAAGACAAATATATTAATTGGAGCCAGCTTTATAGGTTCAGAGGTTCAGTCCATTATCATCAAGGTGGGAGCATGGCAGCATCCAGCAGAAATGGTGCTGGAGGAGCCAAGAGTTCTGCATCTTGATCTGAAGGCAGATAGGAGAGGACTGGCTTCCAAGAAGCTAGGAGGAGAGGGTCTCAATGCCCACTTTCAAAGTGACACACTTCCTCAACAAGGCCACACCTCCTCCAACAAGACCACACCTCCTAATAGTGTCACTCCCTGGGCCAAGCATATTCAAACCACCACACCTATCCTACACACGTGGAAATTGAAGTGATTGACCCTGGATCACACAGATGTCAGAGGTAAGATCTGAATCTAGACAATTCTAATTTCAGAGCCAATGCTCTTTGGTCTATGTCCCAGCCCAGGATAAGACATAAGAGGCAATGACTACACTGTCTTCTGAATCTGGGTGGACTTTACACAAAGGGGAAGGTCGCATACAGCAAGGCCTGCCACTGTTACCTGAATGGTAAGATATTCTGGAGTTTTCAGTATACAGATAGAAGCAAGTCAGACTGGTGTGAAAGAAGGCAACATGAGAGTTGCTTAGGCCTGGGTCTGAAGGCCAGCTCTATGGTTATCTAGCTGATAGGCCAAAGTGTGTGTGTGTGTGTGTGTGTGTGTGTGTCTGTGTGTCTGTGTGTCTGTGTGTGTTTCCAGTATAGCCAAGTGGAAATTCAAAAATACAAAAAATACAGAATTACATAATATTTTATGGTGTTTCAGCTTAGGAAGTAAAAATCCACCAGGTACTTTAAACAAGAGAACAATGGGGAATAATGCTGAGCTGCTTTGAAAGCACTAAAAGTACACTATCAGGGGCTGAGCATGGTGGCACACTCCTTTAGTCTCAGAACTCGGGAGGCAGAGGCAGGCAGATCTTTGTGGGTTTGAGGCCAGCCTGGTCTACATAGCAAGTTTCAAGACAGCCAGAGCTACAGAGAGAGACCCTGTCTCAAAAAAAACCAAAGTTAAATAAATAAACAACCAGGACCAGACACTGTACTGGCTGGGGAGGAATTCCCTATGTAGAGCAGGTTTCCCTTGAACTCTCAGAGGTCTGCCTGCCCTAGTCTTTGAAGTATGGAGATCAAAGCTGCCCACTACCACCTATTTCTGTGAACGAAAATATATCTCATGAATGAAGATAGCTAAGGGCTGGAGAGATCACTGGACAGTTAAGAGCACTGACTGCTCCTGTAGAGGACCCAGGTTTGATTTCCAGAACCCACAGCCATTTGTAACTCCAGTTCTAGGAGACCCAATGCCCTCTTCTGGCCTTTGAGAGCACTAGGCCCACACAAGGTGCACAGATTGAAGAATGGCATCAAGATGGCTTAGCAAATGAAAGTGCTTGCTGCCAAACCTGGAGACAGGAGTTCAATCCCCAGGACCCATAGAGTGAAAGAAGAGAACCCATCTCTTAATTTGTCCTCTGACTTTTACATGTGGGTCATGCCATGTATGTGTGTTTACAGAAATAAATAAAATGCGATTTTTTAAATGTTTAAAGGAATACATTATTTAGAAAAAGAAAGATGAGGGATGGGGGTTGGCTTAATTGGCAGAGTACTTGCCTATGTGCATGAAGTCCTAAGTTTGGTTCTTAGTGCCACATAAACCATGGGTGGTGGCACTTGCCTGTTATCCCAACACTAAAGTAGAGGCAGGAGGATCAGAGTTCAAGGCCATCATTTGCTATGCAGTGAGTTACAGGCCATGCTACAGTACATAAGGCCCTGTTTCAAAAAAATTAAAAAATAAAAAGGTGAAGATAGCCATGCCTTTACTCCCAGCACTTGGGAGGCAGAGGCAGGTGGATTTCTGAGTTCGAGGCCAGCCTGGTCTACAGAGTGAGTTCCAGGACAGCCAGGGCTACACAGAGAAACCCTGTCTCAAAAAAAAAAAAAAAAAACTAAAGAAAAGAAAATAAGTTAAGATAATTTGAAGATGTTAATGGGGACAGGGGACAGAATTCACTGTGTTGTATGATGTGCCAAAAGGGATCTGAGGGGAAACACTCCCTTACAAAACACACATTCAGATCAGAATGAAGTGGCCAATAGCTATGTGTGATTATTCTTCCTCTTAAACTCTCCAAGTATATGTTACTGTTTGAAGAGTACAGCATAGCTCTGCCCTGAGGAGTTTAACACATGTGACCGTGACAGCTTAAAGAACAGGAGGGTGGCAAACGGTGACTGTGGTCAACAGCAGAAACTAGCACATGAAGTGATGCAATATTAACTCCAAGTGGACCTTGAAACCACGAAACCACTAGAGAAACCACTAGAAAATGCCCAGAAACAATATATAAATTAAGGCCCAGTGTGGTTATGCATGCCTCTAATCCTAGAACTCTGGAGGGAGATCGGGAGTTCAAGGCCAGCCTGAGCTGCAGAGCAAAACCTTGTTTAAAAGAAGAAAAAGAAAGATCAAACAAGGAATTTTCTCTTTTAAGTGTGTGTGTGTGTGTGTGTGTGTGTGTGTGTGTATGCGAGCATGCACATATGTATGTATGTATGCATGCATGTAAGTATGTATGTATGCACGTATGTATGTATGTATGGATGGATGGATGAATGAATGGTTGTGTGTATGTGTTTATGTGTTCAGGAGCCCACAGATGCCAGAAGAGGGTGTCAGGTCCCCTGGAGCTGGAGTTGGGAATGATTTCGAGCTGCCATGTGCATGCTGGGAGTGAAACCAGGGTCTTTTGCGAGAACAGAAAGCATTCTTTTGTTTGGTTGTTGTTTGTTTTTTTAAAGAAGTATTTGTTTATTTAATGTATATGAGTACACTGTCACTGTCTCCACACACCAGAAGAGGGCATCAGATCCCATTACAGATGGTTGTGAGACACCATGTGGTTGCTGGGAATTGAACTCAGAACCTCTGGAAAAGCAGCTAGTGCTCTTAACCACTGAGCCATCTCTCCAGCCAAAGAGGAAGAACTCTAAAAGTTTTCAAGCACATCTGGAAATGGCGAATCTGGAAATGGTGACGTTGTGCTGATCTGTAAATAGGCTCCAATAGTCAGTCATGTTCAGGGTTGTCTTGAGATGGAGAAGGGGTGGGGAGGAGAGGAAGTAGCTGCTTGGGGAGGCGAGGGAGATGTTTCTTACTTAGAGCTAGAGGACTAGCTAATGTTGTCAGGTCACAATGAAGGGATAGCCTTCATTCACATGACCTCTGGGACTAAACCTGACCCTTCTTGCCCAGATCTCACAGTTCAGAAGGCCTCCTTTCCATTCCCGACCCTTCTGCCTTCCTCGTCTGCCATTTCTTCATTCATACTTAACCAAGTGCCTAGGAAGGAAAGAGCAGCTGCAGTTCTCTGATGGGTCTATGTGGGCACACAACTCCCTCAATCTGTTTCCACAGCTCTGGGCTGCCCCGTTGCATCAACTCCCCCACTCCCTGGACTCATGTCAGCCCTACACAGAAGGCAATGTCTACCCTGACCGTGGTTCTGGACCTTCCGACACAAGCAAAGCAGTGAGAGAGAAGGCAGTGAGAGCGAGAGAGTTTTGGGCCCTTCTGATGTTGGCACTCCCTTTGGCTCCTGAAGTCCTGATGCCCCACCCCCACCCCAGCACATATCTGCATGATTCTCCTTAGCCATGATGATGAGATTATTGATTCATTTATTTATGCAGGCATGCTTTCAATCATTCAGTCCCATGGACCAACTCTTTACCAGATTCTGGGAATACAGAAATGGGAAATGGGGAGAAGGCAGAAAGAATTGGGAGGAGGAGAGGGAGTGGAGGGACGGGAGGCTTTGGTCTGGGTGTATTGTACGAGAGAAGAAAAAAAGAAATGGAAAACAATAGTCTACTCACATCCAACCTCCCAGTTGGTTAGGGGACAGACACATGCTGTGTCTGTGGGTGGGTGTATGGTAGCAATGAGTTCATCACGACGTATCAAGTTCCACAAAGTGATAGACAAGGTGGGAGGCTCCTAGGGGAGGGGCAGCATCTGTGATGAACCCTCAGGTGAGTAGAAGCTAGCCGAGTAACAAAGGGGAACCAGCCTGCATGATGACACACGCCTATGGTCCCAGCATTCAGGAGGGAGGAGGAGCAGAACCAAGAGATCCAGACCAGACTGGGTTCCGTTTCAAATTGGGAAGCCTGTTTTGAGCCACTGTCTCCGAACCAGCTATATTACTTTTCTTATTGCTGTGACCAAATACCTGACAGGAAGCAACATAAGGGAGGGAGGGAGGGAGGGAGGGAGGGAGGGAG
>NW_021621078.1:3697449-3728178 GCF_004785775.1 Grammomys surdaster | reverse complement strand
GGGAGGAGTTCGTTTGGCTTACAGTTTGAGGAGATACAGTCTGTCATTGTGGCAGGAAGGCATGTTGACAGAAGCTGGAAACATTTGGTCACACAGCATCTGTAGTGAGGAGGCAGAGAGTGAACAAGAAGTGGCTCCAGGCTGTAAAATCTCAAGGTCCACCCTGAGTGACCCTACTTCCTCCAGCAGAGATCTACCTTGTAAAAGTTCAACAATCATTCACAAAATGTCATCAGTGTTCTTCATGAGTCTGGGAGCGGAGTGGGGGTGGAGGGCACCTCACGTTCAAAGCACAACACTGAACAAAGAAACAAAATCAGAAAGTGGGCAGGCTGTTGAAAAAAGGGCCCCACTTGTTCAAAGATTGCAGGCTGAGCTGCAGCCTGCACTTCTGGACATATGCAGGGCTTCACAGTGGCTTCATCTTGTGAGGGGAAGAGGACTGGCAGGGAGACTGCAGAGGGGTGTCAGATGGGGGCCAAGTGATGATTCTTAGGAGAAAAGAAGTAGGCTGCACTGTCCTGGCAGTGGTTAGAAACATCCCAGAGATATCCCACTGTCTAGAAATGGAGGAGCAAACCCCTATCTTCCCTCTGAGAAGCGTGGTGGTAGAGTGATAACTTAGGCTCCCCAGTATTGCCGAGACCATGTCTGCAACCATGTTCCTCTGGCAGACTTCCTTCTGTTTCCCTGGCTTGTGCACACTGCTGCAGTCTCATGCCCAATTCTTTCCCAGATCTTTCTAGAAGCATTTGTATATGTCTCACCCAGGACTTCCTCCTGATCTAGCAATTTGTGGTGTTACTTGAGAGCTGGTAGTCCCCTTGGCACTATGTAAAAGGCCTGGTGTCACCATGTTACAGGTCTCCAGCTGCTGTGGCTGCCAATGCTAAGTCTGATCAAAGAAGCTGCTTTGTTGAACCGTGCTACACTCCTCTCGGGGCCTCATTGAAGGGTCATGTAAACACTGTGTCTCAGAGCCTGGGAAGAAAAACAGTTCCTGGCTTTTATCTGCAGATCCCGCCAGTATTTCCAATTTGCCCTCTGAAGGCTTATGCACTGAGCTCGTCATTGAGTGAGACTGATTGACAACTCTAGGCTCTCCAGGATGTAGCATTGACCCTGCTTTTATCAATGAAAACTCTCATGTCCCAGGATACTTGTCAGGCACTAGCAACCTGGGATAATGGGCCTTCTAAGGGAAACAGGAAGGAGATAGGGCAGGGCAAAATGGTCCCTGAAGGGATCCTGACTAGGGAGTCTGACTGCCCTAAAATTTCCTTAGGAAACCTGTACTTGTTGCCAAATGAGCAGCCTTCCTGGGACCAATAGAAAATGTGAACCAATGCTAAGACACAAGACCATCTCACCAAAAAGACAGCTTGGAAGGGGCTGTACATGAGCTCTCTCTGTCCAAACCAACCCATTAAATAGATGTGAAAGCTGAGAGAGGTTGTAAGAAAATGGGCTTTGCAGTGAGGGTACTCAGGACAAAGTCTTGGCTCTGTGCTGAAAAGAGGTACCTCCTCCCTAGATTAGGATGGGGACTTTTCTGTCATTCCTTCAGTTCTTTAGCCTTTATCATCTACCATAAGTCAGATTGCTCTTGTAACCTGTCCCAGACACTCCGGGCAGTTCCTGCTGACTGGAAGTTCTCTGCTGGTTCAGTTTAACATCCCCAGTGCTTGTCAAGGAACAGATGGACCAAAGGCACTGTGCTCAGGACGCTGTCAAATGCTTGCAGATCATCTCCTTGCCTGGCCTGAGCCATGTCCTGGTATTTCCTGCCCATCTGTAGGAATCCAGGCAGAGAAAGGGCTGCCTGCCCTGCTCCACACAGCTGGAAGGTATTTTTCAGAACCCATAATCATCCACTCTTTAAAAAAAAAACTTAACCTTATTAATTTTTTTTTGAGAAAGGGTCTCGTGTATCCCATGCTGGCTCTGAACTCTCTATGTAGCTATAAATGGCCTTGAACTTCTAATCTTCCTGTCTCTACCTCCTGACTGCTGGGGTTACAGGTATGTGCCACCACACCGGTTTGTGTAGGGCTGAGGCTCAAACCCTGAGCTGTGTGTGTGTGGGGGGGGGGGTGCTCTACGAACTGAGCGACATCCCTACCTGTCTATCAGCATCCTTCCTTCAATCTGCTCTCCCAAACTTCTATGTTTGCTTCTCACAACTGCCTGGAAAACAAGTACAGACAGAAGAGTTCAAACTCAGAAACAGTTTAAACTCAGTTCCAAAGGCCAGGAGTCCATAGCCCTGAGTCTGCAGGGACAGCTGCTATCCTGGTTCTCCCAGGAGGGGCCTCCTCGCCTGTGCCTGGTTTCTGTGCATGTGGGAAGTTAGTTAGTGGTGGTCCTCGGCTTTATACGTCCCTCTAATCTGCCTTTATCTTTAATTTGGCCTCTCTCTTTGTGTGACCATATTTCTGCATTGCCTTCCCTCTGTGTGTGTGTGTCCATATTTTCTTATAAGGTATCAGTTTCTAGACTCCTGGTCTGGCATCATCTTGTCTTAACTTGATAGTATTAACAAAGATGCTAGTTCCAAATGTAGTCACATTTGGGGTTAACATTTGTGTATCTTTTAGGGGATGCAATCCAACTCCACTCCAAATGGAGCTGAAACCAGCATAGCAGCAGGAAACCGCTCAGGAATTGTCATGCACAGGGATGAAATTATTTACATCTGAGCTATGAGGAAAAACAGGGGCAGAAAGCATAGGAATCCAAGAAGGCATGCTGCCCCAGGCTCAGGGACAGAGTCCAGACGGAAAGTGGATTTGTTCTCAGTCACCAGACTGTCTTGTGCTTTTCCTGGCTGCTCCTTCTCCCCTGCAGCCAGCAGGAGAGAAGGCAGTGCTCAGAGGAAGAAGCCAGGAGAAGCTCTGCTGGCCATGTGTGCATGAGCCCTGGGTGGTCCCAACATCGCCCTGCAAGATGCTCTTGCTGTCAGTACCACCGTGATGACCTCATCTGGGAGGCAGCAATTCAGTCTGCAGCCTGGAGATCCTTGGCTAGATTGGTGGGGAAGGACAAGAATGTTTCTCAGAAGGAAGAAGCCACCAACTGTGCCAGATGTGGGGGGCCCACAATCTTGTTACCTTAGGAATTCAGAAAAAACCTGCAGGGACCCCAGGACCGACCTGTGTTGACTAAGGCAGAGTAGCTTTGCTGAGAGAGCTATCCAGAGACAGCAGCTGAGATTCAAGTCAGCTCTGTGTTCTACAGTCCTGGCCATAGGTGTGTCACTTGCCCTCTTTCTATACCATGTCACCCTAGAAGACAGTGCTGAACTCTTGCTGTTGGCTACTCTGGCCTCCCATGGTAGGTTGGATGGGAATAGCTCCCATAGGTTCATATGTCTGAATGTTTGGTCCTGAGTTTGGAGGGATTGGGAGGTGGGGCCTTGGAGGAGGTGTGTCACTGGAGGTTTCAAAAGCTTGTACAATCTCCAATTAGATCTCTCTGCCTTGAGATTGTATCTCAAAATATAAGCTCTCAGCCACTACTCCAGCGCCATGCCCACCTGTCTGCTGCCATGTTCCCTGACATAATGGTCATGGGCTCAATCTACCCTCTGAAACTGCAAGCCCCAATAGCCTCTTTCCTCTGTAAGTGGCTTTGGTCATAGTGTCTTATTGCAACAATTGAAAAATAAATAAGACACCTCCCTCCTACCTCCTGTAGCAACTCTCCATGGTGTTTACTTAGGAGTCTGTCTTCCTTACTTCCCCAGAACCAGCAAGTTCCCTTGTTTGACCAGGCCTTGTCGAGTTGGGTCTTATGTTGCTTGTAACAAAAATATCCTAATAAAACCGCATTGGTAGTATCCATTTCAGTGAGTGACTCAAGAAGTAGGTTATTGGCTTGTGATTTTTTTGAGGACAGGTGCTGTCTTGTGCGTGTGTCTATTCCTGACAGCTGATCCATCGAGGTGCTCCAGTGTTGGCGGAATGCGTAGCTGGTCTGTGCAGCAGCCCTCAAGCTCTCTAAGGTTTGGCTTTTTGAGACAGGGTCTTATGTATCCCAGGTTGGCTTTGATCAATACGTGGGACACTGAGCTTTTGAGCTTTTGAGCTTCTGGGGTTACAGGCAAGCATCACCACACCCAGCTTATATATTGTTGGGTACCCATGGCTGAGGATGGAACCCAGGGCTGCACATGTTCTAGATAGATACGGTATCAAATGAGCATCATCCTCAGCCCCACGAGGTTCTTTGCAAACATATTTAAATGTGTATTTAAAAATGAGTGGGTGCCTGAGGAGGCCAGAAGGCCAGAAGAACTTTATGGGGAGCTAGAGAGATGGCTCAGTGGTTAAACGCTTTTACTACTCCAGCAGAAGACCCTGGTTCAGCCCCCAGAATCCACATCAAGTGGCTCACAATAGCCTGTAAATCCACCATGAGGATGGCCTCCTCATGGCACCTCCTCAGTAGTGCCTAGGTACCCTGGCAAAACTGAAATTGGAACATTAGGCATGCACCAGGATTTGGGGGTGCTGCAGCAAGAAGATCAAGAGCCTAACCTCGACTCCCTGAGACCCTGTCTCCAAAAGAACAACAACACAGCTCCCAAACCCTAGTTACAGAGTTTAGAAGGCTACTCTGTGTTAAGCCGGTAGTGATGCTATTTTATGTATCCTGTTGTTTTTCCTGGGGGAAAGCAGCCTTAAGTCCCACAGGGAGAGTTTGTTCCCCCATAAAGTTCTTAATAAAGGCTAGTTAAGAGACTGCCCAAGCAGGAATGAGAGCACACGCCTTGAATCCCAGGATGTAGAGCCTCATCCAGCCCCCTGCTCCCACGACTGCCCTGGGTTCTGTCTGTTAAGAACCCAGTTGCCTCTTCCAGTAGATCTATGGGCCCGCCCTCACCCTTACACCCTCACTCTTGAGCTGCCTCCCTGTTTTTTTTCTTTTTTCTCTTCTCTCTAAGTTTACTTAGGCTGGGCCAAGACCTACCCATTATCTCAGGCTGGTCTTAAAATATGAGGTCCCCCTGCCTCAACCTCTCTGAGTGCTGAGATCAAAGGCACATGCTCTCACTCCTGGCTACCCCTTACTGTTCATATTCACCTCTGGTGTATGTCCATGTAGCTGGAGAAGGAAGGAGTCAGGATCTGGCTGCTCCCTCTGCCAGGAACACCCAGCCTCTGCCAGCTTCCTGACCAGTACCCACTTACTGATCTGAGGCTGCATTGCCCCTTTAAGAAGTCCTCTCATTTCAGAAGTACTCCCTATTGGGAAGTCCTCCCTGGCAGCTTTCCTTACCTGGCTCCTTAGGTGGGTGTCTTTCAAGAACTCTCATGCTGTAGATTGCGCTGGTTGTTTTGTGGGTCTGTATCCCTGACTGACTGAGGACTTGAGGCCACAGGCTGTGAGCCATTTACCTTACTGTACCCAGAACTTGGCAGCTGTGGATCTTGCCAGGGTGAGGGCACACACCTGGAATCCTAGCTCTCAGAAGGTAGAAGGAGGAGGGGCGTGAATTTGAGGCTATCCTGGACTGCATATCAAGATCTCGTCTCAGAAAACCAAGGGCTGGCTTGGTTTCAGTGGTAGACTGTGTTCTTAGCATGTACAGGGCCTTGGGTTTCTCCACAGGAGGAGAAAAAGAATGGCTCCTTGAAGTGAAGCTAGAAGAAGAAAGGGAGACACAGGAAAGAGGAAAGGGAGGGAGAGGAGGAAGCAGAGAGGGAGGAAGAAGTGACCTGCTTTTTGTCTTTCCCACATTCTCATCCCAGAGTCCTTCCACTTTAAAGTTTACTCAGCCCTTCTGTCAGGACTATGTCAGTTGGGAGGAACCCTGGGCTGGGCCGGCTGGGCCTGAGATTCATCTCCACCCCACCCCTGACCACAGCATTACACCCAGATTCTGATTGTTCTGTTTCTACTGTTGGAAACTTTATTATGAGGCAATACACATGCCTCCCCTCCCCAAAATCAGACGTGGACAGTTGGATGAGTGTTTGAGGTGGACACACTCATGTGAACAGCATCTCACTAAGAAAGAAGCTACGAACAGATCTCCGCCATCTGTCTTCTGTCCATACCCACAGGGGGAACACTATTTGGACTCTTCACTAGTAACGCCCCTGCCTCTGCTTCATGTATCCTTGGGAGTAACACTCCTGCCTCATGCTTCATGTATCCTTGGGATTACTACATGCACTCTTCTGAATCTGACTTCTTTCTATTAATGCTCCAACCGTCAGTCATTCAGCTTGGGAACTATTCATTACTGCTACATAGTAGGACTTAAGAGTAGGCTTTTTCTGCACATGCCCCTCTTTGGATCTGAGAAAATTTTACACAGCTCTGGGTACAGGGGTGGATAAAATGGGTATTAAAATCAAACATTTACTGATAACCAACTGTAAAGAGCTTAATGGCCAGCCCAGGATTGGGGTTTATTAGGAAGATTTTTTGTTTGTTTGTTTGGTTGGTTTGGTTGGTTTCTCTTTTTGTTTTGTTTTGTTTTGTTTTTGTTTTTTTGAGACAGGGTTTCTCTCTCTGTATAGCCCTGGCTTTCCAGGAAAATTACTCTGTAGACCAGGCTGGCCTCGAACTCAGAAATCCACCTGCCTCTGCCTCCCAAGCTCTGGGATTAAAGGCATGTGCCACCACTGCCCGGCTGCCAAAATTTTTTAATTAAATAACTTGATTTATTTTATTTTGTGTATATGAGTTTTTGCTCACATGTATGTCTCTATACCACACATGTGCCTGGGAACAGGAGGAGGGCCCTAGCAGGGCACATGCCAGGTCATGGCCCACTCTGACCCGTATTGTGGAAAGCCTGCTTGGTTCAGGGGTCAACGATAGATGAAGGGAGAGTGAATAGAGATGCAGACCGTGTCCTGTGGCTTCATGGAGTGTGGGTGAAGGGTGGCAAGATGGAAGAGCAGGGAGGGGGAGGGCTGGGAGACACTAAATGGAGGTGGTTGGGGGCTGAGGAGGCAGGAAGCTATGGGGGAGCTGCGGGGAGAGTCAAGGGAGAAAACTTGCAAGGTAGAGGGGCACCTTTTAAGTTTTGCTATGCTGACTCTAAGTCCCTTGTCATCTTTTCCTCAGGCTAGCATGACAAAGAACCAAAAACTCTGTGTGAGAAAAACAAAACAAACACGGACACACATCCTGTTGAGTTTCTGGAGACCAGAAGTCTGAAATCCAGGTGTGGATGGGATTACAAGCCCCCTCAAGACTCTCCTGCCTTTTCCTGCTTTTGATGGCTTCTGTATATTCTACAGACAGGTCCTAGCTCAGATCCGTGAACTGTGGTAGGACCTACAGAGCATGTGGGGTAAGTGGGGCCACAGAGCGACAAACAACGCCCCTGTCATTCTCCTTTGTCCTTCGAAGCACTGTGTTGATGGATGTCCAGTCTGACCTCGGGCTTCCTTTGGTGGCTTATGCTTTGGTGACATAACTAAGACATTTGCCGAACCCCAGGGGACTCCCCTGTATCTTCTCCCAAGGACTCCACAGGGATTTGTTGTTTTCTTTTTGACAGTATCTCAGGCTGGCCTTGAACTCTATTTACCAGAGGTTGACATCAAATTTCTGATCCTCCTGCCTCTACCTGCCAAGTGCTGGAATGGCAGTCGTGTGCCACAATGACTACCTCTTATAGTTTTTTTTTTAATGTCCACCTTGCATTTTGAGTCTGATAAGCTTAGAAGGATCCTCAGATGAGTTAGTAAATGACACGTTGTCAAGGGGCAGAGCTCCTTCCCATGAGCCTTCTTTTTCTCTCCCCTGCCTGGGTGGCCAGTTCTTTGGAACTGTCATCTGAAGCGGCAGTGCACTGAGTGGAAAGGAGTTCTCATGCACAGCAGTGTGTGACACCTTTACGTAGAGACCACAGTGCAAGAGGCCAGCAGCAGAGAATCAGGCTCTTCAGGCTCTGCCCTCAACAGAGCAGAGCAAAGTGGAGCAGGCATCCCTCGAGGTGGAACATGCGGTCAAAAGAGAAATCCCCTTTAATAAGAGCTGAGCAAAACCATCGCTGTTGCCACTACCACCACCACCATCACCATCATCGCTGTCACCAGCATCACCAGCAACAGCAGCACAGTGATGGTTAGCAAATCTTGCCAAGCATCAGTGAGCACAGTGAACAACCAGAACTCACACTGCTGGTAGGAATGAAAATCGTCATGTCTGTTCTGGAAAAGGCCGTTGGGCACATGCCTTGCCCAGATTCAGCGGCTGCATTCCTAGGTCACACCCAGTGTCAGTGAGCAACTAGATATATTTAGTCCCAGCCCTCAGGAGGCCAAGGCAAATGGGTTTCTGTGAACTCAAAAGCAACCTGGTATACATAGCAAGTTCTAGGCCAGCCAGAGCTACAGGGTGAGACCCTGAATCACCTAACACACACACACACACACACACACACACCAAACCAACATAAGTAAGCACATGTGCTCCCCAGATACTTTGAAGAGTGTTCACTATAGCTGTGCTTAGTTGCTTGCTTGCTTGCCTTGGTTTTGGTTTTTCAAGACAGGGTTTTTCTGTGTAGCTCTGTCCATCCTGGATCACTCTGTAGACCAGGCTGGCCTTGAACTCAGAGATCTGCCTGCCTCTGCTCTCGAGTGCTGGCATTAAAGGTGTGTGCCACCACTGCCCCACTATAGCTGTATTCTTAATTGGCAGAATTTGTGGAAACCCAGCATCCACCTACATCAGAATGAATGCATCACAGTGTGTTTGCATTATGGGATGTCATCCAGCCCAGCTTCTTACACTGTGGATTGTGACCCCATAGGGTCACACATACAACATGCATGATTTGCACTGCACATGTCTGAAGGACCCTCGATTCAGATTCAAGATTACTGTACATTATGGCTGCATACAGCTTTGCTCTGCTCTGTGGAAACAATGGTCTCGTCAGGAAAAACAGAGACTCAGCATTTCCCTGGTGTCATTCTTCAGCATTAAGCATCCTGTTGATGTATCTTTAGATTCTATTGTGTTTGAACCTTTGGTTTTAAACATGGTTGTTTGGAGGTCAGAGTGATGGCTAAGTGGTTAAGAGCACTTGCCGTTCTTGCAGAGGACCCAGCTTTGCTTCCTAGGCTGATGTGGTGGTTTATAACCATCTGTAACTCCAGTTCCAGGGAATCTGATACCTTCTTGGACCTCCATAGGTTCCAGGCACACAAGTGCACAGACATATGTGCAAGTAAAACACCCATACACATAAAAATAAAACTAAATAAATCTTTAAAAGTCGGGCAGACAGACAGATTGGCTTACAGGCTGAGGCAGCAGGAGCCATGGCAGGATTAGAGCAGCCGTGCCAGGCCCCAGCTGTGCAGACACAGACTCTGAGGAGAAGCAGGAGCATCTTCTTGAGGAGGCAACTAATGTTCAGTGACCAAAGAAGAGATCCGTGGTGCAGATAGACGGGATGTGGCCACGGAGCTGATGAGAAGATATCGGGATATATTTTCAAAGTAAAGCTGTTTTTGCTGATGTGTCGGATGTGGCAAATGAAACCAAGAAAAGAAGAACAAAGAAGAAGCTGGTTATGGTTTATGCAGAAATCCCAGTGCTCAGAGGTGAAGGTTGAGGGTGCCAAATTTAGGCTATCCTGGGCTGCATGCTGCTTTTTTTTTTTTTTTAAGAGGAAAAGAAGGGGAAAAAAGGAAAAAGGAAGGGAGGGAGTGCCAGGCGGTGGTGGTGCACGCCTTTAATCCCAGCACTTGGGAGGCAGAAGCAGGCAGATTTCTGAGTTCAAGGCCAGCCTGGTCTGCAGAGTGAGTTCCAGGACAGCCAGGGCTATACAGAGAAACCCTGTCTCGGAAAAAAAAAAAAAAAAAAGAAGGAAGGGAGGGAGGGAGGAAGAGAGGAGGGAAGGAGAGGGTGAATAGGAAGAAGGAAGGAAGGAAAGAAGAAAGGGTAAGATAATGGTGATAATAAGAGAGTTTGTATGAATGTTTTGATCTTAGTAACTGAGAGGCTGGACCTGCCACTTCCCTAGATAGGACAGAGTTCTGGGGAAGGTATGGGGAGAGGAGAGTACAGAAGTTTGGGGTTGGACCTGTTAGTTTAAGATCCCTCTTGGATTTCCAGATGGAGATTTTGAGGTGGCAGAGTATAGATCATGTGGAGAAGCCTGGCCATGAACTTGAAGGATTTTCAGGATAGCTGGCAGGACTTCCTGGTAGAGCTCCCTGGGATCTTAGGACTCCAGTAGCATCCTGCTGTCCTTCAGGCCATCCAAGCCCCAAGATGAAGGATGGTACCACTGTTCCCTCCTCCTGGCATCCACACTCACAGAATCTCCCCCACCCTCATCTCCCATCCCCCGACAACACAGAGCAACAGAACACAGCTGATCCACAGGACAAGTTCTTGCAGAAATGCTGGCTTGGGAAGGCCAAGGCAAGGTCATAGCAGACATCCTGACTGTGCCTTGCTCATCATAAGCATCCTCAAGCAGCTGTGTGGAGAGAGAGGGCTGAGCTGCCTACCACAGGTGACTACAGTAATCGTCTTTCTCATTGTTGTGAGCAAATACCTAACAGAAGCAATTTAAGGGTGAATGCTTTGGATTCACTCATGGTTTGAGAGTGTACTGTCTGTCAGAGAAGGCAAGGAAGCTGGGGCTCTATCCCTGACATCAGGAGCTCATGACATAGCTTGTTACCTATGTATCTGGGAATCAGGGAGCTGGGCTACCTACCATGCTCAGTCTCCCAGTCTTCACTAGATAGCAGCTCTGGCAGGTGGCTTGATGGTGAGCTCATGAGAGACCCTGAGTCAGAACCACAGCCCTCAGCTAAACCACTTCCAGATTTCCTGCCCACAGAAACTGTGTGAAATAGGAAACTCACGTTGCTATAATCTGCTAGGGCTGTGGAATAATTTGTTACCCAGTAATAGATGATGGATATGCTTTCTTTTTAAATGCTAAGACTGGGAGGGTCACTTCTGTGACTCACAGTATCTTTTACCTCCTGGCTCCTACAAGGGTCACAAGGCAGCAGTCTGCCCTGCAGGTAGACTTTTCTGGATCCTCACTCAGCACACCTACACAAGGTGTGCCTCCGCGTCTCAATAAAGTATGCCAACTCTCCTCCAGGTCACATGCTTCATAGAGGTCAGAGGTCACAAGAGCTAATACAGTCTTGGGGCTCAATCTGCCTTCTTTGTCCTCATGCCTCCCACTACAACCAGCCCCCCAGTTCTACATCTGTCTCAAAGAACAAGGTGGACATCTCCTGAAGAATGGCACCTGACCACTCACAGGGAGCCACAGATGCATTCAGGGGATGGAGACAAATGACTCCCTAAATCTTTTCTCTGACCTTGATGTACTTGCCATGATGCCAGCACAGGAGTACACATATGAGAATGGATGATGACCTATGGATTCCTGGTACCAGATAGTGTGTGACAGCTTTGGCAGTCTGGACCATCCAATGCATAGGGGTTATCACAATGTGATGTCATGGTTGACTGGGGACTGGAAGGGGAAACCCCATACTTTCCATAGACCTTACAGTTCCTTTTTGTGGAACCCAGAGACAAAGCTTTATCTGTAGTACCCTTTCCAGGGCCATCAAGAAGACAAAAACAGGAGCTTATGTAAGTTAGTGTGTAAGAGAGATTGTCACACAGCAGGGGTTTCCAGTGACTGTGGCTTGGGAGGCAGAACTTCTATAGACCTTAGAGATGGTCATCTCTTTCAATGTCTTCAACTTCTTTATGAACAGGAGCCATTTTTACAGTCCCCACACCCTGAATTCCCCAGTGTGACCGGAGGAAGTTGGGTCAAGGCTAGAAGGTGAGAAAGCTGTCAGGGAAGTTTCCAGAAGAAAAAGAAGAGTTCTTTCCCACTGTGGTCTTTATAATATATATCTGTTTATTCATTTAGCTACATACGTGTGTGTTTTCCTGAATGTTCTTGTGTACCACCTTTCTGCTGTGCCCAGGAGACCAAAAGAGTGACATTCGGTTATGAGCTATCCTGTGGGTCCTTGGGACAGAAGCAGGATTCAGCAAGGGCTCCTGACCACTGAGCCATCCCATCAGTCCCATCTGCATTTCTCATTAGTTAGTAACCAGGAAAGTGTAAACAGTCCTTGTGATACACCCTTCTAAGCGCTTCTAAGCTCTTCTCAAAAGCCAATGATCCTTTCTTAAATATCAGTGTGAACAACCTTGCAAAGCCGCTGGTGGGGTCTTCCTCCTCAGCTAAGGAAGCGCTGACTCAGACCACCCAACCTAAGTGAATGATTGGAGTAGCTAGACCTGGGGTAGATTTTGTTGGATATCAAAGCCCACGGCTTCAGGAATGCTAGATATCCTACCAGGGCTAAGGGTCTGGAGGACAGGAAGGCTCGGCTAAATCGGAAAGCTGAAACTGAGAAGTGACCTTCAGCCATCAGGGCTTCCAAGGTCCTTCCACTCGTCATAGGAAGGTATCCAGGACCTCAGGAGGCATCTGGTGGCTCTTCCCACCTTCCTTCATGTTAAAGATGAAGCAACTGGGATTCAAGATGCTAGTGTTTATCTGGCACTCCAGGAGGCTCCTTCAATACTCAACACTCCTTCAGGGAATGATCTTATGCTTTACTGAGAGGCACAGCCTGGTCCTTGATCTGAAGCTACCCAGAGAGTGAGGGTATTCTCCAAGCACTGACTCCGGGTCAGGCATTGTATACATATTATCTTGTAATAACTCCAAGAATCAAATATTTTCATCCTCATCGTTTTGGTAATTTTTGTTTGTGTGTGTGTGTGTGTGTGTGTGTGTGTGTGTGTGTGTGTGTATGTGTACCAGGTACATGCAGATGCCTGAGAAATACAGAAGAGGGTATTGGGGCCTCTGGAACTGGGTTGCCTGATAGGCACCTGATGTGGGTGCTAGAAACCAAACTCAGGCCAGCTGAAAAAAAAAAAAATCAGCACATGCTCTAACTACTGAGCAATCCTTCCAGCCTTTTCGCTCCCATTTTCAAGCGGAAGAAGTTGTAGTTCAAAGAAGGCAAGAGTTTTCTGAAATAGGATTGGAAAGCAGATATGGTCGACTCCAGAGTAGACAAAGCTCTTTTGATACAATTCTTCCTCCCCCCCCCCCGCCCTTCTCCCTCTTGCTTCGGCCCTGCTCGCTCTAGCTCAAAGGTCTATCTATCTATCTATCTATCTATCTATCTATCTATCTATCTATCTATTTATTATATTAAGTACACTGTAACTGTCTTCAGACACCCCATATGAGGATATCAGATCTCATTACAGATGGTTGTGAGCCACCATGTGGTTGCTGGGAATTGAAGTCAGGACCTCTGTAAGAGCAGTCAGAGCTCTTAACTGCTGATCTACCTCTCCAGCCCCTTGATACAATTCTTTATGGCATGAGGAGCAGCTGGGTTATCAAGTCAGATCAGAATTAGGTCAGAGCTATCCTGTTCCTCCTGATGAAGCCCAGAACAGACAGCTGTGGTTTCTCTAGGTCACTAAGGAGCATGTGCTCTTCCCATGAGGCTCTGCTCTCAGGGTACAACACCAACAGAGTAGGAAAGAGTAGTTTCAGAGACATCTCTGCTTTGCACCGAAACTTTGGGCCTATCTAATCCATATATGCATTCATCAATGAACCCGGTTATGCCGCCCCCTAGACAGGGCCCAGCTCCTGTTTGAACTTCCCTAAGGACCACAAACACATTTCCTTATCTTTTTTTCTTCTCAGTCTTACTTTTGGTTTCAGTTTTGGTTTTTGAGACAGGGTCTCACTATGTAGCCCTGGTTGTCCTGGAACTTATTAAGCAGACCAGGTTAGCCTCAAACTCACAGAGATTCACCTGCCTCTGCCTTGCAAGTATTGGACCTATGGGTGTATACCACCATGCCTGGCTTCTTACCAGACTTTATACTAATGTAGTCATACATTTTACTTTCCTGTGTGTAATAAACCCCCCAAAACTTTTTAAAAATAATTATTTATTTTGTGTTGAGACCAGCATCTTGTTCAGCCAGCCTGGTCTCAAGCTTTCTATCTCTTTTTCTTTTTTTTTTTTTGGTTTTTCAAGACAGGGTTTCTCTGTGTAGACCAGGCTGGCCTCGAAATCTGCCTGCCTCTGCCTCCCAAGTGCTGGGATTAAAGGCATGTGCCACCACTGCCCGGCTTCCAGGATCTCTTTGAACTTCTGAGCTTCCTGCCTGTACTTCTTGATGTCTGGGATTACAGACATGCACCACGACTCACTTTATGCAATGCTAGTCATCAATCCCTGGGCTTTGGTGTGTGCTAGGTGTCCTGGTTTATTTCTGTGAACTGGACACAAACCTAGGGATATCTGGAAAGAGGGGATCTTATTTGAGAAAAGGCCTTCTTAAGATTGACTTGTAGCCAAATGTGTAGGACGTTTTCTTTTAAGTAATGATTGATACGAAATCCCTCAGTAGGTAGAAGAAGCAGGCTGAATAAGCCAGGAGGAGCAGGCTAGTAAGTGAAGAGGAACTTTGGAACACTTGTGGCCCCCCCCCCCCCCATGGGAGAGGCTAATTAACATTCCTTAGTCAGAGGACACTTGCTGGATTAGCATTCAGAGGAGGAAGGGAGAGGCTGATTAACACTCCTCAGACCACATGGAAGGGAACGCACCTTCGGGTGAGGAAGACCCAGAGCACATAGACACATTCCGAAGGATGGACCAACCCTTGCCACTCACAGACAAGGGAGGTCCTTGGCCCTCATTCCCCAAAGATCAATCAGTTTAAAAGTCACACTGTTCTGCCAGTCATATTGTACCTAGTCACTGTTTCTCTAGTCTACCCTTTAAACTGTATAAAAACTGATCAGATGGGCTGCCTGGGGTCGCCACTCCACCTTCGGTGAAAGAAGCCCCAATGCATTGCGTCATTAAAATTCCTCTTGCGTTTTGCATCGATTTCCGTCTCTGCATGGTTCACTCTCTGGTAAGCTAAGGCTCCCAAGAGTCTTACATAAGCAGCATTCCTCTATGGCCTCTGCTTCAGTTCTGGCCCCCAGGTTCCTGTCCTGACTTCCCTCAGTGATGAAGCGTGTCTTGAGAGTTATAAGATAAATTCCTTCCTCCCTGTGATGGTTTGAATGAGAATAGCCTCCACAGGCTCATGTTTGAATGCTTGGCCTGTTAGTGAAACTGTTTGAGAAGGATTAGGGGGTGTGGCTTTGTTGGAGGAGGTGTGTCACTGTGGGTGGGCTTTGTAGTCTCAAAAGTCTATGCCAGGCCCAATCTCTGTCTCTCTCTGTCTCTCTCTGTCTCTGTCTCTCTCTGTCTCTGTCTCTCTGTCTCTCTCTCTCTCTGTCTCTCTCTGTCTCTCTCTGTCTCTCTCTCTCTCTCTGCCTCCAACTTCCAGATGAGATGTAAACTCTCAGCTACTGCTCTAACGTATGCTTACCTGCATGATGCCATGCTTCCGTCCGTGATGATAATGGGCTCATTCTCTGAAACTGGAAGCCAGCTCCAGTTAAACGCTTTCTTTTCTATGACTTGGTCATGGTGCTTCCTCACAGCACCAGAACAGCAGCTAAGTTGCTTTTGGTCATGGTGTTTAATCACAGCAATAGAAACCCTAAGGCAGCATCCAAACCACACAGGCATCTTCCCTCCAGTCTGACAGGCCTAAAACATAGAGTGAAATCAACTTAGGCAGTTGTGGCAGCAGCTAACACTCAGGCATTCATTCAACAAACACTGACTTCCAGCTCTGCTATAGATGTCATAGATATGGCCGTCCATAGAAGACACACAGAGCCCTGTCTTCCCATGTTCTAAGGTTGCATGCTCACGGGTGCAGGCACCACTAGAAGCGCCCTCCATGGCTGAGTTCATTTGTTGCTCACACTGACTCTGACCTATGCTGCTCTGACGACCAATCTTCAGATGAGTGGGGAGGAATCAGAGCGACCAACTTGTGTGGAATCATGTCGGCAGCCCTTTGGCTGAGCCGGAGATACAGCTCCACACCACTGCCTGTGGCAGCCCAGGGAGGTCTACACATAGCCACTCCTGACCCCCAGAAAAGCTGGTGTGCTCTAACACTGGGAAGAATTTCAGAACAAGTCTCAATGCTATGAAGAAGCATTAGGAGTTCAGTTAGTTTTTCAAGACAGGACTTCTGTGTATAGTCATGGTTGTCCTAGAATTAGCTTTTAGATCAGGCTGGCCTCAAACTTAGAGAGATCCACCTGCCTCTGTCTCCCTAGTGCTGGATTAAAGGTGTGCCCCACCACCACCCAGTGCATTGAGAGTTTATTAAGAAAACGTTTTAGGCCTTTCAAAATGGCTCACATGGTAAAGGCACTCATTGAGCAAGCCTCATGAGGAGAGAACTGGCCACACAGAGCAGTCCTCTGTCTCCCAAATGCACACTGTGGCATGCATGCACACACACACACACACACACACACACACATCCCACACATATAAACACATATACACTTCACACACACATCCCACACATATACACACACACACAGCAAATATACCACACACATCACACATACACATATCACACACACCTCACACACACATATCATACATACCACACACACATCTCACACAGGCACAAATCATACAAATCACACATACATTTCACATACACCATACATACTACACTATACACTCACCATACAGATACATCACACAAGCACATATCACATCACAGATACATGTCACATACACCATAAACACACATATCACATGCACACACTATACACACATACACTACACACACTAACTTTTAAGGAAAGGTCCCTTAGATAAGAAAAGACGTTAACACAGACTGAAGCACAGAGCTGCGGGATAACGGGCAGGGGGCACTGAAGGAAGCATACACGCTCGTGTATAAGGAAACATGCACTCTCGTGTATGAGTGCAGTTTCTCAGGAGACTTAAGTGTCTTTACAGTAAGCACACAGAGGATTTCTGTGGCTTTCAGAGGCCGCTCCTTCCTTCTCCCTTTTTCTCTTTTCTGGTAAATGAGGTCATAGGGTGGTCCCTGAGGTGCCCTGTGCTGTGATCTGATAAAATAAACCATAGGTCACAAAAAAATTGTAGCCGGGCAGTGGTGGCACACTCCTTTAATCCCAGCACTTGGGAGGCAGAGGCAGGTGGATTTCTGAGTTCGAGGCCAGCCTGGTATACAGAGTGAGTTCCAGGATGGCCAGGGCTACACAGAGAAACCCTGTCTCGAAAAACAACAAAACAAACAAACAAACAAAATTGTGGGAGGAGGGTTAAGTCACATCTTTTATTGCAAATAAAGCTTAGAGTCTTGCTTGTAAGAATCCCAGAAAATGGTAAGTTTACAGTTGGACAAAGAGAAAGGCCATCCTTGGTCATGAACATAGCTCATGACTGTTTTCATGTTCTTACTTGAAATATCTATATACAAAAAAATAAAAAAAGATTGTTTTACGCTTTTTCTTTTCTTCTGCTGCCATGCCATCCTGAGCAAGACCAGGAAACACCAGAGTCACATGAGTCACATAGATAAGCACCACAACTACCCAGGAGGCCACGGGGATGCTGGAGGCAAGCATCACCACGGGATCAACCTTGACAGAGATCATCCAGGTTACTTTGGGAAAGTTGGCATGAGGCATTGCCACTTAAAGAGGAACCAGAGCTTCTGCTCAACCGTCCGTCAACCTGGATAAATTGTGGCCGTTGGTCATCGAACAGACATGGATCAATGAAAAAAAAAAACAGAATGAAGCTGCTCCAGTCATTGATGTTGTTCGATCAGCTACTACAAAGTTCTGGGCAAGGGAAAGTTCCCTAGGCAACCGTCATCGTCATCGTGAAGGTCAAACTCTTCAGCAGAACAGCTGAAGAGAAGATTAAGGGTGTTGGAGGTGCTTGTGTCCTGGTGGCTTGAAGCCACCAGGAGGTTAATTAAATGCTAACATTTAAAAAATATTCTCTGTTCGGGAACATGTATTGTTAATTGTCCTGGATTTTTTTTATTTCATCAGAATCTTTTTGTTGTTCTGGTTTTTTCAAGACAGGGTTTCTCTGTGTAGCCTTGGCTGTCCTGGAACTTACTTTGTAGATTAGGTTAGACTTAAACTCACAGAGATCAAACTGCTTCTGCCTGGAATTAGAGTTGCACCACTACTTCCTGTTCTTTAGAGTCTTTAATGAAGGGCTGGTTTCCCTTTCCTGTGTCCCCTTCGTTTTCCAAGTCTTTCTGGCGTCTTTCACTAGGGTTGCCTCAGACACCAGGACAAGTCTTTTGTATTCATAACTCGTGGAGTGCAGGGAGGTGAGGAGTCCAGCCTCGGAATCAGTATGGTTTGCCACCATTGTATGGCCTTATTGTCACTGCATACTCCATGGGTGGCTCTTTGAAAATAGCTGAGATTTCCAGACCCAGGTAAGTCAGTGGTTCTTTGCAACCTGGGAGGAAAGGAAAAGGGAAGCCTAGAGAACCAGCATGGGTCAGGCAGGCCATCTATGACTGTGGACTCCTCTTCTTCCTATTGATGGCCCAGGCAAGTATCGATTCCTGGAACAATCGCGTTGCAGGACCCACAATGATCTCTGTTTAGGAACAGTGTTCTGCAAACACAGTGTTCCGGGAGGAAGAGGCCAGAGTAGAGAATGAAATTATTACTTGCAGTGTGGAGCTGTGGAATCTAGTACTGACTTCCTACCCCCTCTTGGCAGGGTGTGCAATGCACATTCCCTGTCCTGTATACCTCAGGTCCCAGTTTTCCCAGCGGTTCCCGCTCGGGCTGCGGTTTTGGGTCCTAAGAACGCGCTGCAGGCTTTGGCGCCCCCTGCCGGCCCCGGAGAGCCATGCCACGCTCCGAGCCCCAGCGATGCCAGAAGGGCAAGTCACTGCTGGGGCAGGATTAAGTCACTAGAAAGAAAGGAAATGAGTCACCACTCTTCGCAGCTGGGAGGTGGCCTGGGGAGAGTGTCGAGATAAGGATACAGGAACTCGGGACAATGGCGGGAAGTGAGAGGAATGTGGGTCCAGGACAGCTTCCAGCACCCTCTGCGTCCTGGACCAGAAAGGGAACCCTCCAAGGGATGCAATAGGGGTGGGACGGCGACTAGAACTCGAGTAGGGTGGGCTGAACCTTGGGTGTTGGAAGAGGATGGGACAGAGGACAGCCCAGGGTGCCCATATCATCTTTCCTACATCCACTGAACTTCCTAAAACCTTAGCTAGACTTCCTGAGAACGCTTTTAAGGTCCTTAGCATTAGACTCAAACTCCAAGAACACCCCAATTCTCCCCAGGGAACAGGGCAGTGTAAACATGGGCCATGCTATTTCCAGCTATGGAGTCTATTTTCCAGAAGGAAAGTGTTCCCTCAGTAGTAAAGATGCCTGTAGTCCTTGCCTGGGGATTTAGAAGAGTTGGCCTTTGGCCTCAAAATAGCTGTGGTTCCATCTGGATTAAAATATCTACCGGTCCTTGCTGGGCCTGCTGCATTTCCTCTCACAATTTGAAGTTGAGGCATGAAGTTGGAAAATCTGTTCCAAACCAGCTGTCCGTTCCTGAAGTCCTGAATGTTCCTTTGTTAAGTAGTCATCCCTCTCTCCTGAAGAAGAAGAAGAAAAAAAAAGCCAACTTTATGTTCTACCTCAGACAAGGTCTTTCCATGTGATCTTCCAAAGTGGCCCACTCTAGTTGCCCCTCATGTCTCAGGCTTGTGTTGAGTCCCCTTAGTAGGTCTCTTTACTTCTTGGAGGGCCTTTCCTCTGTTGTTCCCTTGAGCCAGAGTTGAGACAGTCGCCAGTCTACTGGAGAGTCATGACCATCGGGCAATTGGAGGAGAAGTAATAGACCCACAGCCAGGAACTATCCCACTGCAGAGAGCAGAGGAGGAATAACTTCCAAGTATGAACATGTCTGAGCGTGCCAACGGGACTCCTAGAATCCTCCAGATCCGTTAGGTGAAGATTCTCCCAGAAGACGGCTGAGTCTGTCTTGTCCCACTTACTCCAGCCTGCAACTTGAGATAAGCCCTGTCAGGTGGCCGCTAGCAAATTCCCTAAGTTTCCCACGGGACAAGAGCGTTATGGGGTCTTCTCCCCTCTGGTGGTCTCAGCAGAGCGGGACTGCAATGTCCCAGGGAGCAGAGCTCCAAACAATCCAGATCTCCTTAGGGTTTTTGATAGGAGTCTCCAAAGCTGTAACCAGAAGGGACCTTCCCTTCCCAGATGGCCCCCTATGCACACAGTACCCAGTACTCATATTCAGAGTCCACATAAACTTCTTTTCCTTTGCTGGACTTCAGAGCTCTTGTCAGAGCTGAGTTCTGCTAACCTAGCAGTGGTGCTAGCCAGAAGTGGGTTTCAGCATCAACCAGAAGAGGGCTTCAGCTTCAGCTGAAAGAGGGTTTCAGTCTCAAACAGTCTTCACAGCATATCCCGATCTCCTAACTCCATCCTGAACAAATGAACTCCCATCCCTAAACAACTGGACATCAGAACTCTGCAGAGGGTGATCCTTAGGAGCTGGCCTGCATAGTGGCTGCATACATAGTCTGCATGCCGGCAGCGGGAGTGCTCAAGGCCTGCCCCTTCAGGGAGGAGAGCAGGAGTGTGGAGAGAGCGCTGGGCTTTAATGTGCCACTTCAGGAACTTCCAGGAGAACAGCCTGGAACGTCACCATTCTATCTGCCAACTGTAACTGTCCCTTTTAATTAAAATTAAGTATCTTCCTGAAATCAAGGGGGTATAAACTCTTGAGAGGCTGTCCCAAGGTTTGCTATGTGCCTCAGGGGTCAGGAGTCCCATGGTCACTGTGGCTCTCAAACATCCAGTCCATCTGAACCACTGAGTCTAACTCCTTACTAAGGTATTCTACCAGCTGGGATGCTGGTCTGGCTGAGCTAGGAAGGCCCTCTGTTGGTTTATAGTTTGTAGCTTAGAATACGCCAGATTCTTCCAGAACTCAGACTGTATTTCCTTTCTCTTGTGCTTTTTCCCAAGAGACCTTATAGAACTCTGGTGGCTAAGACATTACGGGGATGGAGAAAGTGTTCCCTCAAAGGTGCCCTCCTCCTCTGAGGCCTCACAAAGGAATAAGTTATCTATATATTGAAGGAGAGTAGTATGTTGACTCAGCCAATCCAGACCATGGGGCCAGAATCACTCCAAAGAGATGGGGGCAGCTCCTAAATCCTTGGATCAAAATTATTTACACGCCACCCCACTTCCTATCCCCTCCACATGCAAATGTAAGCTCCCCTGTGGCAGCCCCTCCCCCACCCAGATCAGAGGGGAAGAAAAGGGAAACAGTGTTGCTGAGAGTCTGTGCAGCTTCGGGTCTCTGCTGCAAGCCCCTTCCTCCCTCCCCCTCCCTCTCCCTTTGCAGCTACACTGTCAAGTAGTTTAAAATAAGCCAATCAGAACACACAAGTCACCCTATAAGGAGACAAAGAACCCACAATGGTATAAAAGGGCTATCTCATGCTCTGCCTTGGTGGCAATTTCTCACAGAGGTTAAACTGCTTCCCACAACTGAGCCTGCAGCACTCCTCCTGTGTACTCAGGGCTACTTCCTTGGGCTGAAACCCTGCCCCCTCATCCCAGGGACTTCTACCCTGGAAGTCATTTCCACAGAAAGTTTCAAAAGAGACCGGCAACAGTGAAAAGGCAAGTCACAGACCAGGAAAAAAAAAATACCTGCAAGTTGTTTATCTGATCAGACACTGATATCCTGAGCATTTACAGACTGCTCATAACTCAGTAACAGCAGCAAAATCAAATAACCTGATTCAAAACTTGACTAGACATTTATCCAGAGAAAGCACATAAATGGCCAGTGGGCATACACAAACAGCCTAGGGCACATTTGTACAAGTGCTTTGGACAGCTTAACAACCAGAGTTTGATCCCTAGAACCCACCCGATGGGAGGAGTTTCCCAACCCCATCAACTTGTCCTCTGACTTACAAGCCATAAAAGCATGTGATAAGAAGTCCTGCAGCTCTGTTCACCAGGGAAATGAGAAGCAAACACACAATGAAAGCTGACCTGCCCTTTCATGTCCTTTGAGGAAAAACAAGTGTTGATTTTTTAAAAAATGAAATTTGAAGCTAGAGAGATGGCTCAGGGATTCAGGGCACTGGTTTGGTCCCAGCAGCCACATGTCTGCACTCAACTGTCATCACAGGTCAGGAGACACAGTTCCAGGGAGATAGGTGGCTCTTCTGACCTCCCTGGTCACCAGGTACACACTATATGCATAATACACTCAGGCACATATGCATACACATAAAAATTAATATTTCTTAAGATAGATGGAGAATTAAAGCTAGGAGTAACAACACACAAGTAGAACCCCAGTGTCGGGAGGCAGAGACTAGGAAAACATGGCGCACACACCACTCAGGCAAAACACTCACGCACAGAAACAAACCTAAAGACACTTTCTGAAAAAAGAAAAGCCATAAAAAGTTGGAACTCTTGAGGCTGTGGGCAGAGATAAGGAAATATGGCAGCTATGGTGGAAAACAGCACAAGAGACTTCCAAAAAGTTTAATCTAGCTGTAATCCAAGCTTCCCACCTGGGAAACTGAGGCAGGAGGATTGAGAATTGAAGGTCACCCTGGAAGTTCTAATGAGATGCTGTCTTGAGAAACAGTATTATTGTCGTTGTTGTTGTTGTTGTTATTGAATATTATTATTATTGTTGTTATTGAATATTATTATTATTCAATGGGGTCGGGAGATGATTCAGAAGTTAGGAACACATGCTGTTCTTGCAAAGGACCTGGAGTTGGTTCTTAGCACACGGTGAATCACAACCACATGTAACTCCAGTTCCAGGAATCTGATGCCCTCTTCTGGCCTACACAGACATACATGCAAGCATAACATTTATATACATAAAATAGGAATACATAAATAACACTTTGTTTTGTTTTGTTTTGTTTTGCTTCTCCAGACAAGGTCTCTCAGTGTAGCCTTGGCTATTCTGGAACATACTCTGAAAAACAGAGTGTCCTCAAATTCACAAAAATCCACCTGCCTCAGCCTCCTGAGTGCTGAGATTAAAGGCTAAATAACATTTTTTTTTTAATTACTAAAACTAGGCCTAGAGTCCTGCCACATGATGCTAACATCAGTACTGGAAAGACTGAGGACAGAGGATCACAAGTTCAAAGCCAGCCTGGGCTAGACAGTGAGTCTAAAGACAGACCTTATGTAACAAAAACACACATAAAGTAGAGAGAGTGGGGCAGGAAGGAAAGGAAACAGAGTCACATAAAATAGAATTTAGCTGAGGGATCCATGCTTCCAAAATAACCCAAAGGCAAGTGGTCTGCTAACTAGGCCCGCTAGAGACGAGAGAGATTTACACGCTAAGGATGTGAATGGTTGTCCACCAGGATTCACAAGCCGTTAGGTCCTTCCCCCTATGGAAGAACAGGTGTCTAAGGGCAGCTAAGGGGGCACTCTAGGACCATAACCACTGTTAAGTCCTGGCCTGCCATAAAGCCCCCAGTTCTCTTCCCGAGAAAAACATAATTCTGACAAGTAGAAAAGATGACTCGGGTAACAACTATTTGAAAAGATAACAGCACTGGTGTGCTTAAAATAGTTCTAAATACAGCTTTAGCTTCTCTGCTGTGTAAATCTCCCATCGGCCCAAATAGCCAGACTTGCAGTCTCCTGCCTGTTTAGATTGTTCAAAGTTTAACCTGGGACTGGGACCTGAAAGGGGTTTAAGGATGTGAGCGATACATAATCCTAGGGCATACTCGAATTAGTAATACCTTCTGTTTGAGGCTGGCTCCCCTATGGGCAGTAGTCAGAGGCAGATGAGTATGATTAAAGAGCCTTTCCTTCACCAAGCTCTCAGTATGTAGAATGAGTTCTCACTAGGAGAGTATTTTATTTCTGTAACATTATGCTTGGTTTTAAGGGCAACTTGCCACACATTAGAGTCCCCTGAGTAAGGAGTACCACCTGAAGAACTGTTCTGATTGCCTTGGGTGGTGGGAAAAGATGACCCTGATGGTGGGCCACACCTGGTAGCTGCAGATTAACAGTGCATCAGGAGGAAGGTCATGGCACCCTCTGCTCCCTTGACTGCCCTCTTGCCCTCTTTCCCTCTTGCCGATGCTGGCTCCTCTGAGGATAGCAGGCAAAGCTTTCATGGTAGACTAGGGTCCAGCACCTTCCAGGCTTCCAGCACCAGACCAATACTGGAGCCTTACAGCTTTAGCTTCTCGGAGTGTGGGTTTCTCTGGAAGATACAGGCTTCTTGGCACATGCAACCAAAATTTCCAGCTTGGTTCCTCCCTTGAGACAGTTGGGTCCCACTTCTAGGCAATACCTCAAGGCCAGCTCCAAAGCTTCCAGAAAGGATTTGGTGGCACACCCATTTAATCCCAGCACTCAGGAGGCAGAGATAGGTGGATCTATGTGAGTTCAAGGGCACTCTGGTTTATATAGAGAGCTTCAGGACGGCCAGGACTACATAGAGAGAACTTGCCTCCAAAAAGACAACAAAAATCAACTCTAGAGATGTTTAGGACAGCACTGCTCACAATAATCCAATGGTGAATGGTAATTCAAGCATCCTGTCCATGGGTAAATGATGCAGTTACTACTTGAGAGAAACAACTTTTAAACGCAGGAAGGATTTTCTCTGGCATGTACGTAGTTCCATGCCATGAGTGGCATATAGTTCCATGCCATGAGTGGCCTGCTTTCTCCAACTAAACCCAACCTCCTAACGTTTCTACCACTTCCCCAAAGTAGTCTACCATCTAGGATCAAAACCTTCACTACAAAGACATTTTATAGTCAAACTACAATAAAAGGAAGAAACAAATTGTGATGTATCTACATGACAGAATATTACTCAGCCATAAAGAAGAATAAACCGAGGCTGACAGTATAGCTCAGTGGTAGAGCATCTGCCTAAACATATGTGAGGCTGTAGACTCGGTCCCCAGCATTTTTCTTCATCCTAAAAAGGGATGGATTATGCATACGTAATACAATACAGGTAGACCTTGTGTGTGTTACACAAAACTGAGGAGACAAAACATAAGAAGAGAGCCTGTGAGATAGCCCAACCGGTGAAGTGCTCAGTAAGTAAACACATTTATCATACAGGCCTGATGATCTGAGTTTGATTCTGGGAACCCATGTAAAGGTGAAAGACAGAACCGACTCCATAGAGTTGTCCTCTGACCTCTACACGTGCACCAGGCACACATGCACACACACACACACACACACACACCACATACCCAGAAACGCCATAAACACTCTCCACACACATCTCATCCCCACACACACACCTCACACACATATCCACACACATACCCCCACACCCCCACAGCCCACACACACATCCTACAAACCCCACGTACCTATACATTCCACATACCACCCCCACACACATATCCCACAACTCCCACACACATACACCTTGCACACCCCACACACACATCCCATAACCCCGTTTACACACGCCCACCCCACACACAGTAACAAGAAGTTTTAAAGAGACAAAGGACAGTTATTATGTCTCCATTCATATGAAGTGTCCAGAATAGGCAAATCCACAGTCAGAAGTCAGACTCATAGACATCAGGCTTGGAAAAAAAGAATGGGGTGATTGATTGCTGACAGTGTGTGTTCTCAATCTAATCTAGATGCAGGTGAGAGTTGTAAAACACCATGAGAGCACTAGATCCCTCCACTGGGATTGAACCCTGACCCTAGCATCCAGCGCTCTTAACTACTGAACCACATCTCCAGCCCCTAAAATGGTATTTATTTCATAGGCTGTGCCCTGCTCTGAGAGAATCCATTTTACAATTAGCATCTGACTCCATTTTGAATGCAGATACAGAGGCAAGATGGTCAATGCCTTGTTGGGTGTGTAAACAGCTGTCCTCAGAGCACAGGTCCTGAAAGTGCAATGGCACCACCTGGGCTGGAGAGACCGCTCAGCACTAGCTGCTCTTCCAGAGGAGCTGGGTCCCAGCAACCACACGGGGGCTCACAACCATCTGTAACTCCAGTTCCAGGTGAACAACACCCTCTTCTGACCTTCTCAGGCACAGATACGTACCTGGTACACAGACTTACATGCAGGCAAAACAATCATAAATATAAAATAAATAAATCTCAAAAAGAAAGATTTTTAAGCTGGACAGTGGTGGCACACCTTTAGTCCTAGCACTTGATGGCAGAAGCAGGCCAGCCTGGTCTACAGAGTGAGTTTCAGGACAGCCAGGGCCATACAGAGAAACTCTGTCTCAAAAAACCAAAAAAAAAAAAAAGCCAGGCGGTGGTGGTGCACGCCTTTAATCCCAGCACTTGGGAGGCAGAGACAGGCAGATTTCTGAGTTCGAGGCCAGCCTGGTCTACAGAGTGAGTTCCAGGACAGCCAGAGCTATACAGAGAAACCCTGTCTCGAAAAACAAAAACAAAACAAAAAAAAAAAGAAGAAGAAAGAAAGAAAAGAAAGAGAAAAAGAAAAAAATTAAAAGGTAAACAAATTTTTTTAATTTAAAAAGAAAGATAAGAAAAAAACAAATTTAAAAGTACCAACTTTAAGCTTATCAAACTAACCCATGGGCATGTTAAAAACACATCAGAAAAACCAGCTCTGAAAACTTATAAAATGCACAAGTGGTACTCACTGGCCCCCATAAAGAAGAAGACACTTCACACTCCATGCCAACAGCTTCCTCCAACCTACCATCTTATTACAGGAATTAGGTTCAAAGCCTGTGCCCTGGCTGTCCTGTTAGGTTACGGTAATCCAGGTCTAGCCACATGTTCTCCACAAGCCAATTAAAAGACAAATTAATAGGGGAAAGCAGAAAAAGGGGATGTAATCAGTGTGGCCACACTGGGAAAAGAGACCAAGAGATCCAATGACCTCGCAAATCCACCTTCAGGGTCCTAGCAAGAGGGTGCTGTTTAAATCGAAGGCAACAAATACAGCAGTCCTGGTCAGTGTACGGTCCCACCCATCATTCTCTGGTTCAGTTCTTTCCAACAAAGCCATTCCACAAGTTGCAAATCTCTGGTTGGCACCAGGATTCCACCATTTCCTTCTCCTAACATACAGTATGGTTCCTAAGGGACATCCCTGGTCCCTGGGTGCCACTTAACAGTTCAGATAGTCGGAATGAGGGGCAGGTGTCTCCTGGGATAGCTTCATTCCTCCCAGACCTGCTGACTACAGTCTGACCCTTGTCTGTCTTTCACATCTATGGTCTCCATACATCTGGCCTAGATACCTTGACTGGACCTGGAGACTCAGCTCCACCCTGACCCTGCAACTGGGCTTGACTCTTTGCCCAGCGCTCCAGCTGTGTTCATTTTCTAAGCACTATGTACTGTGTGATCTGAGAGTTAATATTACTAATTATGATTTGGACGGCTAGCGAGATGGTACAACCTGTTGAGGCCCTTGACACGTAAGCCCGGTGACTACTTAAAGTCAGAAAGAATAAACTCTACAAAGTTGTCCTCTGACCTTCACAAAGGCACTACAGCACATGCCTACTGTGAGGGCTGAAATGAGGATTTAAGTTTTTATTACTGTACTTAAGAGATCTATAAAACAAAAATGCCTTTAACCCATAAGCCCCACTTGCCCAAGATATACTTCCTGGAATGCTAGGAACTGCTGTTTATGTGAAATAACAAGTCACATGTTTTTACTTCTATAAACAAGCTTGGTTGCCCCAACCACACAGGATGTACTTGATCACATGTAGGAGGAAGGTACACAGACAGGAAGTACGTCAGGATGTGTGCTTACCTCTGACTGGATGAAGGCAGGAAGTATGCGACCTTGTGGTTTTTGCCTTAGTAGGCCTTTGACTAACACAACCAGTGACCGAATGGAAATCCTGGGTATGGATCTGGCTAATGTCCATCTTCCTGGCCAGTATTTAATAAAGCTTGCTTCAAATTTAGCTCAAACTTTGTGGTAATGGTCCTATTCTTGCTTAGTAAGATTAAGCCAACCCTCCTCCCCCAACACACACACACACACCACACACCTTCCCTCACACACACACACACCTTCCCACACACACACACCACACACCTTCCCACACACTATACCTTCCCCCCTTCACATTCACAAATAATAAAAAATTTAAAGTTATTAAGATCAAAATAAAGGCTGGAGAGATGGCTCAATGGTTAGGAGAACCAACTGCTCTTCCAGAGGTCCTGAGTTCAATTCCCATCAACCACATGGTGCCTCACAACCATCTGTAATGGAATCTGATGTCCTCTTCTGGTGTGTCTGAAGACAGCTGCAGTGTATTCATATAAATAAAAAATAAATAAATCTAAACAAAAAGGATCAGAATAAAAGAACCTGTGCCTCAGTTGAGAAAGACATAGAAAGCTTCTGTGACAACCTCTCCCTTCCCCCCTCCAAAAGAAACAGTCTAGACAGGAAGCCATGGAAGAGAACTCTTGTCATAGGGCTGCTGAAGTGAATCTCTCCACAATTGATGGCTTCTGGAGGGGTGGGGAAGGCCTCCGTTTTATCCTCTCTCAGGAGCACTGGCTCCAAGCTCTAGTCCCTAGCATGTCTCCCCCATGGGTCAGTGTCGCCTGCAAGTGTAGGCTTCTCCCCTTCCTCTGTCATTTGCGGCCAGCTGTACCCACTTAGTTCAGCCAGTTCGGCTGAAGCAGCGGTCCAGGACCCTGCTTGTTCCATTCCCCTCTGAGGTTCTTAGCTCTGTCTGCTCTGGGTCTACTCCTTGCACCTTGCCAGGGACCCTCTCTGAGACTTGCTTCCCCAAGTGCACAACCACCAATGCAAAGGGCTTGGCTGTCCATGCACTTGAGGGAGGCTCTTTCTCTCTCTCTCCCTCTCTGCCCGGGACCTGTGGCCCACAGCCCCAACCTGCCAGCCGTATGATCATATGCCACTGTTGCCACCTTTCTTTTGTTTGTTTGTTTTTGTTTTTTGGTTTTTCAAGACAGGGTTTCTCTGTGTAGCCCTGACTGTCCTGGAACTCACACTGTAGACTAGGCTAGCCTCGAACTCTTGAACTCAGAAATCCGCCTGCCTCTGCCTCCCAAGTGCTGGGATTAAAGGCGTGCGCCACAACCACCCAGCTTGTTGCCACCTTTCTTATTCTGGTCCTAGCCAAATGTTTCTTTGCTAATACGAAAATGTGCATTTCTCTGCCTACACAATCCACCAAAGTTACTTAAGATTCTTTCCTATCCTGTCTTAATAGATTTGTACTACTGCTATTAAATTCTATTCAGTTACAACCTATCCTTATGGTTCTCAGTCTTGTCATAAGTCTACTAATAGTATATTTAGTATATTTAAGGTTGTGGCCTACAGAATTCCCAAAACCTCTAACAGTTGACCCAAGATGGTTTCAAAAGACTTGAACACCTAGAAGATACAGCCTGGATTGTATGCAAACAAACACAGTGGACTAAACTGGATGCCCTGAGTCAAATGACTTAGCTAAGTCAAAGCAAGGTAAGTCATTTCTCATGTCACGAGTATCCATTCCACAGAAAAAAAGCCCTGCGTCTTCTGTGCTTGGAAGCCAAACTGACTTCACCCAAGAGATTATGGAGACCACAGGAACTGTTGGCTAGTGGACTCTGTCATTTTTAAAAAGTAATATATAACCGGGCTGTGGTGGCGCACGCCTTTAATCCCAGCACTTGGGAAGCAGAGGCAGGCGGATTTCTGAGTTCGAGGCCAGCCTGATCTACAGAGTGAGTTCCAGGATAGCCAGGACTACACAGAGAAATCCTGTCTCGATAGATTAAAAAAAAAAAAGAAAAAGAAAAAAAGAATATATGACTGGTAGATTATTGTTTACTCTTTCTCAGACTTCTGACTACATTGACAGCTAAGCTTTCACAGATATTAACTGTTACCGCATTACCTAAACTCAGTTGTCATCGATGAAATGCTTCATATTTCCTGTTCTTGCTATGATGCCACTGTCCTAATATTATCTGAGTTCCTATAAACTTGCCTAACTAATAAAACATTCCACTCTATGGTCCAGCAAAGGCTCATCTTAAAGACTGCTCGTGTTGTTAACTCATGCTGTTACCTCTTTTGTAAACTTATAAGCTACAGGCAACCCACTCAGATCTGTCTCTCATGGACCAAATAGACGCCATTCAGATAAGTACGTCTGTCTAAAGTTCCTACTTACTATTCCAAAGAGTGGGATCCCTCTGGGTTTCAAGTGTACATCTTAGAAAAAATTTTCTTTCTCCCAAATGTACTTAATCATATTCCCTACATCTTGTCAAGTCCAGGCACATCCAGAACAGTTCCAGAGAAGCAATCATCAGATGCTCCATCTCCTGTCACACACACAGCTGCTTCTACTGGATCTGTTCCTTCTGACCTATCCTCAGATGGCTCACTCCATAGACCCTGGACAGCAGGAAACAGCCAAGTCTCCTAAGACCAGACAAACATCCCCCATACCCATTCTTCTAGGTTCCCCCTAGAGACATGTCACCCCCAATGCCAGCAGGAAGTAGCCAGATATCACGATGACCCTATTCTTGCTTCGCAGTCACCTCTTTCTAATTTTTCTTTTTTAATTAAACCAAAACGGGAGAATGTTAGTATTCTGTCTAAACTCCACCTCCTCAGTTACCTGGCAACACCCAGGTATGCTCCTCCCCACAGTTACCTGACAACAGCCAAGTAGGCCTGCCCACTATAAAAGGGGCTGCTTGCC
>NW_021621078.1:3626042-3697349 GCF_004785775.1 Grammomys surdaster | reverse complement strand
CTCTCTCTCTCTCTCTCTCTCTCTCTCTCTCTCTCTCTCCCTCCCTCTACTACCTTCCTGGCTCCCCTCCCCATGCTCTGAATAAACTCTATTCTATGCTATACCATCGTGTGGCTGGTCCCTCAGAGGGAAGAGATGCTTCTGCATGGGCCCGCCAAGACATCCCCTTCCCCCATACCTCTCCACACACCCACTGAATATACTCTCTTTATCTCTCTATCTTTTAAAAAACACATCACTTGTGGGGGTTTTGTTTTGTTTCCTTTTGTTTTTTATTTTTGTTTTTTGTCATTCAAATTCTGACAAGGTGAAGAAACTTAAGTGTGTCCATCCATCCAAGTTTTTAAAGTTTTTAGCACACTCACACCAGCTAGCTGCACACTCAACCTTGGGGATCATCTGGGGACCTGCTTCATAAGCCATGTAAGCTTCCACATGGCCACTGGGGGGCAGTGCTGCACGGAGTCCCACTTCCAGCTACCCTGAGAAAGGCCCCTTTCCCCTCCAGCTGAATCTAGCTGGGCGGGTCTGGAAGGCCTCTGTCCCAGGCGGCAGAGGAGAAGCTCCTGACTCACCACGGATGCTGGCTCTGGACTCACTGCTGCCCCCGGGGCTTGGCCGATTGCACTGGAAAAACTGGGTCAGGCATGTGGCCTAGTTTGCTGGTTCGCAGCACAGGCCAGGGATGAACCTGGGAGAGCGAAGGACGTCTCACTTTACTCCCTGGCTCAATCAAGTGACAGATGTCTGAGGAGTCCCTACTAAGTGTCAGGCCTAAGTGAGTAAGGGGACATACAGACAGCCAATTGCAAATGAACTTCAAAAGCCCAGGTCACAAGAGTTCACTGTGTGTTGTCGCAGGATCCCCCGGCTGGGCTATCTGGGCAGGTCACCAAGTCAACAGTCTTCCTTTCAGATCCGCAGTTTGACTGCCCAGTGTGGAAGGCCGGTCTTCGTATGGCAGCTGCTTCCTGGTTCTTGTCCAGCTGAATCCCACCTCTTTGACACTCTGGGCAGAGCTTACCCAACAGAAGGTTATTTGAGCAGACCAGTAAAGGCAAGAACTTTCAAGTCAGTCAGTCAGTCAGTCAGACAGACAGACAGACAGACAGACAGACAGACAGACAGACAGACAGACATCTGCTTTCTTAGGCTAGGAAGGACCAGGTGTGTTTATAAGGAAAAAAGACTTGGGACTTTTCCAGACAAAGAAATTAAAGAAAAAAAAATTCCTGAGTGTGATGGCTAATCTAATCTGTGAACTTAACTATATATGAAATCAGCTGGGCATGCCCGTGAAGGGTTTTCTTCATCAATCATTTAAGATGGGAAACACACCCTAAATTTGGGCCATGTCTTCTGGGTGGCAGCCCATTTTAAAGGATGTAGAAGAAGGAAGCTTGCTTTTGGGCTGCTCGCCCTCACTCTCTTGGACAGGTACATCGATTCTTCAGCTGAGGTATGCCCTGGTATCAGGACCTACTCCTTTAGGATCCAGTGTAGATGGAAGACCAGCATCTCTTTAGGAGTCTTCCAGGACTCCAGCAGCCTTGTAGACAACTATAGAATTCTTGGCCTTTCCACAGTGAGACTGCCATGAGCACAGCCTGTTAGTCACTAATAAATCATGTATAGCTGGAGTCGGGGCGGGGGTGGAACACACCTTTGATCCCAGTGCTTGGGAGGCAGAAGTTGGTGGATCTTTGAGTTTGAGGCCAGCCTGGACTACAGAGTGAGCTCCAGAACAGCCAGGGCTACACAGAGAAACCTTATCTCTGAATAACAACAACAAACAGACACAGGTTTAAGGCAATAGAAGGAATATATACATAAAAGAAGAAATACATATAATATAAACTATACATATACTATTGCCTTAAACCTGTGTCTGAGAAGTCTTTTCTGTTGGATACCTCACAAGTTTCAAGATAACACAGAGAGATCTAGTCAAAACAAAACAAAAAAAACCAAGCAAACAAAAAACAAACAACCAGCATCCATGACCAGTGATAGACAGAGCTCAAAATCACTTTCCAAAGCAACACCTGAATCAAAACCCAAAAGCCATTGCGATCACCGTTTGATGGTCTTGTCCTTACAGTTTCTGAATCTCAAGGCAACTTTGCATGAGAGGTCTGCTCAGCCCAACCATTCTAGATAACAATACCAAATGCAAGTCAGCTTCGAGAACTAAGCCTTAGCCTCCCCAGAGGGTTCACCAGACCTGTTGTAAACAAGTTGATGATGAGTTCTTCAAGTGTCTTCACTGCTTTGGGTGAGGAAAAGGCTCCCACAACCATCAAGGTGAAAAAGTGCCTTTCAAAAAGTCATCTGTCTTAGTTAGGGGTTTATTGCTGTGAAGAGACACCATGACCAAGGGAACACTTACTGGGCTGGCTTATAGTTTCAGAGGTTTAATCCATTATCGTCATCATGGGAAGCATGGCAACATCCAGACAGACATGGTACTGGAAGAGCCAGGAGTTCTATATGGTGATCCAAAGGCAGCCAAGAAGAGTGTCTTCTGCCCTGGGTGAAGCTTGAGCATAACGGCCTCAAAGCCCACCCCCACAGAGACACACTTCCTCCAACAAGGACACACCTCCTAATAGTGTCACTCCCTGTGGGTCAAACATTCAAACACATGAGTTTACGGGGGCCAAACCTATTCAGACCTCTACATCATCAAATCCCAAAGCATGGATTTTTACTCTCTAGGAATAAACATTTATTTCCCATTGGCAAAAAAGCATGTGAATTGCAATGATTCCTGTTTTGATTAATGAAGATGTACTTTATCCTAGTTATAATGAATTAACATTTTTTTGTACCAACCAAATAGCTATTGTCGCTCTTGGGCACTAGCTTCTTTCTGAAAAATCTGTGATCCAAGCCCCAGTCACTGTCTCCCCTCAGTCTTTGCTGTCTCCATGAAGGACATCACAGGGAGGCAAGAAAAGCCATTTGGAAGAAACCTTTTGCTGGGCCTTGTACTGCAGCACCATGAGATGGCGCAGGACAGCATCTCCACCTGGTCAGCTTCAGTTCTAGAAGCCTTTCTCTGATAATGTGCCGCTTGCTTCTGTTGCATAGGAAGCAGGGGTGAGGTCATGGGAAATTGTAATCGGTTTCATGGGTTTTTGTTTTCTTTTTGACAAGCTGGAATGATACAGCCTGGGTGTTTAGCAACAAGGAATGTGTGGCCTGCAAATGTGGTCACTGCTTGCTGGTACCATCCACAGCTGTTTCCACGAGTTCTCTCTCTCTTTTTTTAATATTTGTATTGATTCATGCACTTATTTTGTACATGTGTGTGTATGATGAGTGTGTATATGCTTGTGTGTTCTGTGTGTGGACAGGTTTGTGAACACCACAGAACACCTGTGAAGATCAGAGGACAGCCTTGGGCGTTGGTCCTCTCCTTCCTCCTTGGTTTGAAGCAGGGTGTCTGTTTCCAAGCTGGTTGGCCCTCAAGCTTCTGCAAGACTCTCCTGGCTCCATTTCCTACCTCACCGTGTGTAGTGAGAATTTTGATTTCTTTAAAACACAGAAATGTTATATGAAAATATTTGTGTTAAATCCCAGGTGTGGGATATGGGGCTGCTTCAGATTGTCCACAGCAGCTATGATTTGTCTCGCGCTCTGGCAGGGGCGTGATTTTGCCAGCTTAAGATAGTTTTCTGGAATTCTGAAGACTCTTCAGGGGGTATATACATGCCAGAGCCCCAAGAGAGGTGGCAGCTTCAGCCTTCCCCGCCGCTGCCGCTGCTGCTGACTGCTGGAAGCTGGTTGGGGATATCCTGACAAGAAGCCTGGACTTGCCCTCAAGAAACTAGACATCCCTAATCAGCAGGAAGTAGTCTAACAATATCGATGCCCCCTTACCCTCTAACCTTCTTTCTCTTCTGCCTAGTGTTGGGGGTTGCAAGGGCGGAAAAGAGTGGTAGGGAAAGGAACCCAATAAAGCAGCTAAAAGTTGGCTACAACTGTAGGATTGCTATGTCTAACTTTTATGTAGGCTCTAGGGAAGGGATACAAACTTGGGTCTTCAGTCTTGAGTGGCTTGAACAATCTCTTCAAAAAAATTTTTTTTCTTTTTAGAAACAAGGTTTTGCATGCTTACATCTCATGGGCTGTCTTCCTGCCTCAGCTTCCCAAGTGCTAGAGTTACAGGTATGAGCCACCAAGCTGATACAGCTGCCAGCTTTATCAAGGCCAGTCACCATTAAGTCTAGATATAGCCCTCCTATCTGTCAATCACAATCCATCTGTCCGTCACCAACTTTTCTCTGAATCACTAGGGGAATGTTCTTAGTCCTTTGGACTTGCTTCAACAGTTTCTTCTGTGAAGTAACTGTATACAAACCACTTAAAATTCATCCTGGCTAGAGAGATGGTTCAACAGTCAACAGCACTGGCTGCTCTTATGGATATTCAGAGTTCTAGTCCCAATAACTACGTGGCTGCTTACAATGTCTCTAACTCCTGTACTAGGGGATCCAATGCCCTCTTCTGGTCTCTTTGGACACCAAACACATACATGGTACACAGACACATATGCAGACAAAACACCCATACACATTAAACAAATATATTTCATCCAGTCTAGTATTGCCTAGGTGAAGTCTCATGAGTACAGGCTGTGATTGAAGCAAGACCTCCTGAAGTCAGAGTTGTGTCTTCAACAGCTATGGTTACATTATCCCTTGTGGCTGGAGTGTAGCCCTTTGTGTACAACTCCCCCTCTCAAGGATGCCTAGCCCAGTGGCAGCTTTTGTAGAACCACCTGTAACACCACAGACAGATGTCAAGGGGCACTTGTAGAAAGAGAGTAAATAGAACTGGGATGTTTTAGTTATAAAGGTTCCTTCTCTCACAGAATTACTCCAGGTCTCATGTGCCAGAGTGTTGACTTCCTAAGCTATAGTGACACTGGGGGCAAGTCCATGTACGGTGAGACATTTGGCTCTGTGAACATCATCCTGGAGAATCCAGTCCTGCTACCTTGTTCCTTGCAAATGCTGGACCAAACACAAGCAGGTCCCAGATATTCATCTCACTGCTAAGCCTGGGTGATTGGATACCAATCATGAGGTCTCTGGGAAGACAAAAGAAGGAGTGAGCATCATGGAACCCATGGGACTTTGGAGCCAGGGATAACAAGACTGGCAAGATGGGTACTACAGCTGACAGAGGACAGCCCTGACACACCACAGATGACAGAGGACAGCCCTGACACACCACAGATGACAGAGGACAGCTCTAATACTTTTGACTCTGTTGCATCTTAACCGTTGGAGCATTCCTTCTGTTACTCAGGAGGGAACCCTCCACCCCAGCTGCCCGAAACATCTCATAATCTTTGTGCTCTCCCAAAGCCTGCAGCTCTTAGGGTGGCTTGTTTCCCTCATTCCCTTTCACATCTAGCTGGATTGAGAAGTAAGTTTATGATTATGAATAAAAACCAAATAATGAAAAAGGCCATCGAAATGGCTCAGCAGGTAAAGGGGCCTGCCCCCAAGCCAGACAACCTGAGTTCAGTTCCCAGGTAGGAGAACCCAACTCCTTCCCATTGTCCTCTTACTGTCACACACGTGTTATGGCATCTGTGATGTCCCTCCACCCCAGTATATCAAAATGTAGTGAATAATGTTTATATATTTAAAAAAGACTTCACAAAAGCTGGACCGACACTCCCAATACCATTTACCAATGTTCATCAGAATTTAACAGTGTGTGTCCCAGTGACCTGGGAAGACCTGAATCCCTCTGATTTGTCTCAGTTACAAAACAGGAGGGTGACCAGTGGGCAAGATGATGGCCATGTTGGTTTGAACTGTTTTGGTCTGCCTGGCTTAATAATCTTGTTTTTTTTACAGAAGCACACTGCTGTGAAATATGCAGGCATTCTCTGTGTGCATGCTCATCATGCCAGGGTGTTGTCAGGGCTCAGAGCTCAAGGCTTAAGATTAGGAAGCAAAGAGAAAAGAAAAACTGGGGATTCCTAACTAAGCTGCTGGCCTGACCAGTTCTCACTAGGTATCCTTCTGCCTCACTTCCTCTTTGACCAAGCCAAGTCAATGGATTCTCCTGGGAGGAAGCAAGGATTAAAAAGAAAAAAAAAAAAAGAAAAAAGAAAAAAAAAGAAAAAAAGCAATTAGACAGCACTGTAGCATAACCCCAGCCTGTTCTGAGGCTGAAGCAGGTTTTTGGGTTTTTAGTCTGTTTTTCTACAATTTTTTTTAAAAAAGATTCATTTCTTTATTATATATATATGAGTACACTGTCACTGTCTTCAGACACACCAGAAGAGGGCATCAGATCCCATTACAGATGGTTGTGAGCCACCATGTGGGTGCTGGGAATTGAACTCAGGACCTCTGGAAGAACAGTCAGTGCTCTTAACTGCTGAGCCATCTCTCCAGCCCCAATGTCAAATTCTTGCCTGGAGCCTACTTCCTTGTCCTGGTACAATGTCAAATTCCTGCCAAGCAGCCCCCAAATCTCTCCACACCTGTGCTTTGACCTGGGGCCAGGGTTTGTCTGTGTCTCTGTGTCTCTGCAGTGGCCATGCACCTACCTGAGCCTATCTCCTCAACTTCTGCCTCTACCCAGAAGTGTCTTGTAAGTGAACTTTTCTTTTTTTCTTCTCTCAAATTCTCAGCTTTTTCCAAGAAAAAGGACATTTTTATCACCTGATACAAAAATAGAACGCACCATGGAATGTCAGCAAAGCCAGGAGCAGCCTGTGCAGAGAGGAAAAGGTAGATGTCTGGAGAGCCCCGGGAGAGATGAGTGAGGAGGGGCTAGAGTTCCCCATGTGGCAGGACGATCTCTGGTGGAGCAACAGCTGGAGACTCATCGCCCTTCCTTCCCTCCAGAAGCTTCTTTTCTGCCTCCTTCCTCTCCGACACCACCCCAGCCCCACCCCTCCCCCTTGAGATTGGACCCTATCAGCAGTTCAGTGACTGTTTGCTGATCTGGGCATCTGCAGGGCAGAGTTTTGCTAAGGCAGTGTTATCTGACCCACTCTCCCTTCACTCAGGGCCCAAGGGACTTCAGAGCACTCATAATGTTCCCGCCTACAGTACAAGGATCCACACCAAAAGTCAGAAGAACCAATAACATACTAGGAAATAAGGCTGTCAGAAATCAGGCAGAGAGACACAGGAGACCAACTATGCTTCGGAGGATGTGAGGCAACAAGAGAGCAGAAGCCCTGAGATAAGGCTGCTAGGGGAACCGGACATATCCAGAGGAGGAGGAGGACGGAGGAGGGGAGGAGAGAGAAAGATTTTTGTTTTGAGACAGGGTCTCCTGTAGCCTGGGTTGACCTCCAACTTGCTAAATAGACGACCTTGAACTTCTGATCCACCTGCCACTACTTCCTGAGTGCTAAGGTTACTGGGGTTACAGTTTATGCAGTGCTGGGCATGGAACCCAGGGCCTTAGGCATGGCAGGTAGACCCTTACCAATTAAGCTATACTGCTAATCTTTAAAACGGCCACAAAACAAAACCACATTGGCTGCCAAGTCTTGAACCAGCACAGACAGACACATGTAAAATAGTATCCAAACAAAAGCGCAAGGTTCCCAGCTCACGTCGCTGGCTTAGCCTGCTGATTTCTTCTAAGCCTTCTCAACACACGAATGCATTAGTATTTTACATTTGCTGGGACAAAATACTTGACATGAGCAACTTCAGGAAGACCTCCATGAGAGTGCTGGGAATTAAACCCAGTGTTCCTAACCACTGAGCCATCCCTTCAGCCCCAGGGACAGAGCTCTTGGTAAGCTTGTGGTCCTGAGTTCAATTCTCAGCACCAACCAACAAACATCAACAACAAGTAAAGCCTGGGGGCCACTCTGGTGGTGTCAGGGGGTGGCATGGGCCAAACAAGAAGTTTAGCCTCATGGGGCTCTTGGCCTGCTCAGTGTCGAGCAGTGGAAGAGGCCAGGGGAGGGAAAGGTGGGAGATAGGACATACTCCTGGTCCATTCCTCCAGCTGTGTGTGTGCTGTGTGAGCACAGGACCAGGATACAGTTCCCAGCATCCATATTTAGGCCTCACAACAGTCTGTAACCCTGGCTCTGGGGAATGTCCAGTTCTGGCTCCCTGGGCACCAGCACATACCCCACACAGACACATACACATAGATAAAAGTTAAAACCAGACAGAGCAGGGCAGTGGTGGGGCACACCTTTCATCCCAGCACTTGGGAAGCAGAGGCAAGCAGATCTCTGTTGAGTCTGAAGCCAGATTGGACTACAGAGCAAGTTCCAGGACAGCCAATGCATTATAGAGAAACCCTGTCTTGAAAAACAAACGAACCAGACAAGAAAAATAAAGACAGAAAATGCTGGCAATTGGTCTCTCCTCTTTCTGTCTCTAAGTTAGGGCTTTCCCTTCCCTTCTGGCCGCTGCTTTCCTGACTTGGCTTTTTTTTTGTGACCATCCTCACAATTTGAGCCATATCTGCCAATCATCTGGACTACCACCTCCACCACCACGTTCACCACCACCTCCACCATCCCCACCACCATCACCACCACCTCCACCACCTCCACCACCACCACCACCACCATCACCACCACCATCACCACCATCATCACTATCACCACCACCATCCCCACCACCATCACCACCATCGCCATCACCACCATCATCACCATCACCACCACTACTGCTGCTATTCTCACAGTGACAGACCTCCTCAGCCCCACTTCGGTCCTGTTCTGCCTCAGCCTGCATTCCTATCTAGCTGCTCCCTCATCTGGCCCACCTGCTCAAGGCCAAGCCTTTGCCTAGCTTCTCCCAGTTGTGGTCAGGGCCTGCCTCCTGTGGAGTGCACCAGCTCCCAGCCACACCCTGTCAGACATGTACCAAGTTACTGTGATCACTGACGTTAGGACTCAGAGTTCTGCTCAGGAAGGATCAAATATCCAGCCTCCCCCCAACCCCACTTTCTTTAAGATAGACTTATTTATTTATTTATTTAATGCATATGAGTATACTGTAGCTGTCTTCAGACACACCAGAAGAGGGCGTCAGGTCCCATTACAGATGGTTGTGAGCCACCATGTGGTTGCTGGGAATTGAATTCAGGACCTCTGGAAGAGCAGTCAGTGCTCTTAACCACTGAGCCATCTCTACAGCCCTAAATATCCAGCCTTAATTACTTAATATTAAAAAACAACAACAACATTCTGCTAAAACAGTACATGGTTATTTAAAAAGGCTCAGGAGAAAGCAGGAAGGTTGGCTATGTGGTGAAAGATAAGGGAGAAGGCACAGGAGACCTGGACTCTGGAAAGGATAGGGGAGCTGTGCAGGGTCCAAATGGACTAGGCCCCAAACTGTGGGAGTTTAAAGAGGCCCATAGTAGGCCTGATTTGCATTGAAGGGGAGCGGCCAAAGACTGGTGGGGACAGCATTAGCAGGAGTGGATGCCAACAGATTATATCTAACAGAAAGAATGCATACAAAGTATGTACGAATTCTTCTCTGGGAAGGAACCAAAGAGTTCTATCTCTGTAGTGTATGGGGGTAAGAGGAGGCCTTGCTGGCCTGGGATGTGGCTCAGCAGGAGAACATTTGAAGTTTATAAGGTGCCCTGAGGGACAGGGGGAAGCAGGATACAGTCTCCCTTAACAAGAAAGATCTCACTTCAGAAAGAGAGAAACCCACACTGAAGCTTCCAGGAGGCAGCTGGGCCAAATCAACAGCCAGCTTCCCACTTCACGGAACCCCCCAGGTTGTGACTCTAGGCTCCCACGTTGACCTGCTTTGATCTCACTGGCTGGTTTGGTTTCTTGTCCATAGATGCAGCCCTGTGGCCAAGTCCCTGGAGTCCGAGAGGCATCACTGAGGCTACTCCCTCTCCTCAGGCATGCCTCTGCCAAGAGTAGGCACCCCCACTGCGACGTAAGAAGGGGATTTGGCTGATCAAACTGCAGAGATGAACCCCTGAAGCCTGCTTCAGATGGGGAAAAGATCTCTGAATAACTTAAACAGAGAGAAGAGACATCAAACCTGGCCACTGGGGCATCTATGGGAGATTTACACAGCAGAGATGGCTCAGAATTATTTACTAAGTACACTTCGGGTCCCAACGTTCTTTTCAAATAGTTGTTACCCAGGGTCTTCTTACCCACCTGCAGAATTGTGTTTTCTCTGGTAAGAGCACAGGGGACTCGGTGGCTGACCAGGACTTAATGATAGCTGTGACCTTGCACTGCCCCACAGAGCTGCCCCCTAGAATTATGTTCTTTGATATGGGGATGGGCCTAAGTCAGAGTTGTCTCCTTTTCTTATGGGAATGGAGCCTCATTGGAGGTCAGTCTTGGTGAATAAACTTCAGCAGAAATGTTCAAAGCTACCACAAACTTCAATTGCAGTACAATTTTCTTTCTCATAGATTCTTTTTTGTTGCTGTTGTTTTATTTTGTTTTCTTTTGTTTCCAGATAGAGTCTCTCTGTGTAGCTGTCCTGGAACTCAATCTGTCAACTAGGCTGGCCTCTAACTCACAGAGATCTGTCTGTTTCTGGCTCCCTAGTGCTGGGATATAAAGTGTGTGCCACCACCGCCGCCGCCACCGCCCCTTTCTCACGGTTTCTAACAAGCCCGGTTAGTATACTACCTATCTTCCAACTGTATTGGAGGCAGTAGTCCTGTAGCTAAACTTTGTACTACTTAGTATTTCTTCAAAACTTAGTATATTCTTTACAGTATCAAGTTTACTCAAGTCCCTCCTGCATCAGATCGAGTGGAGGAATGAATGAGTGAGCAGCGCTGGGACACAGGGACAAGATGCCAAGAGCAGCCGGCAAACAGGGCACAGGGGTGGGGTTGAGCCCTGGGTCCTCTGTACTTAAGGGACTCCTCAAGAAGTTGGTCCATGTACTGGTTCTAGAAAAACTTCTACCCTTTGGGACTACAGCCTGCACAGCCCTGGCTGGATTGACTTTGGAGAAGGCTGCTGGCGTCTTATGGACAAGGAGCCAAGCTGGGTTTCCAGCCACTTCTCTGCGTCCCCTCCTTCTTCCCTGCCCTGTGCCTGTGCATCTGGCACTTACAACTTCCTCTCTCTCTGTCTCTCTCTGTCTCTCTCTCTTTCTCTGTCTCTGTCTCTCTGTCTCTGTCTCTCTCTCTCAGTGTGTGTGTGTGTGTGTGTGTGTGTGTGTGTGTGTGTGTGTGTGTGTAAGACCACTGACATTTGTTTCAAGGGAAAATAAAAACCAAGGCATTTAACAAAAATACCTACCTACTCAACACACTAACCCCCCTCCCCAAATTCTCTGATTTGCCTCAACTATGTATGGACAATGAACTCCTCATAAATACCCAAAGCTGGCAGGGATCCTTGGAGATGCAAGTTTACAGAGAACGAGTAACAGCTCTCTCCTGGGCTTGGGCTCGGTGCTTCATGGAGTGCTTTAGGGGTGTGACAAGCTGGGCTCTAAGTATGGTGATCATATCTGTTTCCAGGTAAGGGAGGTTCAGAGGGGAAGAGATTTGCTTACCAACACAACTAGGAAGGGACTAGAGCCAAGATTTTTAAATGATTTTTATTCATGTGTATGTGCATATATCTCTGTGAGTGAATGCCCACAGAAGCTGGAAGAGGGTGTTGGGCCCTTGGAGCTGGGGTTAGAGGTGTCTGTGAGCCACCTAGCGTCAGTGCTGGGACCTGTACTTGGGTCCTCTGAAAGAGCAACACTCTCTCTTAACAGATTAACCATCTCTCCACCCACTACAGCAGAGATTTTGTTCTCTGTTCTGAGGCAGTGCCTCACTATATAGCCTTGCCAGGCCTGGAACTTACTGTGTAGACCAGACTGACCTCTAACTCACAGAGATCCACCTGCCTCTGCCTTCTAAGTGCTGGGACTACAAGCATCCACTCCTAAGCCCAGTCTATGTGATGTTGAGGATGCCCCGGCTTCCTGCATCCTACTGAGCTCCAGTTCCAGCCCTGAACTTGCTTTCCACACATTTTGGTTGGTCCTCATTATAATTTCCAGGGAGGTCTCACAGATGTTCTGTCTCCCAGCTTTCCTCATCCTCTCTTCCGCTAGACAACCTGTGTCTGCCACCTTTTATTTTTGGCAGTACATATAACATTCTACTGACTTTAAATTGTATGTAGAATGCAATGATTAGTTTTGTTTGCTTCTGTAGCCCAGGCTGGTCTAGAATCCCCAACCCTTCTGCCTCCAAATCCCAAGTGCTAGCTGATCAGCATGTTTCACCACGGCTGGCTTTTCTATGAAATTCTAGACACTACTGACTTTTATCCGCATCACTGTAGCTAATGTGTCAATTTTAGTGTGGGACATCTGAGAGATTTATGTTTGTCTTTTGTTTTCAAAGTTTTACTTGGAGTTCAGATTGTCTCCAACTTCTTTTCTTTTTCCTTTTCCTCCTTCTTTTCTTCCTCTTCCTCCTACTTATCATCATCATCATCATCATCCTCTTCTTCCTCCTCTGATTTTTCTTTTTTTTTCTTTTTTTAAAGATTTATTTATTTATTGTATGTATGTGAGTACATTGTAGCTGTCATCAGACACACCAGAAGAGGGCAACAGATCCCATTACAGATGGTTGTGAGCCACCATGTGGTTGCTGAGAATTGAACTCGGGACCTCTGGAAGAGCAATCAGTGTTCTTAACCACTGAGCCATCTCTCCAGCCCCCCTCCTCTGATTTTTCAAGACAGAGTTTTCCTGACATTCTGGAACTTGCTCAGTAGACCAGATGTGCCTGTGCCTCCCAAGTGCTGGGATTAAAGGTATATACCACCACACTTGGCTTGCCTCCAACTTTTCATCCTTTTGCCTTAGTCTCTTGAGTGCTGGGAGTACAGCCATATGCTACCACATCCATCAAGATTTTTGAAAACCATGCTGATTACAAAATATATCTCAGTTTCAGTTAAAATGTGATGATGGAAGGGGCCTGGAGAGATGGCTCTTGTTTCTCTTTCAGAAAATCCCAGTTAGGTTCACAATACCTATGTCAGATGGCTCACAATGCCTGTAATTTCCAGCTTCAGAAGGTTGTGTGCCCCCTTATGGCTTCTGAGGGCACCTACATGCATATGGTTTGCTCAACACGCGCATACACACACACACACACACACACACACACATCTTAGCTGGGTAATTGCAGTGCACATCTTGAACCCAGCACTTGGAAGGCAAAGGCAGGTAGAGCTCTTGAGTTTGAAACCAGCCTGGTCTACAGAGTACATTCCAGGATGGCGAGGGGTACACCAAAAAACCCTATCTTGAACCTCTTCCTAAATAAATAAATAATTTTTTTTTTAATGTAAAGGAGGTTTTTGAGACAGGGTCTCATTTAGATCAGGGTGGCCTCAGCTTCACAAACATTTGATACTGCACCTGGTTTCCGGGACCGGGAGAAGAATTAAAGTCTAACTTTCCTCAGGGAAGTGTGACAAGAATGACTGAACTTTGTTACTGATGCTGGCCCTGCCTTGTTCTGGATTTGGCCCACTCCATCAATAGCATCTGTGAGCTGACACAGAGATCTTACATCCAGTCCAATCCAGCCTCGAGGACTCTGTCCAGGTCATCTCCGGACCAGTGAGGCCAATCTTCCTGGTACAGGCTCCTGTGGCCTGGTCAGGTGTTGATCCACCGGAGAGCTGCAGTTGCGAAGCCAGCTTGCTTCTTGCCTTCAGCCCAGCCCTGCTGATTCCTGCTACAGCCTGCTTGAGTTGGATTTGTCACATGGGCAATAAAAATGATTTGTTTGAGTGATATGTGTACCCAAGGACAGCAGCGTGGAGCAAAAAACCAGCCAACCTCCGGTGTAATTTTCCTAAGCACTGAGCAAAGGGCAGGCACAACAGTCATTCTGTGTGTTTATTTCAATTGCCTCGTTATATTCAGGGTCAATCCTTGTTTGTTTGTTTTTTTTCCACAATCCAGCAAAAAGAGTAGGGTGTGTTGGGAAAGGGTTAGCCTGACATCATGGCTGGCCTCCCTGGGAAAGGCGGGGAAGCGCTGGCAAAGACACAGCCAGAGACTGGCTGGTTTCTCTCTAGCCATCTGCTCACAAATATTATGAAGAGAAATGGGAGTCTGGATTCAACACCATCTTGGACCTCGAGATCATCTGACCATCTCCACCTAGAGGAGGGAGTTAGCCTCTTGACTTACACAGCCATCAAAGGAAAACAATAAAACTTCTCAGAACTGCTGAAGGGCAGCAAGAACAGTAAAATAAGCCTGTGGTCAGTGCTCAACTAATGTTGGTAACAAATGTCAAGTATCTGCCAGGACTCAGCACTGCAGAAAGGAAATAAGAGCAGTGCCACTTGTGTGGAGAGACATAATTACATCATCCAACAGCCAAGCTAACAATCCCACAAGTCTTCTTCCTCAGGATAGCAGCCTCAGTCACCATGTCTATGACAGGCTTTGGGCTGCAGTCCGGCAGGCTGAGTGAGGAGTCCGGCCAAACTGCTATATGCACACCCTCCTGCTGGGAGCCAGGTGGGACCAAGGCCAGCAGGCTCAGCCTTGGCCAAGCTTTGAGCAGCATGACCCAGTTGAGAGAGCTGCTATCTCCACACAGCACAAGCTGGGTGAGTGGATCCCGGATCTCTCATCCAAACCTCCCAACTCTGGTTATGTTCATGTCTGCCACGGGGCGGGGGGCAAGGGCTGGTTCCTCATCAAGCCGTGGTACCAACAATCAGTCCTTCTGACCCAAATGCCAGGAACCAGTAGCTCCCATGGGAAGGCTGCAGAATCTCCTCAGGTGTAAGGAATTTGCCTTCTAAACAAGGAATCAAACATCTAAGAATGATTAACTTTTTTGAAACAGGGCTTTATTCGAAAGTCCAAGGAGGTGAAGAAATGAGATCTCATAGGATTCTGGCAAGTCTGCAGTGAACTGGGGCAGCTCGTCTGGCACCACCGAAGAGGCCCTTTAGTTAGGAGATTATCCTGAGAGCTGGGCCTGATGAAATTGAAGGAAACATAACAGGCTGAGAGAAAATAGAAGAGGCGGTGGTGGAAGGAGCATGGCCGGAGGGGGACACCTCTGACTTGTGTGTTTCCTGACCACTTCCCAGGTACTGCCTGCAGACCCTTGCAACACAGAAGGCCCACAGGAGTCGGCTGATGCTCTGCCCAGCCCCACCAATATAATAGCTAAAAGAAAACCTGAACACCCCCCGCCCCCGCAGAGGCAGGTATAATTGGGTGTGTCACGGGTTTTCATGTCACTGTGACCAAAGTTCCTGACAGAACCAACTTAAAGGAAAAATATCCTGTCTCACTTGGTCCAGCAGGCAGAGAAGGCAGTGGGAACATGAGGCTACAGCTGTTCACACAGTAGCAGATTAGGAAGTAGAGCTAGGCCAGAAGTGTGTGTGTGGTGGTGGTGGGGGCGTGTAACCTTCACAACTCCCCAGCATTCAGTGACCTGGTTCCACTAGGCAGATCCTACTACCTCCAAGAGTTTACAACCTTTAAAGTAACCTTCAAGGGTTGGAGAGATGGCTCAGTGGTTAAGAGCACCGTCTGCTCTTCCAGAGGTCCTGAGTTCAATTCCCAGCAACCATATGGTGGCTCACAACCGTCTGTAATGAGATCTGTTGCCCTCTTCTGGTGTGTCTGAAGACAGTGACAGCCTGTGGAGGGATTTTCAGATTCAAACTTCTCACAATTACAAAGAGTCAGAGTGAGTCAGATCCAGGTGCCAGCTCAGTTGGGAACTGGTGAAGGCCCCTTTCACTGCCCTTTCTTGTATCTCATCAGTGTGGAGGATTTATACAGGCACAAATCCCATTACGAGGGCTCCCACCCTCACGACCTTTCCCAAGTCCCCACTTCCTAATATCATCCCACATCCCACTAGGATGAACAGCTCTCCATGTAGACTGGTGGTCAGTGTCCATTTCCTAACACATACTAACTGTCCTTTTCCTCAGTAAGTGGCAAGATGGACACAGAACCATGCAACTTGCTGATTTCGCTTTGTGTTTAGGGCTCTGCAGTTCTGTTTACACTTGCCTCAGTCCTAGCTCTGTTTTCTTTTCTTTTCTTTTTGTTTTTTTTTTTCGAGACAGGGTTTCTCTGTGTGGCCCTGGCTGTTCTGGAACTCACTCTGTAGACCAGGCTGGCCTCGAACTCAGAAGTCCACCTGCCTCTGCCTCCCAAGTGCTGGGATTAAAGACTTGCGCCACCACTGCCCGGCCTGGCTCTGTTTTCTATCCTCGTCCTCAGGAGTCTCTTCTCACCCTTATTCTGTGATACTGATTCCCTGTCTGCAGTGCTGACAGAGTAACCATCCATACTCTCCACTGCATCATAGCACTGATGATGATCAATCAACAATTGGGAAACACAACCTATCAGAATAGCTACTTCAGTCTTCTGGACCTGCAATAGATGATTTTACATTTACCCTTTATTGTACAGGTAGAGAAATTCACTGTGTGAGTGTGTGTGTGGCCACAGGCAGCATTTGAGTGTCTTCTCGGATAGCCCTCCACTGCATTTCTTTAGACAGGGTCTCTCCCCTGATTTGGGTAGAACGACTGGCCAGGGAGCTCCAGGAATGTTTCCTTGGGGCTCAGAATACTGTTTGGCTCTTGGCTTTTTACATAGGTTGCTAGGTATCCAAATTCAGGTTCTCATGCTAGGACAGTAAGCATTTTACTAACTGAGCCATCTCTCCAGCCCCAAAGTTTATTTTCTTTTTTTCCCGTGTGATGTTGTGGATTGAAACTGGAGGTCTCCAGCATGCTGGGGAAGCATACTACCACTGAGCTATTTTCCCAGCCTGAAAGCTGACTTTCGTCAGTAAGCCATAGGGTAAGTATCGGTTGCTCTAACAGGAATACACACTGCTAGAGTTAATAACAACTGGATTGAATGACAACCACATAAAGCTACACATCCCGTGTAATAGTCTCACCTCAGTCCTGGTTCAGACCCAGCTTTTGCTTTTGGATAAATGCAAGCTTTTAGAGCAAGGGATGTTTGTTGTTCTTGTTTGTTCATTTTTGTTCTGTTTTCCATGTTTTGGGTGTACAAGTGCTTTGCCTGCAGGTATGCTATGTGCACCACAGATGTGCCTAGTGCCCAAGGTCAGAAGAAGATGGATCCCTTGGAATTGGGAGTTACAGTTGTGAACTGCCATGTGGGTTCTGGGACCAGAACTCAGGGCCTCTGCAAAACCAACAAATGTTTTTGTTTTTTTTGGTTTTTTGAGACAGAGTTTCCTCTATGTAGCCCTGGCTGTCCTGGAACTCATTCTGTAGACCAGGCTGGCCTCAAACTCAGAAATCCACCAGCCTCTGCCTCCCAAGTGCTGGGATTAAAGGTGTGCGCCACCACTGCCTGGCCCAACAAATGTTCTTAGCCACTGAACCATCTTACCAGCGCCTAGCAAAGATGTTTAACCAGCAGAAAAGCTTACATAAACACATAAAGGTTATGACCATAGTTCCTTCCAGTGGCCACTATATTGTCTGCTGTCAACAGTTCTGACTTCTCAGAGGTATAGGATTTAAATACAACCAAAAAAGCCAGTGCATGGGCTCCAATATTCTATCTATGTTCTTATTGAAACAACTATAAGCTCATGTATAATGAACAACTCTGCTGTGCTCTGTATGCATGCCTGGTACCAGAGAATGCCAGGAAAGGATGCTAGATTCCCTAGAACTGGAATTATAGACAATTGTGTTCTGGGAACTGAGCCGCAGTCCTGAGTACACCAGACTAGAAGTTATCCTAATACCTTAAAACCAACCTACTTGCAGTTGCACTGAGCCGAGTGCTGCTGCTCTGAATACCGCTCATACACAGGTGGATTTGGGTGTGCACTATGCCAAGTATTCGGTGAATGCTACCTTCATGTAGACATGTGAGGATCTGACCATCCCACAGTAGCTTCATTTTTGTTTTGAAAAAGGCTATCTGTTGGACATGATTGCCTCACACATCATATCTGAATTCTGTATACTTGTTTGCTGAGTCCTCAACATGGCATGCTGGTACTCTGTACAAGTAACAGGGCAGTAGTTCCACTCCTGTGGTTAGCTATTTATTTAGTGGTGGGGAGGGGGTGCCCACAAGTACAAGTGAAGTGCTTACTTATACAGATCAGACAACACTTGCAGCAACCAGCTCCCTATTCCACCATGAGTTCTGAACTCAGCTCCTTAAGGCTTGGCAGTAAGGACCCTTCTCCACTGGGCTACCTCTCCAGCCTTGTAGTAAACTATTTATGATCTGGATGTTCTATAACTAAAATGCACTTAAGGCCAGAGCTGGCGGGGAACTGCCTGACTAGAGTGCTGTGGTTCCTCCAAGTCTTCAGTGTGATGGGAGGTTCCAGGCCTCCATGGTTCTGTGAGACAATGTTTAACTTAGGCTTTTTTTTCTATCCCAGAGCTTGGCTGACAGCCAAGTCCTCTGCCTAGACTAAGAATCATAGTTCCCTCCAGCCTAACGTAGCTCTTGCTGCCCTCAGGGCAGTGCAGACCAGCCCAATCCAACTTTATCTCAATCACAAGCAGGTAAGGAATTTCAAGGATCATAAACTGAGGGTTTGCCAACCAGAGATCAGGTTACAGGCCTTAAAGTGGTATGCATCATCATTATGATAGGAGACGCTTTCCTGCATTCATGGCCACTCTTACAGGCATGGAGAGGGGAAATCAGCCAAGAGGCAGAGATAGGGGGTTAACAGTTAAAAGGCTATCCAGGGAGAGCTACATAGTAAGACCCTGTCTCAAAACAAAAGCCCAAGCAATCAAATCTGAATGTTAATAATCTCTTGTCAGTTCTGCAGATGGCATGGCTGTGGCAAGGAAGTCAAAAAAAAGCCAACTTCCATCTAAAATCACATAGCTAGAATCTGAACCCAGAAAGAGCCCAACCACCTCTTTTCTTGCCTCCCTTTGGGCATGCAGAACAGAACCACCTCTGTGTCACATGCCCTCCAAGACAAACATGTTTGCGTGGGTCTTATACTCTGTTGTGTCCCTGAGGTTGCAAACATCTTAAGCAGAGTGTATCATTCAACTAATCTTTACACAATTGGTATTTGCTATGGTTATGAAAAGCAAATATTCATGGAGATTATTCTTATATAATTTTTAAATCCTACTTTTTGTATATTTAAAATTTAATATATAATTTTAAAACGTTTTAAGTATTTTTAAAATTACAGAATACAAGTGAAATGGGGGAACCCCCTAGTGTTAGTAGAGATGCCTGTGTTTTGTATACTGTAGCTGCCATTTGGGAAAGCACTTGGATTCTTTTCTGGCTTTCATAACCACTTCCATATACTTGGCCAACATGAAGAACATATAAATATTCTCAGTGGAACTGGGCATATCATTGAGATCATGCATGGCTAACAGAGTGCGTTTGCCTTTCTGAGGACCCAGACTATCAGCCGCTATCATTAAACCAGGCAGGCTAACTTTGAGGCTGTCCGTTTCTCTAAGGTCTTCTTTTGCTCAGCTGTTCTTTGCTCTACAGCTTTAGTAGAAACAACCATGGCAACCATGGCCCAGGAGACAGTGGTGGAATACAGCGGCACACATGTGCTCACAAAGTGGTGCCTTCCTGTTGTTACATTCTTTCTTCCTCACTATAATCTGTATTGCGCATTTGTGGACCCACTGGCAACCTTACAGTGCAGCTAGACAAAAGGACTACACAATGTAACACATGAAAAAAACATCAGTAATGTAGTATTTTTATGTCGTTTAATTAAAAAAACAAAGATAAAAAACAAGCATTTTACATAATGCATACATTCTCAACATCTGCAGATGAGATAAATAAAAGGCTAAAGCAGACAAATTGTGTATTGCTTTTCTTTGGTATGTCACCAATATCATCCTCTGCAGAAACAAAATATGTTAAAAACAAAACCCATGGTCTTAAAATAATTGTCCTTTAGTATTAACAAAATATTCAGCAATAATACAGTAGATGTAGTTTTCAAATTGACAAGAATGCATAATACTTTATTCTCTGAGGGGTAAGTAGCTGCTTTCCAAAATTAAGGCCTAGGAGAGCCAACCTTTTTCTAGCTATCCTTTTCCTTGGCTTTTTAAACGTCACATTCAAACTCCCAGACACCATTCTTTTGGAAAATCTTTTTCACATCTGAAAACTCTCTCTTACCAGTCAGTTTCCCATCATCCATCCTGACCACTTCCACTTCCTATGAGGCAATTCTGTTTTATTCAGCATCATCTAAACTCAGTGCCGCCAAATAAAAAAAAAAGAACAAAAACTCCACTGAATTTGCTCTAATGAACAGCACATATACATGTGGTGGCTCTATTAAAGCAATATTTACAGGTCAGAACTAAGAGAAAACTAAGGGCCCACTCAATATATAGCAGCAGCTCATGTCTAAATATATACATGTATGTAATGTTTTCACAGTTAATCTTTAAAAAATTACATGATATGTTCAGGAATATTTCTCCTATAGTCTATAAATAATGCTTTAAAAGTCCAACTAATGAAATGAAGTATAAGAGTGGATCAAATTAAATAAATCTTCCGAGCCTTCAAGAACAGGTGCTTGAGCTGGCAAAGCCTGAGGTGTGTTCTGTAGAGGGTGTTCTGTCAGGCCCTACCAGGAAAGGCAGTCCTCGTTCTAATCCCGGTAGGAGAGAAACTCCAACATTTTGGAAGGAACAGGCAGTTTCTGGACTTCTTGGGTGGGCATCACTCTTCGGATTGACATGCGACACAAATGTTGAAGGCTAGGGACTTGCCTTGGAGTGGCCCAAAAATACACACTTCCATCATGTGTCCTTCAGAGAAATGGAAAAACGAAATCATGGTTACGCAACTACATGTGTCCTATGTCCCTACAGCTGTATATCAGATCCACAAATCCAAGACAAGGCAAGTAGCAAGAATATAAAGAGTTTGTCTAGGAAATTTACAGAAATCCGCATAAAGAAAAGTCTTCAAAATAAAAAGAAACAAAGATGTATTTACCCAGCAGCTAGAACACTGCCGTCAGTAGAAAAGGCACAGCAAAGACCATTGCTCAAAGGTGCAACCTGCACTGGACAATCCTCACCGATTCTCCAGAACCTCACCATTCTGCAAGGAAAATAAGCAGGCCAGCGAGTTGAGTAAGTCAGAAAGCAATGCTTCTGTATTCTGACCACAGAGTACATACACACAAATCACTCTCAAACAGCATGGTAACTTTGGTTGAGATGGGCTCATATGTACGAAAACCAGGCCAGCATCAAATTCTTGAACTTGCTTTTACGCCCAAGAGCTGGGATTACAGGTCTGTCTTCTCTATCCAGTTAATGTAACTTTTTGTTTTGTTTGAAATTAGGTCTCACTACACACCTCAAGCTGGAAGCCTCTTGCTTCAGCCTCCCAAATGCTGCAATTACAGACATGAGCCTCCACAGTCTACACTGTCACGCTTTATAGATCTATACAGACTAGTTTACATTTTATACCATTTGGTAACTTGGATAAACTCCAAAGAGATTACAAGGCATGGCTTTGTAACCTCAAATGTTTGAACCTGTAATGTTCACAACTAGAAGCTTTGTCATTTTCTTACAAATAAAATATAACACAATCTGATTTACTCTTTTCTATATTTGTCTAATCTCAAAAGCAGAGGCCAGTTTATAGGTATGTACCACTATAGCCAGCTAGGCAAAAACCAACACCTCCCAAGGTGTTGCCTAGAGAGACAGTAAACCCCAGTTACAGGATGGGCATGGTGGTCCACATAGAATTCTCAGCATTCAGGAGGTAGAGGTAGAAGGATCTTAAGTTCAAGATCAACCCGGCCCACATTCCAAGACCATTTCAAATACAAACAAACAATTCCCATACAAAACCCTAAATCTAGCTAGAGTGTGTTATGAGTTAAAGCACACTTTCTTTAAGGATGAGAAAAAAAAAAACCTTTAAAAATCACAAGTACAGTCAAAACTATACCATAATCCATAATACTCACTTATCATCAGCAAGGCTGGCAACATGCAGTCCATCATGACTGAAAGACACAGCTCTTACCCATCGGTCATTTGCTCCTCCAGCAAATATTGGAGTAGGCGGGGGAAACAGGTGCCTGGGGTCAGAGACATATTTGCAGTATTTCAGAATTAATTCAAGAAACAAACAGCCTTGGTATCAAGTTCACTGGCCTCTGAGTAAGGTCAAAGTGGGGCTTTGATGCTACAACTAAGACTGAGGAGAGCTGTTACAGCCAAGTTCAATGAAACAAGAAGCTGTTAATTTTACATTTTGTTAGGGATTCTAATTTTACACAGAACTTCTTCAAAGCTATTGTGATAGCCAATGTTGGGTTACTGACTGAAATAATTCATGTTGTACTCACCCGAACTCCAACAGAAGGTCTCCATTGTGTGGATCCCAGACATACACACGAGTATCATAAGATGCAGTAGCTAGTAATGCTCCATCAGGAGAAAAGTCACAAGCTACAACATCATGGTGATGGCCCTCCAGTCTCCTTATCATGGTGTATTTATCCATATTCCAAAGGAAAACCTGAAATAATAAAAGAGGGAAATGTTATAGTTTCACTCAGGTACACAGAGAACAAAGGGGCACATTTTAAACTATAATTGTTACTTTAATATTACATCAAATTAATTACAAATGATGAGTAATTTAAAGAATATGCTCAGTGTCATAGATTAAAAAAAATCAGTCTTTAAGTTAATTAAAGCAGACATGCAAATTTCTATTTCAAATGTTTCTGTTAAATGTTAATTTAAAAATAAGCCTAAAGGGAAAATAAAGGCAATGCAATTTAACCACAAATATTGAAATCCATTTATTCCAAAATCTAATTAACTAAAATATATGGAAATAAATAGGGTTAAGTATTACAAACCCCTTTCTCTTTTTTCCAGAAAACTACCAATTTTTAAAAATATATACAGACAGAAATGTAATGTTAGCAATTGTTACTCCACTGGCATCTCCCTTTGAGATAATCACTTGTTTACAATAGGCTTGGGTCACCACCGAGAGCCTAGGAAGAGAAACAGATACTGCAAGCAAAGAGAATTTTCACAGCCAAAAATAATTTTGTTGGCAAACAACAAGGATGTTATTAAACCATATTACAAATGAAAATACTACTTTATGAAAATAATATAATTACAACATCTTTTGGTAATCAAGATTTAACACTTATTTTTCTAAAATGACTATAATCATTAGTTTATTTTCAGCATAAAACAGTTAAATTAGTTAAAAATAAGTCCACATACAGTTTAGATTTTAAACATCCAAAGACTGTGCAGAAGGTTCTAAATAAGTTTTGCTGGTTTTTTGCTTTGAGGTAGTGTCTCACCAAGAAGTTCAGGCTGGCCTTTAAGTAGCCCAGGCTGGCCTATCTACTTAGCCTCTCAAGTAGTTCAAGACAGTATTCTAATGCTTACTGTTAAGAGTAATGTAAACTGGGAGCTTTACAGCAAGTCTAGTGAGACAGCTAGCTTCCCTCCTCCTGAAGTAGAATAAGCCTTTCTGCTAACATTTTCCTTTCTGCACACATTTCCAAAGGAAAATAAGAATAATAACTGGGTAAATAATTTAAGGTAGTGCTAGTATATTAAGAATTCCAAAAAACACTAAAAAACCAATTACTTTACATTAAATTGGGTTCACTTGTCAGACTCTCAATTCCTTCAAACTGGAAGATCAATTACTCGGGAGTCTGGACATTACTGTGGGGGAAATTACTTTTTAAAGGAAAAAAAAGAAAAGAAAAAGAAAAGAAAGGAAAGCAGAAGTGGACATCGACCAGCACCTGTGTACGTACAGTACACCTTGCAGCCGAATGCAAGGTTACTTCATCCTATGGTAAAGGTCGCCCCCAGCCCGGTAGCCAGAGATGCCACTCTTTCTGCCCAGCTAACACCATTGTGCGCCTGTGTGCGAGTGGTGCCAGCATAACCTCAATCACACCAATATTGCTGCCACCACCTGTGACAGGGAAAGCAAGAAGCATATGGAAAACACACAGCCTAAAGTTGCAATGTCAACATCTAGCTTGTTTTTTTATGATTAAAAAACAAAAACAAAAAAAACACAAAAAACAAAAAAACAAAAACAAAAGTAAGCTACTTTGTTTTAAACTACTAACATTGACAACTATCATTTTAACATACTTCTTGGCAAAATAAAATGTGTTTTATCTAGCCACCCCCCCGACCCCCATCAGCCCAAAGAATGTCTCAATCATTACACGGATTTGGAGTTCAGCCAGTTTCATACTCAATGCTGCTAAACTCTTCAAAATACATCAACTCAGCTAGTAAACTGACAGTTCACTAAAAGTACAACCCTCAACAGTCCCTACTTAAGCTGTCCATAGGCACACTGTAAAACCATGTGTAGCTTGATCTATAATCCACTATAGGACATCCATGAGTTATAACTTTATTATGCTTAAAAATTACTTTTTTTTTTCAGTTAAATGTCCAGGATCAACTGAGACTCAAAACTTAAAAACAAAACAAAACCACAGACAACTGGATAAAACAAAAACAAAGAAAATTAGCAAGGAAATATCTTAAAAATGGACTAGATCTTATCTATAGCACATAACATTCCTAAATTTCACAGCCCTTTTACCTCACTAACCCTTCATTTTATAAACATCTCTAGAGACAATTTAATTCTCAATTCACAAGTAACTAATTTTCTACATGCAAATTCTCTCCATCATGAAATAAAGATATTCTTGACACCGAGCACAGACTTAATAGGTTACTTAGATTTAAAATGATTAGCCATACATTATCATCCAATTCACAATACATGTACAAGAACTTTGATACATACTGCTTTACTGGCTCCAACTGAACACAGCATAGAACAGTCGGGAGAGAATGCACAACTGTACACCCAGTTCTGATGTCCCCGCAATACTTTCACCATGTTTCCTGAACAAAAAGAAGCATCTGTGTCAGGATACATTTTGAATCAGTAACACCTCCTTGACTGACAAGACAGTAATCTACAGTTATCATAACTTTTCCAGCTGAAAAAGATGTATATAATAAAGAGGCCTTCAATATCTGCCATCTTCTTGCTTTCTTTCCTTTCTTCCAAGACACGGTCTCTCTATGTAGTCTTGACTGTTCCAGAACTCTCTATGTGGACCTGGCTGGCCTCGAACTCACAGAGGGTAACATTTGTTGCTTGATAAAATTACACAGAGCTGGAGACATACCTTAGTAGTCAAGAACACACTCTGACCTGAATTTGACTCCCAGCACTTTATTACTTACCTATGGCCTCCTCAGACACCCATACATACCCACATGTAGACAAACATGAATATACAGAACTAAAAATAATATAGTGTAGAATATAAAAGCCAGTCATGCTAATGTATACGTTTAATCTCAGTATTTAGGGGACAAAGGCAGGTACTTCAGCCTGATCTACATTTATTTCTGTATAAAGCAAGATAAAACATCAATGAATCACATGTTTCAGAAAAAAACTGAGTACACCAATATACTTTTTCTGTGATGTTAGAGGGTAAAACGTCTCTAACTTTTTGTGAAAGAATTTATGACCTATGCTTAACAGCATTTAACCATGTTATAAATCCTGATTTGTCAATCAGTCTATAATTTACAATTTTACTGGATGACTGGATTTGTTCTTTTAAATAAAATTAAAAAATAAGGCTTTTTATTTTAAAATTTCATTTATTTAATATATGAGTATTTTGCTTGCATATATGTCTGTGTAGCACCTGCATGCAGTGTACACAAGAGGCCAGAAGATGTTGAATTCTTTGGAACTAGAGTTATAGATCTGTGTGGTTGGTCTGAGCACTGGCAAGACTGAAGTAACTGCTGGCTCCTGTTCTGACTTAAGTTATGTTTTTGTTTGATCTATATAGGAAAGGGACCCAAGTATTAAATAGAAATAAAGGAAAGAAACCATGATCATCAAGCCATTTGGTTTCTGTTTTTCTGATAGTGTCTTGCTAAGTAGCTAAGTTCGGCCTAGAGCTCTCAATTCTCTTGACCTTACCTCCTAAACCTATGAAACTGCAGGAGTCAGGGGAGGGCAAGGGCAATCACACCATCACTCTAAAAAATAGTAATAATAAAACTGGACAGTGGTGGCGCACGCCTTTAATCCCAGCACTTGGGAGGCAGAGGCAGGCGGATTTCTGAGTTTGAGGCCAGCCTGGTCTACAGGGTGAGTTCCAGGACAGCCAAGGCTACACAGAGAAACCCTGTCTCGAAAAAAAAAAAAAAAAAAAAGAGAGAGAGAGAGAGAGAGAGACATGGCCAGGTATGGTAGAACACTCAAGAGGCAGAGGCAGAGGCAGGTGGATCTCTTGTGAGGCCAGTCTGGTCTACACAGTTAATTTCCAGGCCAGCTAAGGCTACAGAGAGAGAGACCCTGGCTCAAAAAAAAGGAAAAAAAAAAAAAGAAACAAAAACTTCATTCTTTTACACAGCTAGGGAAAAGACAAAGATATACATACCATCATCTTTCAGGTCCCATACTCTAAGAGTTTTGTCTCTTGAAGCTGATACAAGGAGTAAGCTCCCATCTGGAGCAAAAGTTAAGTCTCTAACCACTTCAATGTGGTCTACCAGATTAAGGAGGAGTTTTCCTAAATGTGATTGAAAGGAGAAAAAAAAGAGACAAGATTATTTCTTATCTTCTATTTTTATAGTTTTGTTAACTGTAAAAAATAAACAGACATTCTTGGGTACCTCCTTGTATTATGAAATAAATTGTTTCACTTATTAACTAACTAGTGGCTATTGTTACTTGTGAGAATTCACTACTCAGAAATTTCAGCAGTTTCTTCCTAAGATAGCAGACCCTGCATGTATTAGAAAACTTAAAGAAATGACTGAAATGTAAGAAAAGTCCTAGACCAAATTAGCATCAAAAGCCCTACACCACTGACTTAGTTTGTACAATATGACTTTACAACAGTATCAAAATATCAACTTTTCTCCTTGCTTTTTGTTTCATTGGCCTTTAACTATCAAATGGTCCACAAAGTAAATATTATGTCACAGCTTTTAATTTTAACACTATCTAAAAAAAGGTACTTTTCAGTTAACAGGTTTTGTTTTCTAGAAAAATCTATGGTCATCTTAATTGTTCCCCCTAATAAGCCAATCAAACTTTGCTTCCTTTTCCCCAGTTCAATGCCATTATTACTGTCTGTGTTTTGGGGTACAACTTGCTTTAATCCTCACTTAAATTATTTTATATTTGTAAACAAACAGAATATCCCCTTGTCCTCCTAGGTGCCTGGAAGTCAGTATTTTCCTAGCAGCCTCCAGATGAAGATATAGACCTCTCAGCTCCTCCTGCATGATGCCTGCCTGCTCCCATCTTGATAATGAACTGAACCTCTGAGCCTGTAAGCTAGCTCCAAATAAATGTTGTCCTTATAAGAGTTGCCTTGGTCATGCTATCTGTTCACAGTAGTACAACCCTCACTAAGACACCAGCCCTCTGATGTATAGCTGGTTAAGTGGCTCAGTTGATAGGTGCTTGCCTAGTACGCATGTGAAACCCTAGAGCTGGATTCTTAGCACTGCATAAAACTGAGATTTGCAGCACATGCCTGTGGTGGCTGGAGGAGCAGAGAGAGTTAAACTCGTCATCGGCTACACAGTGAGTTTGAGACCTGCTTGAGATACAAAAAAACTGGTTTCCCTTGAAAACCCCTAAGTTATCATTGAAAAAGCATGTAAGACATTTTGCTGAGTCAGAAACTAAAATATTAACTAATAAACAGTTAATCAAAAATAAGATCCAAACCTGCTTTGCATATTTTGTCAAGCAGTATAAACTCTTATTCTCCTAGATTAAAATTACAAACTGAAGACTTGGAACAATTATAAAGACACCTAATTTCTCCCTTTTCTATGCATTAAAGTCCTCAAATAACATATTCCAGTGCTTCTATCATAAATTAATCAGGTTAATTTTCAATATGAATCCATACCTGTATATACATCCCATATTTTGATGCGACCATTGTTTAATCCTGTGGCAAGGAGTAGCTGATCCTGTCCAAATCTGAACCGATGCCATTCTATATTAACGCAACGACTCTGTTTTTCTGGAACTGAAGACCCAAAAGCAAGACTCCAGACTATGTCTCCACAGTCTATAATGTGTTCACGGAGCTTATTTTTTTGACCACCATTACTATTTTGTCTTGCCAATTTTAGACAGCTTGAATTGGTAACATTCTTGGAACCATGCAAAAGACTGAGGGGAAAAAGATTGAAAATTAAATTTTCTTCATATTGAACTTCTGTAGACACTAATTGTTAACACTTGTTAAAAGTCTTCTCAATACAATTGTTAACACTATTTCTAAAGATGGGAAAGTTGGTATCTGAAATACAAGGCTAGACAAATTCAACTCATGAAAACTATTGGTGGCTGAGAGAATCCCCAGTAAGAAAACTTTTATTTTCCTTCCAAATTGCCTTCACTAGAACTTCTTTAACAGAGTACTGTAAAGCATGGCTCCATTTGAGAGTGTACACTGTTGTCAAGTGTCCAGCACTGGTCAGTTATGTCTCAACTGAGACGGCTTCTATCACAGGAAACACACCCAGAGGTGACACTAGACTTGTAATATTTTTTTTTCTATGCTCAGAAGAGAAGTTAGGATGAGAAAGACAGTAACTTCTTAATATAAACTTAAGGACTGATTCAGCTCATTTGTCAAAGCATTAATATTATAATCCATCTTTTAGGATATTAAACTAGATTATTTCAGGAAATTAGAAGCCAGACGTCAGAAAACTTTGAAGCTATCATGAATATGTCCTTATTCAAACAGAGATAAAAAGCACTGTCAGCTGATGGACACACAGCACAACTAGGTTAAGTTCCTTCAGAAAGAAGAGATATCCTGATGAAAACTTCAGTGAGCCTGGTGCATAGTGAAGAGATCACACAAGCTTAAATAAAATCTTATTAACTTGAAAATGAAAAAAGCAGATATAAACTGCAGTTGGTAGAGTGCTTGCAGAGCAAACATGAAACCCCAGGTCTGATCTCCACCACAACATACCGGGTTATGGAGGCAGAGCCAGTTATTTGAGCAATTCTGAGTAAAAATGCGAGAATACTAGAAGTTCAAAGTTATCCTAGGCTACATACTGAATCTGAAGTTGGCCTAGGCTAAAGCCTCCCCTGACCCTACTCCAATCAGCTAGGGGCTCACACCCAGACGGTATCATCCAGGAGGCTGAGACAGAATCAAGAATTTAAAGCCAATCTGGGCCACACAGTAGGTCTATCTTAGAGAAAAATCTGTTTATACAGCTCTGTTAACCAATAAAGTATGTGAAATCCAAAGTGAATGCAAACATTCATCTAACAAATCACTTGATCTGACACAGCAGGACACACACACAAATGTAAGGCACAATTAATTTGTCTTTACACACCCCCATCCTTAACAGGAGACAGGGAACACACACACACACACACACACACACAGCCCACAGGAGACAGGAATGTAGGTTAGTTGGCGAAGCACCGGCCCCTGCATATGAGACCCAGGGGTTCAGTGGGGAAGGGGGTGGGAGCATAAATATCTGATAAAATATTACAACACTCCATAATATACAAATTAAGCCCAGACCTTTTCACTACATGGCCTAGGCTGGTCTGCACTACGACATCATCGTTTCTGCTTCCCCAGTGCTGGGATTGCCAACCCGGATAATTTTTTTTTTTTTTGAGACAAGGTCTGTCTACTATGTAGCCCTTACAGTCCTGTGTAGGCCTGGCTGGCCCTGAACCTCAGAGAGCCACCTGCCACCTCCACTTCCCAAGTGCTGGAATTGCAGATGCAGCATTGTGGCTAGATCAGGTAATTCTTTACACAAATCTTCAATGAAGATTTGAACTACAAACAAGCTTATAACACTGGCTGTAAAGAAAACTTTAAATATTTTATTACCCAACACGGAGAAATAGTAAACTCTACAAAAGCAAAGGAAAGAAGTCTTACAAGTTCTTAAGGCACTGGGACCACGGGACAAGCTTCACTATACGATATCCTTGTGACCACGCAAAATAGGAACCATCTGGAGCAAAAGCAACAGTCCAGTTTTCACCACCACATTTCTTGTCGAAAGGAGCTGCTGGAGCTAAAAGTTCCCCTATAGTGCGTGATCTCACTGAAACAAGACAAAAACAAAAAACAGGATATTATATACAATCATCAGATTCAGATGGCACTATATTATTTTGGAATTTGCTGAGGTTGTCTCCTTTTCTTTTAGACATGGTTTAACCGGCTTTCTACCCATAGAACATCAGAGATGCGCTTTGTGCTGGGCGGTGGTGGTGCACGCCTTTAATCCCAGCACTTGGGAGGCAGAGGCAGGCGGATTTCTGAGTTAGAGGCCAGCCTGGTCTACAGAGTGAGTTCCAGGACAGCCAAGGCTACACAGAGAAACCCTGTCTCGAAAAACAAAAAAACAAACAAACAAAAAAACAGAGATGCGCTTTGTTTGGATAGTGGTTTCTGAGATTTAAAGTATGTCACTAGGCATGGGAAGCACACCTATCATCTCAGCTCTTAGAAGACTTAGTGTTCAGGAGGAGTTCAAGACCACCCTGGGCCACTTGAGACCTTGTAACAAAGTTTCAGAGTAGCTAGGGCTACTTTTTAAAAGGAGGCAATGCAAGTATTAGCTTTAAAAGACAATGTTCCCAAATTAATCTAAGCAGAATACTTTATTTTCCACAGATTTAAGTGTGTACTTTAAGGTTACTTTTTAAAAATAATCTTGGGCACAATCATTTGGCTACTTTTCTTTTTCTTTTCTTTTTTTTTTTTTGGTTTTTCGAGACAGAGTTTCTCTGTGTAGCCCTGGCTGTCCTGGAACTCACTCTGTAGACCAGGCTGGCCTCAAACTCAGAAATCCACCTGCCTCTGCCTCCCAAGTGCTGGGATTAAAGGCGTGCGCCACCACTACCCAGCCTCTTTACACTTCTCTAAAGTGTTAATATGAGATAGGAATGTGGTTGGCTCAAACACCAAACACTAATTACCAATCCACTAACTCGTCTTCAAATGCAAGACATTCTAGTACTGTTATAAAAACCATAAAACAAATGCTATCTATCAGCATTTTTCTAAGTGTTTCACGTTTCTAACAGACACAACGAATGATTTTTATACTTTAATCAGCTGTTTTAAATACTCAAGTACTGACTAGTAAAATATTACCAACCTAGAGGAAGGTTTCCCTAAAGTGCTTTGAAAAAAAAATGTAATGGGGCCATGGGAAACTGGGCCTAAAATACAAGATATCTGCACAGTACTTACAGCATGAGTCACCAGGGAACAAGGCTAACCAGATTTAAGTTCATCCTCACATTCCGCCCTCCGATTTCATGACCAGAAAGGAAGTGTGACAGTGCCTTGTAAAAGAGGGTAGTAGCTTGGGGCAGTTATATCCTGTCCTGGAACTCTTCAAACATTCACTGAGTCCTGCTCCTATCTTTAGCATGCACATGAAAATCCAAATTTGACACAACTAGAATTAATGCTAGGGGATTGGGTGTGGGAGGGGGGTTACTCAAAAACACCAAACTGTACAGATAAATATCTAACCTTATATCCAAATGACACTTCAAACACAAAGAAACAAAAAATTTGGCTTAGAAAAAGGCCAAATTTGCCGGGCAGTGGTGGCGCACGCCTTTAATCCCAGTACTTGGGAGGGAGAGGGAGGTGGATTTCTGAGTTCGAGGCCAGCCTGGTCTAGAGTGAGTTCCAGGACAGCCAGGGCTACACAGAGAAACCCTGTCTTGAAAAAACAACAAGAAAAACAGGGAAAAGAAAGAAAAAGAAAAAAAGAAAAAGGCCAAATTCCAAAACATCTGACACTTAACTTTTTTATGTATATATAAGGAGACTCTTGAAAAAACAGCTATTTGATGAATACTTTAGCAAGTATGCTAAAAAAGCACTATCCCTTAAAAAAGAGGGCAAGAAAGTTTTCAGAGTACAGATAAATGTAGTGTTATTGGTACATATAGAGGACGAAAAACCTTTGCTCATAAAGGCAGGAGTTATAGCTCAGTAGTAGAGTGTTTGCCTGGCATCTACAGGTCCTGACTTCAATCCTTTTTTGTTTTGTTTTGTTTTTTTGAGACACGGTTTCTCTGTATAGCCCTGGCTGTCCTGGAACTCACTCTGTAGACCAGGCTGGCCTCGAACTCAGAAATCCGCCTGCCTCTGCCTCCCGAGTGCTGGGATTAAAGGCGTGCGCCATCACCACCCGGCAACTTCAATCCTTATTAGCATTACTACTGCTGCTACTAATAATAATAATAAAAAAATTAAACAAAATTTAAAGGTCTGAGTTCAAAACACTTAGCTTTAAAATAGTTCTAAAAACAGCAGGAATTTTATGATATCTGTAGCTTTAACATGGTTATAAAACTAATATTAAAGTCATCAGCTAATTAGCCATTCAATTTCATCCTTCAGAAAACAACACCCCCCCAACTCTGTTAATAGCCATTGTGGATAGAAGTCCACTCACATACAAGAAAAAAATTTGCGATTACATCAGCTTTTCACTCTTCCTAGAAACACCTCCTCCAACCACTTGGCAAAGTCATCCATATGAAGAGCATGGAAATGCAAAGGCTCTCTGCTCAGTGGCCACTGCTTTTTTTCTTTCTTCTAAACTGGATTTCACTATGTAGTCTTGGCTACTGGAAGTGGCTATGCAGACCATACTGATCTCAGGTCTGGCTGCCTCTGCCTCTGAGTGTTGAGATGACCATACTAGGCCAATTTAAAAACAAACCAGTAATGTCACTGCCTACTATTGTCTTTTGACTTTGCTCCACGAATCTCATTCAATGGCCTCAAAGATGGCTCCTTTGAGAGAATTTAAATAATGCTAAGTGCTTTAAAGGGATCACTGGGCAGGTCTGGCCCACACCCTTCGACTCCCCATTGTCCAGTCTTCTGCCTCGCTCGAGAAAAGGCTGCTTCATCTTCTATACAATAGACCTCCTTCAGGCACTCCACCTATTCACACTGCTCCTCTCTCGTACTAAAGCAACACATTCCCTCCTTTGAACCCTTCCCTTTCATAAGGACATCCTTTAAAAAAAAACACTTATCCACGCTGAGAACACCTCTTCAGGCCCCTTTCTCAGAGTACCTGACATACAGAAGCTCCTCCTCCTACTGCACCTCAAAACACAAAAGTTCACTACATTTTTTTTCCACCACAGACTTAAGAGAGCCTAGGATAGACCACTGAGCCTATGCTAGTAATCCTCCAGGTCCACTTGACATCCAAGACAGAGCCGGGAGAATCCTAGGATGTTCGATCTGCACCTCAGCAGTGATGGTGTCACTAGGGTTTGCCCGGTGGTGAGCAAACTCGGAGGCCCGCTCTGGGACGCGGGTCCATTCACTCCCGGCCGACGCCCATCGCAGGACCGCTTCCTCCCGCCACACAGCGCCGGTCTTTGCTCCTCTCCGGCTCTCCGGAGCCTCGGCATCGGGTCCCCCGTTTCTCGTGGGCCTTGGCATCGGACTTCCCTCTTCTCCCATCCCCCACACCCACCCCCACTACCCCCCGGCCCCGGAGCGAGCCCCTTCGCACTCTGTCGGTCTTCGCCACGCTCCCCTTCCATCCTGGGCCTCACCGATCTCTTTCTCGTTGACCCTCGGGGGAAAGCTGGCCATCTATGGGGCACCGTCTGATTCCGGGAACTCGATTCGGACGCGACGACAGAGAAGGGACCCGGCGGGGGCTGAGGGGCGTGACGCGGGCTCGGTCTTTCCCAGGCGTGGGGATTGAAGAGAGAGCGCGGGCGGCCGCTGCGGCTTCTGCGGACTGCCCGGGGGAAACCACCGGAATGCCTGGAACCAAGCCACTCGGTCACACTCAGACAAAAGAGCCGACGCGCCTTCCTCACACAGACTCACACAGCCTGCCGGTGCTTCCGCCGCCAAACCAGACACTGAGACAAGATGGCGGGCGGCACGGATAATATCTGGGAGGCGGGGTGTGGTGGGTGACGTCAGACCATCAGGCCCCGCCTCCCGACGCACGGGACGTGACTGTCTGGGCCCACGGACCCGCGTGAGCCGTCAAAGCGGGACTTGTGGGCAGTTTCCAAGTCGAAGACTCTTTGCCAAGAGCAAACCGAGGATTGTATAATGCACGTGACCGAACTGGAAAAGGCAAAGTAGACGTTTCAGGTGCTTAATCCCTTTTAGCTGCGTGTCTGGCTCCTTGGTAACTGGGAAGTGAAGGTTGCACTGAATAAAGATACGATGAAAATTAGCATAGTGGTGTCCAATTGGTCAGGACGAGAGCAAACTGGTTTTAGGAAAGGCTCAGTTGACAGAGGAGACCCAGGGTGTTGGGTCCTCACCTCTGAGGCTTCCCCCAAGGCTGCCTCTGTTCTAACTGGTCCATCCCTAAAGTCAGGCCTAGCTGGCCAATATCACCCCTACCTCAGAATCTACCCTTCTTCCACAGAAGTCGAGGTCTCCAGGAAGCAGCTAGCTATTCCACATCAGAGATAGTAATTGTTTGGGTGTGCCCCACATCTTAATCTGAGTACCATCTACAGATGACGTAATTGCATTTTAGTGGCCCTCATGGGAACTCTTTCTTCCAAAGGATAACACATAAAGGCTTAGATTTTCTCAAGTACTCCCGGAGGACGGGACTGCCTAGAGCTGCCTAGCATAACTTTTCAGATCTCAAACGACAGCACGTAGTGCATGAACTGTGTGCATGTCTCTTTGCCTAAGGTAGAAATTCTGAAGATCATCATGATTAATAGACATAAATCATCTCCCTCTTTTTTGTTTTGTTTTTTGTTTTTGTTTGTTTGTTTTGTTTTGTTTTTTTTGAGACAGGGTTTCTCTGTGTAGTCCTGGCTGTCCTGGAACTCACTCTGTAGACAAGGCTGGCCTCGAACTCAGAAATCCACCCACCTCTGCCTCCCAAGTGCTGGGATTAAAGGCGTGCGCCACCACTGCCCGGCTCAGCTCCCTCTTTAAAAAAAAAAAAAAAATTACTCGATTACTGTTTGTCAATATATTTGTCAAGGACTTCGTGCATGGTAATGGTCCTGTCTGACGAACAGTCGAAGGAAAAAGAAAATGCAGCCTTGACAAATACAGAACATTATTGTCTCCTAATTTTTTTAGTTCATTCATTATTAATTTATTGTGTGTATATGAGGTGTGTGGATGTTTTTGTGTGAGAGTTCATGTGTCTAAGTGCTTCTGTGTGAATGTAGGCTTCTGCATGCCATAGAATGCATTCAGAGGTCAGAGAACATCCTAGGATGTGGGTCCTCACCTCCCACCTTTCCTGAGACAGGGTCTCTCATGATTCAGTGCTTGTGCACTATGCTAGCTAGCTCTGTAACTTCCCAGCTCCCTGACAGCCCTCTAAGAGTGAAGGAAGGGATTGCAGAAGGAAGGGATTGTCTGTAATCTGCCTTGGTTCTGAACTTTTGATCTGTCTGATTTGTATGGTAAGCATTTTCATCTCTGAGCGATCTTCCCAGCTTAATTTTTTTTCTTGAGTTTTCATACACAAATATTCACAAATTTGCAGGGCTGGGGAGAGGGGTATACCTCAGTTAGTAAAATATTTGTCTAGCATACAGGAACCATGGATTCCATCCCTAACTCCTCAGAAACCAAATGCATGCCTGAAAGGCCAGCTCTTGGCAAGCAAAGGCAGAAGAGTCAAGAACTTAAGACCACTTCTGCTACATAGTACGTATGAGACCAACCTGACTCCATGAGACTTTATCTTTAAACAATCTAGAAGGCTTTGGGAATTTGTGAGTTAGCCTTGCACAGGAGTCATGCTGATTTATTGGGTTGGGTTGGGTTGGGTTGGGTTGGGTTGGGTTGGGTTGGGTTGGGTTGGTTTTTTTGAGACAGGGTTTCTCTGTGTAGCCTTGGCTGTCCTGGAACTAGCTCTGTAGACCAGGCTGGCCTCAAACTCAGAAATCTGCCTGCCTCTGCCTCCCAAGCACTGGGATTAAAGGTGTGTGCCACCAAGGCTGAGCTGACACTGTTTTTTAGTACAGGCACTGCCCAAGTGAGCTCCCCAGTTTTTTTTTTTGTTTGTTTGTTTTGTTTTGTTATGGCTAACTGCTATAACTCTCAGTGACTTATTCTATATCATAGAAATTCATGGAAAATAACCATTCTTGAGACCCTGCTTGTGGATCATTTGAAGAACTTTTTCACAGAATTGTTTAACTCCCACTTTATGTGAGTAGCCTGTAGATGCCTTGAACATTTTCTTTTTCTTTTTTTTTTTTTTTGTTTTGTTTTGTTTTTTGGTTTTTCGAGACAGGGTTTCTCTGTGTAGCCCTGGCTGTCCTGGAACTCACTCTGTAGACCAGGCTGGCCTTGAACTCAGAAATCCGCCTGCCTCTGCCTCCCAAGTGCTGGGATTAAAGGCGTGCGCAACCACCGCCCGGCTTTGAACATTTTCTTAACTACACAATGTGACTAGTAAAGTGAGAAACAATTATCTTATTTGTGTACCCATTGGTGATTGTATCTAATATTTTTGGGTCCATTTTACATTGTGGGCACTGGAGTACATAAGTACTTCACTAATTAACCATTTAACATTCGTGACAATGAGAATAGTTCACTTGTCACTGGGAAGGTCAACATGGTTAATTTAACAGGATCTAAAATCATCTAAGAGATAAACTTCTGGGCATGTCCATGAGACAGGGTCTAGATTTGGGGTAGGAAGATTCAACCTAAATTTGGGTAACGTCATTTCCTGGGCAAGGGGCGTGGAGTGAATTAAAAAGACAAAGCTAGGGCTTAGAGAGGCACCTTAGTGGTTAAGAGCACTGGCTGTTCTTCCAGAAGATCTAGGTTCAATTCCCAGCACCTACAGATGGCTAACAACTGTCCATAACTCCAGTTCCGGGGGAGCTCTTCTTACCTCCTCAGGCACTGCACGCATATGATAGATACACATACACTCAGCTACACAAATACACACATAAAATTTAAAAAATAATAAAAACTGAACCACTACAAATTCATTCACTTACATCTCATTCTGAAGTGATTCAGAAACATTGCTCTGTGTAGCCATGTGCTGTGTGGCTTACCTTTTGCCAGTTTGACACAAACTGCACTCACCTGGAGATAGGGAACCTCAACTGAGGTGCTGTCTCCATCAGGTTGGCCCAGGGAGCATCCCTGTGGGCATTTTCTTGATTAGTGATACGCATGAGAAGGCTCAGCCCATTGTGGACAGTGCCACTCCTGGGCAGGTGGTCCTCAGTTTTATAAGAAAAACAAAAGCCCCAAACAAGTCAGTAAGCAGCATTCTTCCATAGTTTCTGCTGGTTTCTACCCTGCAGAGAGTTTCTGCCTTGGCTGTTTCCCATGATGGACTGAAACATGTAAGCAGAACAAACCCTTTCCTCCCCAAGTTGCTGTTAGGTAGTGTTGGTCACAGCAACAGAGAAGCATATTAGGGCATATAGTGTAGTGGTTTGTATATGGTTGGCCCAGGGAGTGGCATTATTAGAGGGTGTGGCCCTGTTGGAGTGGGTGTGGCCTTGTTGGAGTAGGTGTGTCACTGTAGGTGTGGGCTTTAAGACCATTCATTATCTTAGCTGCCTGGAAGCGGTCTTCTACTAGCAGCCTTCAGTTGAAGATGTAGAACTCTCAGCTCCTCCTAAAACATGCCTACTTGGATACTGCCATGTTCCCGCCTTGATGATAATAGACTGACCTCTGAACCTGTAAACCAGCCTCAATTAAATGTTGTCCTTTATAAGACTTGTCTTGGTCATGGTGTCCGTTCACAGCAGTAAAACCCTAACTAAGACATATAGTATGGCCAACTTTTGGTGGAGAGTATTGGAGATTGGACCAAGGGCCTAGAGTTACACACCAGGTCTTTTGTCCTTCTTTCTTTCCGTCCTTCCTCTCTCTCATTCTCTTTCTTTCAAGACATGGTCTCCCTCTGTGGTCTATGTTGGCCTTGAATTGACTGTATAGTAGCTGAGGAGTAGTCTCAAACTCATTATCCTCCTCCCCCACCTCCCGTACTGAGGTTATAGGGAGGTGCCAGCACATATGACTAAGACAGATTTTATGTGTAGCTTATGGACAAGGTGGCTGCAGTCCCCTGATGCCATGAACATAAGCAGCTCACAGCTGTCTCTCTCCTTTGTTCTCCACAATTCAGAGCTACTTAAGGGTATTGCTGTCAGCATCTACATCTATGGGGTGGTCCTTCATTATCAGTGTCCTCAAAGACCTTCCAGAGTAACTACAAGGAGAAAAAGCATTTTGGCTTTCAGTTTTAGAGGATCACTCCTCCATGGCTGCTGTGCTCCACGAACTTAGACCAAAATGTCATGGTAGCAGAAGCATGGTGAGGGAGAGGTTTGTCACCCCATGGTGAGCAGGAAGCAGAGTGTGAAGACAAGGAGCCAGCAATGACCTTTAGGGGCACTCCTCCACTGACCTACTTCCTCCAAACAGGCCTGGCCTTTCTCAGGTTTCCACAACCTCCCAAAATAGTGGCACTGGTTGGAAACCAAGTCCTCAACACAGGAGTCTGTAGGGGGACATTTCAGATCCAAACCACAACTTCTGTAAGTCTCTGAAGTTTCTCAAGTGGAAAACCAGAGGGGTTTAAAAAATGGAGCAGAGTTCTAGAGATTCTTCAAACTTGGTGAAAACAAAATAAAACAAAAAACCACCTGCTTCCTGTAACTATGGCGATGTGATATTTACTGAAAGCAACAGCTCAGTTGAGACTAAGACAAAGGTAATTGTCAGGTGTGGTGGCTCACCTGACATTCCTTCCCATCACTCAGGAGGCAGCTGGATCTCTGTGTGCTATAGATGCAGTATTGCTAAGTAATGGAGCCCAGTAGCTACTCGAATATGACAACTGCTTCCTCCTCCTGAGTTCTGGGATTCAATGCCAAAGGACCACACTTCAGCAAATACGCATAGAAAGCAACACCTCTCAACCTGTGGATCATGACCTTTGTGGGGGTTGTTGAAAGACTCTTTCACATGGGTCACCAAAAACTGTATCTAAAAACACAGATATTTACATTAGGAGTCATAAGAGTAGCAGCATTACAGTTATGAATTAGCAACGAAAATAATGTTATGATTGAGGATCATTACAATACAAGGAGCTGTATTAAAGGGTCACAGTGTGGGAAGGGTGAGAGCCACTGATGTAGAGAATAAAAGAATTGCTTGGTTTTCCTTTTTGGACTTCTCTGTAATTGTTACTATACAATTACAAACAAATCCTTAGCTAAATGCAAGATCTTATCTAAAAGTGTCCCCAGTTTTGGGCCTGGAGAGATGGTTAAGAGTGCTTGCTACTCTTTCAAAGGACCCAAGTTCAGTTCCTATCACTCGGCTCACACAGCTCACAGATGCCTAGAACTCCAGGACCGCCGGGTGGTGGTGGCGCACGCCTTTAATCCCAGCAGTTGGGAGGCAGATGCAGGCAGATTTCTGAGTTCGAGGCCAGCCTGGTCTACAGAGTGAGTTCCAGGACAGCCAGGGCTACACAGAGAAACCCTGTCTCGAAAAACCAAAAAAAAAAAAACAAAAACAAAAACAAAAAACTCCAGGACCATAGGATCTCATAGGATCTCACCCCCTCTTCTGATCTCTCTAGGCACCTGCACTCACTTGCATGTGGCCCCACACCAACACACACAAATACTCACACATTATTTTAAGTACCTGGGTTTGGATTCTGGTCTGGGAGTTTCAAATGAGGAGAACTGCAGTGCTAAGTCTAAGATTCTAGATTAAAGAGCACACAATTTTCTGAGGATTCAGATGGACAGGTGGAATTTAAACACATGAACACAGGCATCAATGAATGCTAGTAGGCAGTACAGTGGCAGGCTCAGTGGTATAGGGGCAGGCTCAGTGATGTAGACCTTTAATCCCAGGGCTTGGGAGGCCCAAGCAGGCAAATCTCTGTAAATTCGAGGCCAGCCTGCTCTACATAGCAAGTTTCAGACCAATCAAGGCTACACAGTGAGATTCTGTCTCAATAAATAAATTAGCCAACCTCTGAGAGAGCATAGCACCATAGTCAAACTCATACTGAGAAGAGACCTTAGAGACTCCATACTGTGATCCTAGTTTCCAAACCCCATTCTCATCATCTGTAAAATGGGAATCACTTTCTGGTATAATCAAAGACAATCGAGAAGAGAGTTGTTTCCTATATACAAATTTATTAATTAAAAATTTTTATTACACTTTTAGCCAGGTAGTAGTGGTACACACCTTTGATCCCAGAACTTGAGAGGCAGAGAAAGGCAGATCTCTGAATTCAAGGCCAGCCTGGTCTACAGAGTGAGTTCCAGGCCAGCCAGGGCTATACAGAGAAACCCTCAAAAAAACAAAAAAAAACAAAACAAAACAAAAAAAGAGGATACCATTCTTTCAACCTTTTAAAACTCCCAGCTTACTGGAGTAGTGATGTCACAACTCTTTCAGCCTAGCACATGTATCTCTATCCCTTTCTCTCTCTCTCTCTCTCTCTCTCTCTCTCTCTCTCTCTCTCTCTCTCACACACACACACACACACACACACACACACACCCTCTCACTCTCTGTCTCTCTCTCATACACATACATTTCTTTTCTCTTCCTTTTCCCTGTTTGTTGTTGCTTGTTCAGACAGAGTCTCACTATGTAGCTGGCCTAAAACTTGATATATAGACCAAGCTGGTCTCATATTCTTTTTCTAGCCAGAGAGATGGCCCAGTGGTTAGGAGCAGCTGTTCTTTCAGAGGACTGGGGTCTGCACTGTGGTACACAGCCATCTGTAGCTCCATATCAGGAGGTCATATTTCCTCTTCTGACCTCTGAGGGAACCATGTACACATGTGGTACACATACATACATGCAACAAAACACTCAAACACATAAAATAAATCTAAAAATGTCCCCCCTTTGGCTTTTTGAAGCAGGGTTTAACTCTGCAGCCCACACTGGTCTGGAACCCACTGGGTAGCTGTGCTGGCTAATTTTATGTCATCTTGACACAAGCTAGAGTTATCTGAAAGGAGGGAACCTCAATTGGAAAAACGCCTGTGTAAGATCCAGCTGTAGGCTTTTCCTTAATTAGTGATTGATGGGGAGGCCCATTGTGGGTGGTGCCATCCAAGGGCCCGTAGTCCTGAGTTCTATGAGAAAGTTAGCTGAGCAAGCTATGCACTGGGAGCAAGCCAGTAAGCAGCACCCCCCATGGCCTCTGCATCAGCTCCTGTCCAGGTTCCTGCCCTGTTCGAATTCCTGGCCTGACTTCCATCGGTGATGTTACCAGGAAGTATAAGCTGAAATAAGCCCTTTCCTCCCTAATTTGTTTTGGTCATGGTGTTTCATCACAGCAATAATAACCCTAACTAGGATAGTTATCCAGATTGGCCTTGAACTCTTGACAACCCTCCTGCTTCAGCCACCTGAGTGCTGGGATTACAGGTGTGAGTTTCTATGCCCATACATTTTTTTTTTGAAGTAGTTTTATGTAGTTCAGAATCATTTCAAACTCCATGTATCCAAGGATGGGTTTGAATTCCTGGTCATCATGCCTCAACTGCCCAAGAGCTACTGGGATTACAGGTGTGCACTCCCATGACTGGTTTATGTGGTCCTGAGAAGTACACTACCAACTGAGCTACATCCCAAGTCCATGCAGTTTTTTGAATTTTTTAAAATTAATTTTAGCCGAATGTGGTACAAATGCCTTTACTGCCAGCACTCAGGAGGAAGAAGCAAATTGATCTCGGTGAGTTCAAAGCCAGCCTGATCTACAGAGTGAGTTCCTGTTCTCTTCTGCCTGAGGATGCCACTGGCCCTGGAACTGGAGGTAGAGCTGGGGATGGGAGTGTTGGGATCAATGGGGCTAGACCTGTAGCTCCAGAAGGCTTATTTGAGGTAAGAGCTTAGTTGAGGTAAGAAATTAATGTTCACTCCCAACAGCAGAGATCCTCCCGGTGCCTCAGATCTCCTTATAGGATTGTGTAAAAGCTATGTTCTTCATTCACCCACAGAGACCTGGGTATATCTGGGTGAAGAAATTGTTTTTTTACGCCACAGTTTATTGTTGGTGGTGGTGTATGTGATGTGTTGGGTAAGGGGACATTGGGATGCCACCACAGAGGTTAAAGGACAACTTTGTGGAGTCAATTCTCTCTTTCCAACTCTACCTGGAGTTGAGGTAGCCAGACGTACTCAGAGTATGTTAGCCTCTGAGATCCGCTGAGCCATCTTGCCCAGAGCTATCCTCCCCCAGCTCCGCCTTCCACACAACACATGTTGAGGACACAGTGGACCCAGCCCTTTTTTATTTTTTTTTTCTGCTAGTTCAGGGGTGGCACAGACAGCATGCTAATGGTTCACAAACAATCTGGTTAACATCTGAGAGGACTTAAGAGGCCCTGAAACTGAAGTCAGGGGGTAACTCATCAAACTGATACTAGAGAAATGTGATCCTGTTGAGTGAGTGAGTGAGTGAGTGAGTGAGTTAGTGAGTGAATGAGTGAGTGAGTGAGTGAGTGATAGGTTTTTGTAGTACTGGGCATTCAATACAGGGTTTGTACCCACCAGGCAAGAGTTCTCCCATGTGACCACACTCCCAGCCAAGCTTTGCTTTCAAACCTCTGGAGTAAAACCATAACAGACACGTCAGCAGTTAAAAATGTAACAAGGAATTTTCCCATCACTTAAAAATCCTAAGAATTCAAGGTATTTTCCCAGCCCTGTTTTAAAAGCCACAGACTGGTTTTTGTCCTTTGAAGCCTCTCTTACTCTCAAAAGTTCTTTTTCACTTTTCCTCAATATATGTTCCTTGTGCTTAAAACAAAAAACAAAACAACAACAAAAAAAAAACTGTGTAAAGCATTAGAAAATACTTTTAATGCTGGGCAGTGATGGTGCATGCCTTTAATCCCAGCACTTGGGAGGCAGAAGCAGGCGGATTTCTGAGTTCTAGGCCAGCCTGGTCTACAGAATGAGTTCCAGGACAGCCAGGGCCATACAGAGAAACCCTGTCTCAAAAAAACAAACACAAACAAACAAACAAAATCAAAGAAAATACTTTTAAAAATTGCTTGTGCGTGTTTGGCACACATGTGAGCATTTAGGAGAACTCACTACACTCATGAGGCAGCCAAAGCAGGACATTGAGTGTCTTCCTCTCCTACTGGCTGCCTTAGTGCTTTGACAAGGTCTCTCATTTAACAGATGTTCAGATGAACTGTGAGCTATGCTGGCCAGTGGGCTGGGGTCATAGGCCCACACACCATTTGTGCCCATACATGTCCATACTCACACACACCCATGCCCCACATCTTACCTAGTTGATAGGGATTTGATCTCAGGTCTTCTTGTTTGTTGAATAAGGGCTCTTATCCACTGAACCATTACCCCAATTCCTAAACATACTTATAAAAAAGTAAAAATAGGTCTCGATATGATGGTACCTAGCTTCAATCTCAGCACTCGGAAGACAAGAGGCAAAGGCAGGTGGATGTGTGAGTTCCAGGCCAGCCAGGAATACCTAATCAGAACTTGTCTCATTTAAAACACACACACACACACACACACACACACACACACACACACTTTAGTGTTTCCATTAATGTGATGACCAAAAGCAAGCTGTGTAGGAAAAGGCTTAATTCACTCACAGTTCCACACAACAGTTCACCATCAAAAGCAGTGAGGATCAGAACTCAAGCAGGGCAGGAACCTGGGGCAGGAGCTGATGCAGAGGTATGGAGGAGTGCTGCTTACTGGCTTGTTCCTTGTGACTTACTCAGCCTGCTTTCTTATAGAACCCAAGACAGGACCATCATCCTAGGGATGGCAGCACCCACCATGGGCTTGACTCTCCCCATCAATCACTAATTAAGGAAATGCTCTGTAGGCTTGCCTGCAGCCAGATCTTATTGGAGACATCATCTTGGTTGAGGTGACTTTAGCTTGTGTCATTGACATAAAAATTATTCTGCTATATACACAGCTTGTTTTGACAAATGAGGTCCTGCTGTACCTGCCTGAGTACTGGTAGCTATTGTTTGTTTGTTTTGAAACAGGATCTCACTGTGTAGCTCTGGCTGTCCTGGAATCCGTAAAACAGACTGGTCTTGAACTCACAGAGATCTACTTGCTTCTGCCTCTCAAGTGATGAGACTAAAGGTGTGGGCCACTATGCCAGCTGTGGTAGCTGTTTGGTTGGTTGGTTGGTTGGTTGGTTGGTTGTTTTGTTTTGTTTTGGCTTTTGGTTTTGTTTGTTTGTTTGTTTGTTTGTTTTTCCGAGACATGGTTTCTCTGTGTAGCCCTGGTTGTCCTGGAACTCACTCTGTGGACCAGGCTAGCCTCGAACTCTTGAACTCAGAAATCAGCCTGCCTCTGCCTTCCAAGTGCTGGAATTAAAGGCGTGTGCCACCACTGCCCAGCCAGGGTGGCTGTTTTTAAAGCTTTTGGTTTAGATCCAAGCTCTGAGACCACCCTCTCCCTCTTACATCTACAGACTCCTGTCTCTGTTTCCCTACCAACCCTAGTTCACTTTCTTCTGTTAACTGACAGTCACCTAGCATCCAGAAGCTGACTGCTTCTTCAACTCACTGCTAGCTGCAACAACAGAAATGAATTTCACAAGTATCAAGCTAAGCTGTAAGAGCCAGACACTCGCCAGGGCGGTGGTGGCACACGCCTTTAATCCCAGCACTTGGGAGGCAGAGACAGGTGGATTTCTGAGTTCGAGGCTAGCCTGGTCTACCGAGTGAGTTCCAGAACAGCCAGGACTACACAGAGAAACCCTGTCTCGAAAAAACAAAAACAAACAAACAAACAAAAAAAAGAGCCAGACACTGAGGATCTTGTTCTATATAACCTGTCATATAGCATGTTTAAAGAGCCCAGATAACTAAACTGTAGTGACAGGAAATAGATCTGGGCTTTCCTGGGTTTGAGTCAAGGAGCTGACTCCCAGTAATAGAATATAACTTTTCAGAGAACTTAAAAATATTGGGGGATGCAGAGATGGCTCAGCAGTTAATAACTCAGGCTGCTCTTCCTCAAAACCTGAGTTCAATTCCCAGTACCTATGTCAAGCAACTTAACACCGCCTGTAGCTCCAGTTCCAGTAGAACCCTGCTGGCCTTCGAGTGCAGCTCACTCAAATGCACACCATGCCTCACACAGACAGACACATACATGACAGTAAAATCTTTAAAATGGTCTACATTAGCCCCCTGGAAATGGCTTAGTGTGCTAAGCTTCCTGATGACCTAGATACAATCCCAACCCACAGGTTGGAAGGACAGAATCCTGCAAGTTGTCCCTGTCCTCAACAAGAACACCTTGATGTTCTCTCTCTCTCTCTCCCTCCTTCTCTCTCTCTCTCTCTCTCCCTCCCTCCCTCCCTCCCTCCTTCTCTCTGTCTCCTACCTTCTCAACTTCCCTCCCCATGCCCTAGATAAACTCTATTCTATACTGTACCTGTCATGTCGTGTGGCTGGTCCCTCAGGGGAAAGGGATGCCTCAGCATGGGCCCACAGAGATGCCCCCCATATCTCACTCTATCAAACATAGCCTTGGTTCGTTGTCTTTTATAAAACACAACACTAGTTAATACAGTGGTGCACACTGCTAACCCCAGCACTCATGACACTAAGACTGGAGAATTGCAGATTCTGGGCCAGCCTGGACTTCTGACTGAGTTCCATTTCAGCTTTGTCTATAAAATCTCAACAACAACAACAACAACGCTGTTTCCATTGAGCTGACTCAGGGTTCATAGCAAGCCTCTTTTTCTTAGGGACATGCCTGAGATTTGGCTCTCATGGCCTGTGCTGTGGGACTCTTTCCATCTGCCACAACTGGCTGGTCATGTGACCCAGGCCAGCCCTGCCCCGCTCCAGAGTTTTCAGAAAAGAACTTAGAGAATAGAATCAGTCTCTTGCTGTGCTCTCATTGGCAGTGAGGCCCAGGGCCTGCCAGGAAGTAGGTTTGTCTTGTGCCAGAACAGGCTCACAAAGTGCAGCTGTCAAGTGTTTTTCTCACAGAGTGGGCTGGATGTGGACTACGAAGTAATCATTCAGACACACAAAGCCAAAGCCTCCATTAGCTTTGCTGAACCTGTATTCCAGAAAATTCCAGAGATTAGACCTGATCTAAGTGGTTTAGCAGAACTGTGAAGGGAGGGCGTGAATAGCCAGAGCAATAAACTCAGACTTGCTGTCCAAGCCACAAAGGGGGATGGGAGGGAGTTCACTCCCTGTGTGTCACTTTGTATTTACTGAGCACCTCTGTGTTCCTGAAACCTATCCAGGTGCTGACAGGACAGTAGCTTTCAAGGCCAGGGTGGTGAGGTCTCTGCTGGTTGTGACACCACCTTGGTTTTGTTGGGTTTTTGTTTTTAATGTTCTTTTTTTAGATTTTTTTTGTCATATTTTATGTGCACACATGTTTTTGCTTTCATCTATGTATATAGACCATGTGTGTGCCTGGTACCCATGGAAGTCAGAAGACAGCATTGAATCCCTGAAACTGGAGTTTTGGATGCTTGCGAGCCGCCATGTGGGGGCTGAGAACTGAACCCAGGTCCTCTCCAAGGGCAGGCAGTGCTTGTCCTGACTAGTTTTATGTCAACTTGACACAAGCTAGAGTCATCTGAAAAGAGGGAACCTCAACTGAGAAAATATCTCCATGAAATCCAGCTATAAAGCATTTTCTTAATTAATGATTAATGGGGGAGGCCCATGGTGGGTGGTGCCATACCTTACTTAGCTGGTGGTCCTGGGTTCTATAAGAAAGCAGGCTGAGCAAGCCATGGAGAGCAAGCCAATAGGCAGCACCCTTCCATGGTCTCTGCATTAGCTCCTGCCTCCAGGTTCCTACCCTTTTGAGGTCCTGTCCTGACTTCCTTCAATGATGGATGACATTGTGGAAGTGTAAGCCAAATAAGCCCTTTCCTCCCCAACTTGCTTTTGATCATGGTGTTTCATCATAGCAATAGAAACCCTAAGACAGAGGTCTTAACCACTGAGCCATCTTTCTTGCCCCCCTGTTGTTTTGCTTTGTTCTGCTTTGTTTTGTTTGAGACAAGGTCTTACTATGTAGTCCTGGCTGGTCTGGAACTCACTGAGATCCACCTGCTTCTGCCTCTGGGGCGCTGGGATGAAAGTTAGGTACCAGCAGCGCCTTGGAGGTCCTGTGGATCTGTGTCTTGCTTCAACAGTGTTTGGACAGAACAGACCCGGGGACTCCCGCTTTATTAGCTTCCAGCCGCCTCACAGTCTCTCCAGTCGCAGCCTCCGGGACTATCTCCTCGCCGCCTTCGGCTCCTAGGACCAGCCAGCCCAGTCTTTGCGGCTAGCTCCAAACTCTGGATCAGCCATGATCTCTCAGATTCGTCAGAATTATTCCACCGAAATGGAAGCTGCCGTGAACCGCCTGGTCAACTTACACCTGCGGGCCTCCTACACCTACTTCTCTCTGGCCTTCTTTTTTGACCGGGATGACTTGGAGGGCGTAGGCCACTTCCGCAAACTGGCCGAGGAGAAGCTCGAAAGCACCGAGCGTCTCCTCAAGTTGCAGAACAATCACAGGGGCCGTGCACTCTTCCAGGATGTGCAGAAGCCATCTCAAGATGAATGGGGTAAAACCCAGGAGGCCATGGAAGCTGCCTTGGCCCTGGAGAAGAACCTGAACCAGGCTCTCTTGGATCTGCATGCCTGGGATCTGCCCGTACAGACCCTCATCTCTGTGACTTCTTGAAAAGCCACTTCCTGGATAAGGAGGTGAAGCTCATCAAGAAGATGGGCAACCACCTGACCAACCTCCGTAGGCTGGCAGGGCCGCAACCAGCACAGACTGGCGGGCCCCAGGTATCTCTGAGCGAGGATCTCTTTGAGCGCCTCACTCTCAAGCATGACTAGGAGGCCTCTGCACCTTCAAGAGGCTCCCTCCTCTGCTCTGCACCAGCCCGCCTAAGAACCTCCACCTGAAGGAACCTCTCAAGCCACTAGGCAACTTTGTAACCGCCCTGGAGCCTCTCCCAAGTCTTGGACCAAGTGAAAAAAAAAAAAAAAAAAGAAAGAAAGAAAGAATAGGGGCTAGAGAGATGGCTCAGTGGTTAAGAGCACTGACTGCTCTTCCAGAGCAGTCCTGAGTTCAAATCCCAGCAACCACATGGTGGCTCACAACCATCTGTAATGAGATTTGATGCCCTCTTCTGGTGTGTCTGAAGACAGCTACAGTGTACTCATAAATAAAATAAATAAATCTTTAAAAAAAAAATAGGGCTGGAGAGATGGCTCAGTGGCTAAGAGCACTGACTGCACTTCCAGAGGTCCTGAGTTCAAATCCCAGCAACCACATGGTGGCTCACAACCATCTGTAATGAGATCTGATACCCTCTTCTGGTGTTTCCGAAGACAGCTACAGTGTATTCATATATAATAAATAAATCTTTAAAAAAAAAAAGAAAAGAAAATTATAAAAAAAAGAAAGAAAGAATAAAAGAAAGAAAGAAAGAAAGAAAGAAAGAAAGAAAGAAAGAAAGAAAGAAAGAGAAAGTTAGGCCAGGCGGTGGGAGCCCACACCTTTAATCCCAGCACTTGGGAGGCAGAGACAGGCGGATTTCTGTGTTTGAGGCCAGCCTGGTCTACAGAGTGACTTCCAGGACAGCCAGAACTACACTGAGAAACCCTGTCTTGAAAAAAACCAAAAAAAAAAACAAAACAAAACAAAACAAAAACACCAAAAAAACAAAAACAAAACAAAACAAAAAACAAAAAAAACAAAAAAAAAAGAAAGAAAGAAAGTTAGGTACCACCATACCTGGCCTTGTGATGCCCTCTCATACCAAAGCAATAAATCAAAAAAGGAGAAAAGAAACAGTTCTGAGTAGCTGTGGATAATCTCTGGCAAAGTAAGAATTAGTGACGGGATGCCTTCATCAAAGAACAGGAGGCCATAGGTAGGGCAAGGCCTTCACAAGGTGAGGCAGGGAAGGGCCCAGTGGCTAGACCAGTTTCTCCAATGGCTCCCAGGCAAAAAGGAGGTTGGAGGATTAGAGAAAGTCCCTGCGGCTGGGGTACAGTGAGCTAGGAAGGCTATAGCAAGCAGAGGGGATGCCAGGGAGACCTGCTCAGGTCATTTCAAGAAGACATGGACAGTTAGTTCTGTTTCCAAATGCTGCTGTTAGCCATTATGCAGAGGATGGAATGTAGGAGGCAAAGAACAGCAGCAGGGCCCTGGGGAAATAGCTCAGTGGCAGAATGCTTGCCTAGTATGGGCAAGGCCCCAAATCCCCAATACTACACACACACACACACACACACACACACACCCCTACACACATACATACACACAAATGCACACACATATGCATATATACACACACACACTTGCACACACATGCACATATACTCACACACTCACATGTACTCATACACACACACACACTATGGTTCTGAGGAAGGAAAATATTGCTTGCTGTTTATGTAATTGTTGTTTTTAATGAATTTTTAACTCATTGACAATTTCACACATGGATATAATGAATCTTGATCATGCTGACCTCCCATTACCCTTTCCTAGCTCTGTGCGCGCCCTCCTGTTAAATCCTTTTCCGGCAAGTCCGCCTCCTACTTCTGTGTGTCTTCTACTGACTTCAATTAGTGCTGCTTGCATGGCCGTGGGCACCAGGGACACAGATCGTGTGTTTGTATACATGCAAGCAAAACACCCATACACATAAAGTAAAGGCAAAGAGGTCTTAGATGATAATAGTAAACGAGTCGAGAAATGGACCCTTGGCGTCTGAGACATACTGTTACTGTTAGGGCAGACCTGAGTCTAACCTCAGGGCCCTGGCCCTGGGCACCAGTGCTCTAAGATGAATTCAAGATCCTGCTGAACTTCACTCCTACCACTCTTTGTAATATCCTAGTCAAGACTAACAAGGAGCTCACAGGTCAATATAGGCTTAGACGACTTGGAGTAATATTAGGAGTTAGTCTACCTGCTCTTAGACGCAAGGGTCCTGGTTACTAGAACCAATGACTGTTATACAGAGAAAACTTTTTTTTTCTTTTAGAGACAGTGTCTTCCCATGACCCAAACTAGCCTTTAACTCAGGATCCTACTGCTTCTGCCTCTCAAGTGATTAGATTGTAGCTGTGTATGACCATGACTGGCTCTGAACATAGTCCTAGGCCAGGGCAGACAGTAAGGCTCCTTCTAGCCCATTGTTCTCTGTGTGTTTATGATTTCTATGTGTATATATGTATATGAATATATGTGTATGGTATGGGTATATATGCATGTATGTGTGTGTATCTGCATGTGAATATGTATGTGTCTACTTCATCTCTCTGCCACTCTGTTCTGGCTAGTGTCGTCTCCTTTTTCATTTGTCTTCACTCTTAAGCCACACATGCACATGACCCATGTGGGCCATTCCATGTTAACATGTTTTATCAGAATATCCCTTCTCCATCTTCCTTAACCATTCTAAATTCCCCAAAAGAGAGTCCAGGAGCCCAGCTTGTATTTTCTTTTTGTTTAAAAAACCAAAACCCCTATTTTACTTCTAATCATGTGTCTTTGGGCAGGTGTATGTGTGTGTGTGTGTGTCTGTGCACAGGTATGTATATGCTCTTGGAGGTCAGAAGATGGTGTCAGATCTCCTGAGCCTGTAGTTAGAGGTTATGGACCTGTGAGTGGCCCCATGTGGGTGCTAGGATCTGAATTCCAGTCCTCTGACTGAGCAGTTCGTGCTCTTAACCACTGAGCCATCTATCCAGCCCCTTCTCTTTTCTATTCTTTAAGGTTTATTTCTGGCTGGGTGGTGGTGGCGCATGCCTTTAATCTCAGCACTTGGAAGGCAGAGGCAGGCAGATTTCTGAGTTCGAGGTCAGCCTAGTCTACAGAGTGAGTTCCAGGACAGCCAGGGCTACACAGAGAAACCTTGTCTCAACCCCCTCCCCCCCAAAAAAAGGTTTATTTTTTTATTTATTTATGTGTACCTCTTTTCAGATGGATGATGAGGACAGAAGAGAGCATCAGAGCATCATATCGCTGGGAGCTGGAGTTATAGGCAGTTGTGAGCCTCTCCAAAACTGGACTCTAGAAACCAAACTCTGGTCCTCTGCAAGAGCAGCGGGCACTCTTAGGCTCTGAGGCATCTCTCCAGCCTCTCCTCTCACATTTTAAGTCTAGGTTACAGGCACTGGCTAGGAATCAACTTCATCGGGCCTGTGTTAATCCCACTGGGAAGAGGATAAGAGAACTATGACCATTTTGAGCCCAATTTGAAGCAAGCTTTAATTAAATACTAGCCAGGATGATGGTCTCTGGCCAGGAGCACCACAGCGTTCTTAGAAAATGGAGATGAGTCACATTTGCAGAGGCTTAAAAACGCAAACCCATAAGGCCACCACATTTCCCATCAGGTCCAATCAGTGACAAGCATACATCCCAACGTATTTTCTGCCTTTGTACCTCCAGCCTACTTGTGATCAAGCACATCCTATGCAGTTGGGTTAAACAAATTTGGTTAGTGGAGTGAGAACAAAAACATATCCAACAGCATTGTGTTAGTTAGGGTTTTATTGCTGTGAAAAAACACCATGACCACAGCAACTCTTATAAAGGACAACATTTAATTGGGACTGGCTTACAGGTTCAGAGGTTCAGTTCAGTATCATTTGAAGCATGGCAGCATCCTGGCAGGCATGGCGTTGGAGCTCCTGAACGTTCTACCTCTTTTCCAAAGGCAGCTAGAAGAAGACCGTCTCTTCCACATTAGGTGGAGCTTCAAAGCCTGTCCCGCGCAACCTCCCGCCAGCAGGAAAGACGCGGCACACTCAGGATCCTTCTGCAGTATAAGCTTTAATGCATCTTGAGAGGGAGAGCATAAGCTTCACAAACGAGGAGGGACCCCAAGGGCCTAAAACCCTTCCCTTATATAGAAAGCTAAGCTCGCCTGGGACGTGGCAGTCTCTGATGGGCTCCTGTTGCCTCAGGCCACATGACGTGTTCCAACTGTCAGATTAATAAAGGCGGGAAAACCTTCCAGCGCATGCGCACAGACTTGTTAATGGCAATGATGTGATAAGGATAGCTTCCCACATCTGCCCCCTTTTTTATTTAAAAGTGATCCTAAGAAGAGGCCATAGAAAAGTAAAAGAGTTCAGGCCGGGCAGACACAAACCAATCAAAAGGAGAGAGGTCTAGATTTTCTCCTCCTCAATAAGTGAGGCAGGCCCGTGTCTCTACACTCACTTCGGGGTGCAATGGGAACTCGAGCCCTCCCGAGCTTAACGAGTGTGAGAACAACCATATCACAGTCCTCAAGGTGCAATGGGAACCCGAGCCCTTCTTGAGTCTGGATTTGGTTCCTGGGACAGATAGAGAGAAAGAATTAGGGAAGCCAAAATGCCCAACTCTTGTGCAATGGAGAAAAACTCCCAGAGGTGCCAGGGCCATTTGGCAGGGGGAGGAGATGGTATTACAGATTATGGCCTTGTCTTAACAGGTCTTTGGGGCAGTTGTTAATCATGGCTATCCAGTCCCTTAGTCCAGTGCTACAAGTGCCTGGGCAATCACCACCTTATCCTGTTGTCACTGTGACCTGAGCTTTTAAAGGAGCCACAACACGAGCGCCAGCCCACAGCAGAGCAAGGCTCCGAAAAGACCCACCCCCACCCATTCTTTAAAATAAGAAAATATTGAAGAGATCCAGGTAGACAGTCCTTCGGTCAGGGACAAATCAAGTCTGGTAGAATTCACTTCTATAATCGCAAAGCGTAACTTCCGAAGCGTCTCTTCAAACTCTACAGTCCAATTCTGTAATAAAAACTGAGATAAAGTTTTAGAAAAATTTGCTGCTTCCTCGTCTAACTCCGCCTCCTCTGTAGAATCTAATGACTCCTCACTGGAGTCCCCAGAGGAACTCTCTGCACTGTCGATAGTCAGTGCCTCTAGGTTGGGGTAAAGCGAGCTTTTCCCATTAGGGGGTATCTCTCCTTTTTTAGGAGGGTTCTTTTCTTCAGCTGAAAGGTGTTCCTTTTCCTTTTGTTTCGGTACCTTTTTCCTACGCGCGCCCATCCTCTCACTGCGTTCGGTTTCTGACATGCTATCCTGAACATCTTCTAGCGTAGCCTGTCCTTTCCTTATGGCTATCTTACAGTTTTCATCTTGTAGGCAGTTCTTAATAAGTTTCCAGATTGCAACTGTGCCGTTACTCAAATCGTTGTCATCGCGGTGCCTTTCTAAGTCCTTTCCCAGTTTATTCCAAGAGGGGAGAGCCAAAGACCCAGAGACGGCAAACCAGGGGGCAACACGATCCACCTCTTTTATGAAGTTCCTCAAAGTCCTGTTAGCAATTTTAATATCCCGCTGTTTGAGTACGGCCTCCAAAGTAGTGATTACTGACTGTGATGAACCCATGACGGCCGCGGCTTATCTACGTCCGCCTTAGTACCGTCTCAAAAGTGAAAGTAACAGCGGCCCAGCCCGCGGCTTATCTACGTCCGACTAACGGCCGGGAGTCAAGAGGAACTTTGTCCCACCTTTATCTACAGGAGGGAGAAAGAGACAAGACCAGTGTCACTGGCTATTTACTTCAGACTACTTTGCTACTAACAATGGCCACCGCGAAGACAGGGCAAAACAAGCACCATGAAAATGACAGCCAAGCACAACCCGAATATTTCAGGAATAGACATACCTCTCCGAACTCACCCCTGCAGTTCTGAATCCTCCTCTATCGAGGGGTCCTCCAAGGTGCTGACGATGGCAAGGTCAAGTGTCCGGGGTTTCTCGCACCAGTTGTCCCGCGCAACCTCCCGCCAGCAGGAAAGACGCGGCACACTCAGGATCCTTCTGCAGTATAAGCTTTAATGCATCTTGAGAGGGAGAGCATAAGCTTCACAAACGAGGAGGGACCCCAAGGGCCTAAAACCCTTCCCTTATATAGAAAGCTAAGCTCGCCTGGGACGTGGCAGTCTCTGATGGGCTCCTGTTGCCTCAGGCCACATGACGTGTTCCAACTGTCAGATTAATAAAGGCGGGAAAACCTTCCAGCGCATGCGCACAGACTTGTTAATGGCAATGATGTGATAAGGATAGCTTCCCACAAAAGCCCACCCCCACAGAGACACACTTCCTCCAGCAAGGCCACACACACCTCCTGATGGTGGCACTCCCTGAACCAAGCATATTCAAACCACCACAAGCATTTCAGGAAGTATCTGTCCTTGTGGGAAGGGCTTAGAGGTCAGAGGCATTTTTGCTGTATGGATCTCTTAGGCACTGGATTTAAAACTTAAAACATAGCCTTGCCTATAACACAACCTTGGCTTTCATACCTGACAACCATCAGGTTATACTGCTACAGTCAATGAGCCAAGGAAACACATGTGTAGCATATCAGTCAGAGGCAGCTGGGACAGATGGACAGGTATCTGAGGTATCTTTTAGGACAGCCCCCCTCGCTACCTCCATTCTGGGGTAGGTGGCTGGGTCAGAGCTGTTGAATTCCTAGTTGCTACCAAATATACCAAATGTGACTCTGGAGCCAGGACTTCCAAGGCCTGCCCTCTCCAGGCTTCTTTTGGACCCACAGATCTCATTCCCCCTCACTCCCTTCCCTTATTCCTTTAAGTGCTTACGTTCAGATGCTGAACTTCTTACATTGGGATAACATAGGGATCAGGTGTTTTTACTCAGCAGCCCTGAGATGGCTGTGAGAGTCTATATTTCTTTTTTGTTTTCAAGACAGGGTTTCTCTGTGTAGCCCTGGCTGTCCGGGAATTCACACTGTAGACCATGCTGGCTGTGAACTCACAGAGATTCTCCTGCCTCTGCATTCCCAGTGCAGAGATTAAAGGCGTGTGCCACCACTGCCCTGCATGGGAATATACATTTCTAACAAGCTTCCCCTTAGTGGGTGGTTTCTGCTCCCAGGACCTCACTTTGAGTAGTGAGGGCCTGTCAGAGTCAGTTTGTTTCTTCTTATTTCTAACTGACTTATGTCTGAAATAGTTGGCCCTTTGTATATATGTGTGTGTGTGTGTGTGTGTGTGTGTGTGTGTGTATGTATGTATGTGGTATGCATGTGTATATGTATGTATGTTCAAATATATGTAGGTGTCCATCTGAGCATGTCCGTGGAGTTGAAGTTGATGTCAAGTTCACTAGACCACTCTCCACCGTACACATTAGGACAGGGTCTCTCAGTCAGGAACTCACCAATTCAGCTAGGCAGCTTGTTTCTGGGGAATCCTATACCCTTATCCAGAACTCTGGGGTTAACAGACCAGCCACCATGCCTGCCCGTCCATTGACGTAAGTTCTCAGGTTTATGCAGCTGAGCCATTTCTACAGCACTTCATTTGCTCTTTTAAAGGCCTCAGTCTCACACAGTAGGTGAACATGAGTTACCTGTGCATATTATGTGAAAGTCAGAATCCAGTGTGCAAGTCCAGCATAGCCACACAGGTAGTGAGAAGTATCAGGCACCTCTTTTTAAATACCTCCCACTACATACGCACACCTTTAATTTCAATTTAATTTGATTTTAATTTAATTTCAGGAGGAAGAATCAGGAGGATTTCTGTGAGTTCCAAACCAGCCAGGGGTACCTACTAGACCTTGACTCAACAAAATAAAACAAATATCAATACTCTAATAATACCTCAAGCACAGTTCAATTTATTTAAGCAAGATCTCACTTTGTAGCCCAACATGTACAATAAAACAGAAACTGGGAGAGAAACAGAGGGTCTGTTACATTCATTCTACCAAAGAGGAAGATGCTGACAAATCAATGAATCTGAGTTTTCTGTACCTAGAACCTCTCCCTGTGTTCTAAGGAGCCATTAGCTTCAGCGCCTGGTGTGGCTCACCTCACCAGCTTCACAGCCTTGCTCACCATTTCTTTTTTGTGTTGAGAGCAAAAGCAAGGGTTGGCAACACTGAATGGAGCTGCCAGGTGTTCTCTGCTACACTGGGCACCAGATCCTTCAGGACGGTGGCACCTACATGTTCTCAGGTGACTTGTGTTATTGGGGAGATTTGGGAAATACTAATAAGGACAGATCTCACTGTTTAACATCGGTCAACAGAGTTTTTTGTTTTTTGTTTTTTTTTTTTTTAAACAAAGTCTCACTGGCTGGCCTAGAATTCACTATGTAGATCAGGCTGGCCTTTAATTTTTGGCTGTCCTCCTGCTTCTGCTTCCTGGGTACTGGGATACCTTGCTGTGCTTTGCCTTGCCTTGCTGTGCTTGGTTCTGAGGTTTCTTTTCTTTTTATTAGTTTGTTGATGATGTTGCGTTTTGTAGACAAATTCTCCCGTGGTTCCAGATTGGGCTCTAACTAGGTGTGTAGCCAGAGATAAGCTCAGACTTGTGATCCTTCCACTTCTACTTTTGAGAGCTAGAATTACAGATGTGTCACCCTGCCATACACATGCACAAACACCCCCACACACCTAGTTTATTGAAGCCCTTTTGATATAGTGGCTCAAACAACAGAGAATGGTAAAACTCACTTAAAGATGTTAAGACACTATGAGGTGACCTTTATTGTAAAGCTATTTACATTTAAAAATTTTTTATCTCCTTCTTCCTCTTCTTCCTCTTCTTCTTCTTCAACAGAGTTTCTCTGTATAACCCTGGCTGCCCTGGAACTCACTCTATAGACCAGGCTGGCTTCAAACTCAGATCTTTCTGCCTCTCTGCCTCCCAAGTGCTGGGATTAAAGGCATGCACCACTCTGTGTGTGTGTGTGTGTGTGTGTGTGTGTGTGTGTGTGTGTGTGTGTCTGTGTCTGTGTCTGTGTCTATGTGTCTGTGTCTGTGTGTCTGTGTGTGTGTGTCTGTGCCTGTGTCTGGGTATGTGCATGTGAGTGCCCGTATCCTCAGAGCTCAGCAGCCTGGGATCCTCTGGAGCTGGAGTTACAGGCAATTCTGAGCCATGTGACATGAGTGTTAGGAACTGAACTTGGGTCCACTGCAAGAGCCCTAAGCCCTTCTAACTGCTGAGCCATCTCTCCAGCCCATAGTTACAATACTTGGAACGGACAGGATTTAGTTCATTTGACATAGTTCCTTTTGTGGTGTTAAATTTAAAAAAATTTAAATATGCATATTTAATAATATATTATGTTAAGATCGATCCAATTTAACTACTAAGAAAGTAATGATTTTGTCATTAATGCCAGCCAAGTGTTGTGGTACATGTCTTTAGTCCTAGTACTTTGGAGGTAGAGGAAGGCAGAGCTCTGTGAGTTCAAGACCAGCCTTGTCTACATAGAGAATTCCAGCAACACCAGGGTACCTAGAAAGATCCTACCTCAAAAAATAAAGAGAGAGAGAGAGAGAGAGAGAGAGAGAGAGAGAGAGACAGAGAGACAGAGAGACAGAGAGAGACAGAGAGAGACAGAGAGAGACAGAGAGATATCAATGATGGAAGGATGGGAACAGAAAGCATTCTGGGTTTTTATTTGTTTTATTTCCCTTTTTTTTCTTGCTTTTGTTAAAACAAAATATTTAATGTACACAGAAGTTGGTAATGGTTGAAGAACTCATAGATATTTTATTATTATCCTATATGAACCAACTCTGTCACTAATCCCAGAATCACACTTGTCTTTTGATGAGCTTGTTCTAGAGATGGCCAGGAGGGTTTTGTTTCTCCCCCCCCCCCCACTTTGACAGAGTCTCACTATGTAACCCTGGCTGGTCTGGAATTAAGAGATCTGCCTGCCTCTGTTTTTTTGGGTGCCAGGTTTAAACTTACAGACATTCAGACTACAGACTTACGTGTGCACACACGCATGCACGTGCACGCACTCACGCGCGCGCGCGCGCACACACACACACACACACACACACACGCACACACACACAGTCTTTTGTATTAAAGATGATGAGTAACCTGCCAAAGGCCTATACTCTTTAAATCTCCCCTATCTGTCAAAACCCTTGTGTATGAGTAGCTTTGCCCAGCTCACAGATGTGAGACATCCCTGCGATTATCACAGCCCTCCCCTTTACACACAGGAGCAGTCGGCCAATTACATCAGACTGTGAAGTTAAGCTCATTGATGAAGTGAGACACAGTTATCACCCTATACTACAGTATAAACTAAATGAGCGTTGGCTGGGTTTGGGTCATTTTTTTATGCACCCTTTTGCAAAAGGAAATTGCCTCAAATTATTTTTGCTTTGTCTGTGTGTCTCTTTGTACAACCCTGGAAATATTCTTTTAAAACATTGCCACTCCAGCCAGGCCTGGTTGCACATGCCTTTAACTCTAGCACTTAGATGGAAGATTAATAAAGTCTCTGTGAGTTCAAGACCAGCCTGGTATTATAGCAATTTCTAGGACAGCTACATAGAAAGACCCTGTCTCAACAACCAAACCCAAACCAACCAACCAACAAAAACCCAAATAAATAAACCGCTGTCACTGTCACCCCATCCAGGGTTTCTCTGGTAAGAGGCTTTCTTTCTTTCTTTTTTTTTTTTTTGTTCTTCTCTCTCTTTATTTTATGTATGTGAGTACACTGTAGCTGTCTTCAGACACACCAGAAGAGGGCATCAGATCCCATTACAGATGGTTGTGAGCCACCATGTGGTTGCTGGGAATTGAACTCAGGACTCTGGAAGAGCAGTCAGTGCTCTTAACCGCTGAGCCATCTCTCCAGCCTTCTTTCTTTTTCCTCCTCCTCCTCTTCTTCTTCTTCTTCCTCTTCTTCCTCTTCCTCCTCTTCCTCCTCCTTCAGTCAGTTTCATATAGTTCAAGCTGGCCTCCAACTCACTATGTAGCCAAGAATGCCCTTCAACTCCCGATCCTCCTGCATCTACCTCTCAAGTGTCGGGATGGTGACATATACTGCCATGCTTGGCTAATGTGAAGTATGTGGACACTTTACAGACCAAATGCAAGTTTATCTTCCCATGTTATGTTAGAGAAACCTGAACACTACCCAAAACTAATACCCAGCTGGGAATTCCTTTTTGTTATGGTGTTCTCGGGGAACATGGAGCAAGGTTTTGCTCCTCAAAGGTCATAAGGACAGGGAATGTTTGTAAGAGCATCGTGTGTGCTTCTGTTCTCAGCCCACAGATCCCCTGGGAACACTAGACTTTAATAAACAAAATAATCCAAGCTGTGGGGGAAACAGCAGGACCTTGTAGGTAGGATGCTTTGCAGCCAGGACATTGCTCGGCACCAAGGCACTGGGTCGCCGTTTGTTTGTTTGTTTGTTTGTTTAAAGATTTTTTTATTTAATGTATATGAGCACACTATTGCTCTCTTCAGACACACTAGAAGAGGGCATCATATCCCATTACAGATGGTTATGAGCCACCATGTGGTTGCTGGGAATTGAACTCAGAACCTCTGGAAGAGCAGTCAGTGCTCTTAACCGCTGAGCCATCTTTCCAGTCCCGTTTTTGTTTTTTAAAATAAAATTTATTCTCTCTCTCTCTCTCTCTCTCTCTCTCTCTCTCTCTCTCCCTCTTTCTCTCTTGCTCTCCCTCCCTCCCTCCCCCCCCCACAGAGAATGTATATGTGAGTGTGTGAGTAAGAGAGAGAATGTATGTGTAAGTGAGTGTGTATGTGTTTGTTTTTCTGTTGCTATGATAAACACTATGACTAAAGTTGACTTGGGAGGAAAAGTGTTTATTTCATCTTACACTTCTGGATAACAGTCCATCACTGAGGGAAGATGAGGCTAGCCTCAAGACAGAAACTCAAGGCAGTTGCTGATGCAGAAGCCATGGAGGGGTACTGTTTACTGGCTTGCTCCTCATGGCTTGCTCAGCCTGCTGTCTTACACAACCCAGGACCATCTGCCCAGGAGTGTAACTATAAGCTGACCTCCACACATGAACCATGGCACACACATATACACGCCAAAAAGAAATGTTTAATTCCAGCAGTTAAGAGGCAGAAGCAGGTGGATTTCTGTAAGTTCTAAGCCAGCTAGGCCTACATGGAAAGATCTTGTCTCAAAAATAAAAACAAAAACATTAAAACAAAACAAAAATAATTAATTGTGGGTTGGAGAGATGGCTCAGTGGTTAAGAGCACTTACTGTTTTTCCAGAAGACTTAGGTCAATTCCCAGTAACCATGTCAGATGGGTCATAATGTAATGCAGTTCCAGGGAAGCTGACATCCTCCTCTGGCTTCCAGGGTAACTCACACACAGATAGCACACACACACACACACACACACACACACTAAACATTTTTAGAAATCAATAAATGTATTTAAAATCATTTAGTGTTGTTCAAAGGTAGGCAGTGTAACTGTTAGCAGAAAGCCTCAGCACCAAATAAACCATCAGTAATCCCAGCACTGGGGAGGTGGAGGCAAGATCGGAAGTTCAAGGACAGCCTTGGCAACATGGAGAGTTCAAGGACAGCCTGGGATATAAGAGAGCCTGTTTCAAACAACTTTTTCATGAGATTCATTCAGCCTCTCAGTGTCACAGGGGGCCACCTCATAGAGAAAATCAGGTGGGGCTCCCTGTGGGTGCACACAGCAACAGGCTTGACAGTCCCAGGATCTGGAGCCCCAAGCTAGACACTGCAGAGATGGGGAAAGCTGGGCCAGATGCATCACAAAACACCCAAACCACAGTCAGTGTCCATCAGCTCTGAGCCTCGGAGCCTTCCTCTTTCCCTTAGTCTAAGGATCCAGAACGTATTCAAATGAAGACCAGAGGAAAAGCATCAGGGCAGCGTCTAGTTATGAGGTTCCAGAGCTTCCTCTCACCCTTGCTGGGACATGCAGAAACATTAGCCTTAGAAGGAAACCCACAGAGATCCGGTATCATAAAAGGAAGCAGCTCTAAGAGGGGAACCCTGCTGAGCAGCGAGGCAACTGTAGTGTAAACGGATGCTTTCTGAGCTTTCTGAACCAAGTACTTAACTTCCGGTTGAGGGGGTGGAGGAGGGGGCAGAGCATGACTGCCTTTTTTTTTTTTTTTTTTTTTAGGTTTTTCGAGACAGGGTTTCTCTGTGTAGTCCTGGCTGTCCTGGAACTCACTCTGTAGACCAGGCTGGCCTTGAACTCAAAAATCCTCCTGCCTCTGCCTCCCAAGTGCTGGGATTAAAGGCGTGCACCACCACCGCCCGGCATGACTAGCCTTGAATGCAAGGTCTAGGCACAGCCAAGATGGAGCTAAATGACAACAGAGAGAAGCTCTGAGACTGGATTAGTAGGGACTGAAGCATCCGGAGTGGGGGTAGGGAGTGGGGCGGGGTGGGATGGGGGTGGGGCTGGGACTTGGGAAGAGTCCCAGGAGAGGAAGGACTAGAAGTGGAAATAGTGATGCACTCCACTAATCTTAGCCCTAAGGAGGCAGAGGCAAGTGCATCTCTGTGAGTTCAAGGCCAGCCTGGTTTACATAGCAAGTCCCAGAGCTATAGGGAGAGAGAGAGACTTTGTCTCAAAAAGGAAAGAGGAAGAAAAAAAGAAAAAAGGAAGTTGGAGAGGAACTAGACTCTGGGCAGAGGATAAAATAAGCATGAAGAAAAGAAAGAAAAAGAACTCTAACCAGACATGGTGGTAGATAACATGTAATATAGCACTTGAAAGACTTAGCAGGAGAACTGTGAGTTTGAGGCCAGCCTGGGCTACATAGTAAGGCCCTGTGAGGAAACAGACAAAGACTTAGAAAAGTAAGTAGAAAAATCCTCTCACAGTGTTTTACTTTTTACTTTTTTTTTTTTTTTTTTTTTTTTAAGCAATGTCTTCCTATGTCCTGGAATTCACTATGTTAGACCAGGCTGGCCTTGAACTCACAAAGATCTGCCTGGCTCTGCCTCCTGAGTGCTGGGACTAAAGGTGTACACCTCCATACCTAGCAGTTGTTATTTTTAATGATTTTTTTAAACTTACAGTGGTCTTAGATTTGTTTATTTTGTATGTATGTGTTCTGCCTGCATGTAAGTGTATCATGTGTGTATACCTGCTACCTGAGGAGGTCAGACAAGAGAGTTGTATTCCCCTGGCACTGGAGTCACAGATGGCTTATTTTGTTTGTGTTTTAAGGCAGGATCTCATGTAGCTAGGGCTGAACTTGAACTCCCGATTCTCCTTCCTCCATCTTCCAAATTCTAGGACCACAGACGTTCACCATGTCTGACTATGGATCTTACTTATTTTTATTAAAATATGAGCATAATTGAGTAAGGTGGTAAATGCCTGTAATTGCAGCACAAATAAACATATAAAAAAGAAATGTAATTAAGAAAAAAATGATACAAATCCAGTTTCTGGGTCACAGCACTCACGTTGTAAGTGTTCACTGGTCATGGTGGTCGGTGGCCGAGTTATTGGACAGCTGGGATATAAGACCTCCCAGCGTCACAGGAAATGCTTTGCGGATGGCTCCCGTCCAAAGAAGCCATGTGTGCACAGCTCTTTTAGTGGGATTTGAGACAAAGGCTGCTTGTTCCCAGGACAGCTACATCTGCCCAGATGCAGGCACTGTGAACTCGCTGCTCCCTGACTGAATGTGGGGAATTCCTTTCTCACACACACCTTCCACACTTGGGAGCCGGGACTCTTACCAGTTTCATGTGGAATCTGTTTGGGGAGCACGGGTGAGAACTGGCTTCTGTTGTTTGTATGCTTTTGGTTTGGGTGTTTTCAGCCGACCGCCAACTCTTAATTAGCTACTGGAGGGGATGGGTTGGAAAAGACATGAGTTTCACCCTGAAGCCCTGGCTGACTGGGTGCTCTGTGTGGCTTATACTGGCCTCAAACTCAAAGCAGTGTTTGTCCTCCTGAATGTTGGGACTGTAGACCTGAGCCACTCACCCCTCAAACTCTGTATAACTAGGGACGACTTTGAACTCCTGATCTTCTCGCCTTAGCCTCCTAAGTGTTGAGAAGGATCCATGAGTTTGTCACTAAGCTGGCTCAGTCCCCACACTGTCATCCCTTGTTTGTTTGTTGTTTTGAAACAGTCTCATTTGTAGCCCACCCTGCCCTCAAACTCGTGGTGAACCTCCTTTCTTAGACACTAAGTGCTGGGCTTACAGGCGTGAGCTAGTTTCGATGTTTTAATCCGATCTACTTGGAGATCTTTAGAACTGATTGACAGGCTTGCTTTCTGGGATTTGAGTATTTACCTAGTCGCACCCTCCTCCCTCCCTTCCCACACATTAGTTACTTTTTCAGAATCTCAATAAGGCTGTTTTATGCTTATACAAATCTTTACTTGTGGCATTAGCAAAACTCAAAAAGCTTGATAGCCAACACAGGAGACCCCAAGTCCTTGATGAGGCATTTTTGCTAGTAAATTAACCACATCTGGAAATGCTAGACTGTTATGTGAAGTACTGTTCCATCCCTGTGGAAGCTGTGTGTGGGAGTGTCAGTGGCTTGCTTGACTGCCACTGTGCTCCCACGCCCTGGGGTGGCAGGCAGGTCAAGCCCAGCAGGGACAGATATCACATCCAGCTGGCAGCTTGCCTGGAGTTTCTAGGAAAGCTGCCATTGGCTTCCCTCTGGCTTCCAGAGGACAAGGGTCCTGGGACATTGGGATGTATTTTGGCACTTGGGGACTGCAGAGGAGTACCTGTTTGACACCAAACGGTCAGCTTTGGACGTCATTGATTTAGTTACTCATTACAAGTCTTGTAGACAGGAGCTAAAATGGAAGGACATACAGATGTGTAAACATAGTCCATCTCCAGGGCTCCTCCCTCTGCTCCACGCCAATCTTCTTTTTGGTGCTATTCCCACCCCTCTTCCAAGGTAACCGGACCTTTTTAATGACTTTTTGCAGGAAGTAGGATTATGGATAGCCTGTATATGGTCCTCGCTATGGACTGGTCAGCACAGACCGTGAGAACTGAGGAAGCAACCTAACCCTGAGTCTGAAGCCATCGGCTCAGGTTGCTCTAAATGTCCTAACCCTGTCCTCACACTTGAACATCTACTCTGAACCTAAAAGGAAGTCAGGGTTCAGAGGTAGAGGGGGCTCCCCTGGCCTGCACAAGGGCAGGCTTGATCTACAATATCACATAGAACATGGAGACACATTCTTGGAATTGCAGCAGGTGGTGGCACTGGGGGGTTGGGGGGGAAGGCTCAGTCAATAAAGTGCTTACTACACCAGCATCAAGACCTGACTGTGGATCCCCAACAGTCATGTAAAAAAATCTAGGTCTAGGGTATGCATGTATAATCCCAGGACAGGGGAGTTGGGGACAGACAGATCCCGGGAGCCCACGGTCAGCCAGTCTAGCAGAATCAGTGAGTGGAAAGCAACTGAGGAAAACACTGAAATCAACTTCTGGCCCGCACCCCCCCCCCACATACGCAAAGTTCAAAGTCATTATTGGTTACATAGCAAGTTCAAGGCCAGCTGGGTTTCATGAGATCAAAATGGAAGTAGGGGGAGGGAGAGAGGGATGTGCTTCAGTCTGGGCTGAGACTGGCCTACAGGAACTTCCTGATTCACTGAGGCCCACTTCGGAAGGCAGTGTGCACACTGAACAGCTCTCAGGGACTTTGCACGAGTCTACACGTCTTGTCTGTTCTTGTTCTCCATAAACAACATCTCTTCCCTGAGGCTAAGTTAGGATTCCCAGTTGTTTATCATTGTCTGTTCTTAATTGTTCTTAAATTAATTAACTTATTAATGTGTCTAGGTGTTTGGACTGCATGTAAGTCTGTGTACCATGTGCATGCCTGGTGTTTACAGAGGCTGAAAGAGGGTACTGAGCCCCTTAGAACTGGAGTTACAGTTGTAAACTGCCTTCTAAGTGCTTGGAACTCAACTGTTTTTTTTTTGTTTTGTTTTTGTTTTGTTTTTTGTTTTTTTGGTTTTTCGAGACAGGGTTTCTCTGTGTAGCCCTGGCTGTCCTGGAACTCACTCTGTAGACCAGGCTGGCCTCGAACTCAGAAATCCGCCTGCCTCTGCCTCCCAAGTGCTGAGATTAAAGGTGTGTGCCACCACTGCCCGGCTCAATTAATTAAAATATAAGTCTTTTAGCTAAGTAGTGGTAGTGCATGCCTTTGATTCCAGCACTTGGGAGGCAGAGGCAGGTAGATCTTTGTGAGTTCAAGGACAGCTTGGTCTACAGAGTGAGTTCCAGGACAACAAGATTTACACAGAGAGACACTGTCTCAAAAAACTGAAAAGAAAAGACACATAATTAAAAGTGGACAAAGACCCTGAACAGATATTGCAAGATATTTGATCACACTGTGAACCTCAAGACTGTGTTGTTTACTGAAAAATTCTGTTTCTAGCTCTGGTGTGACTTAACCCTTAGTACCCATCTTTAATCCCAAGCAATGTAGGTAAAGTTAGTTTGTAGATGGAAGCAGCCATCTTTGAAAGTGATATCTAATTGAAAGGCAGACAAAATGATGAATCAGAGAAAGATTTGACAGAATGAGTCAGAGATAGGATATGCTCAACTCTCACAAGAATAGCACAGGAAAGAGAGGTGACTTAAGAGAGTACCACAGAGACAAAGTGAGTTCCAGGACAGCCAGGGCTACACAGAGAAACGCTATCTTGAAAAAAAAAAAGAGAGAGAGAGAGAGAGAGAGAGAGAGAGAGAGAGAGAGAAAACCACAGAGAAGAGAAAAAGAGAGAAGGAGAAAGAGGCAGTTTTCCTGGAACAGTTGTACAGAGATTGGTTGCAGAGAGAACAAGCCAGAGAATGAGAAGGAGCCAGAAGATTAGAACAGATTTCCAGAGTTATTTTGAGGCCAAGCTGAGCAATTCTGGAGAAGCTGAGAGAAGCCAGATTGAATCAGTCAGCTTGGAGAGGAGTTTTGAGCCAGAACAGCTGAGTAAACCAGCCAGCCAGAATTCAGAAAGAACTAGAGAGGGTGAGCTTATTCATTGGTAAGTTTCAGATGCTGAAAATATTCTGGGCCTAGATTAGATTGTACGGAGGCTAGACACTTCTAGGACTAGGCCTAGGTTAGCAGACAGAGGCACTAAGCCTCCGAGATGACAATGTCATCTGAGGAAATAAATGTTACTTTAACAATAGTTATTTCTCTCAAGAAGACATATAAATTTCCAATAAGCTGATAAGACAATGCTAAAAGTCATGTATCATAAGGAACCTCCAAATAAAAAATTTAGTAAAAAGCTAGAGAAGTGGCTTAGTGGTTAAGAGCACTCATTCTTGCAGAGGACCCAGTTTTGGTTCTCAGCACCCACATGGTGGCTCACAACCACCCATAACCCCAACTCCAAGGGTCTAATACCTTCTTTGGCCTCTATGGGCAGCAGGTCATATGATACACAGACACGCATGCAGCTAAACCATCCATGCACATAAAATAAATATTTTATTTTTAAATTCAAAGGGATACAATGTCACAGCCACAAGGCAGACAATAGCAAGTGTTTGTGAGGATATAGAGAAACCAGAATCCTTGTATGCACTGGGAGGGGTGTCATTCAGGCATAGTGCCTTGGGAAAGTATCTTACAGTTTTTTTCAAATGGTTAGACTCAGTCACCACATGACTCAGCAATCTACCCCTAAGTATAAAAATGAGATAAACTGGGCTGGAGAGATGGCTCAGCAGCTAAGAGCACTGACTGCTCTTCCAGAGATCAATTCCCAGCAACCACATGGTGGCTCACAACCATCTGTAATGGGATCTGATGCCCTTTTCTGGTGTGTCTGAAGACAGCTACAGTGTACTCATACATATAAAATAAATAAATAAAATCTTACCACAGACACAGCATAATAGGTTTATTTGTTAATAAACCTTCCACACAGCAGCATTCTTCAAAATAGCCATAAACAAAACAATAACAGAAAAATCTGGTTGGGCTGGCCCATGCCGGTAGTCCCAGTTCTTGGGAAATGGAGGCAGAAGGATCAAGAGTGGGAAGCCAGGCTGGAGAGAGATGACTCAGTAGTTAAGAGCATTTGCTGCCCCTGCAGAGGACCCTGTTTCCATTCCCAGCACCCACAAGGTGGTTCACAACCATCTGTAACACCAGTTCTAGGGGACCTGATGCCCTCTTCTGACCTCCACAGGCTACAAGTACACAGTGAACATACATTTCTGCAGGCAGAACAGTCATAGACTGTTTTTTAAAAGGAGCTTGAGGCTAGCCTCAGCTCAATACTAAGTCTGAAGTCAGCCAAAGCTACACTGGGGATGGGGGACAAAAAGTTATCACCTGATGAATAAATAAACAAAATTTGGTATATCAGTGAAATGCAATGTTTCTGGATTATAGAAAGGAATGAAGATCTAAAATATATTGATGGGTCATGAACAGATGTATTATGTTAAGTGAAAGGAAACACTAACAAAAGACCACATATTATATGTGTTTGGTTTCAGACAAAAGACTGAGGTACATATTTTACATACCAAAGCTGACCTAGCCTCCAGGTTCTCCCAGCATCCCTCAGTCCCTACCTGGCATACCCTACCCCCAACTCTGAGCTTTCCAGCCTGGGGTTGAGCTGCCTTCCTCCCCCCACCCCCCAGGCTCTTTGCTGTATAACCCAGACAGTTTGGTAGCTCCCTCTCTTCTCCCTGCCTTCTTCTTCTCTCTGGGCACAAACATTCTCTCTTTTTCTTCCCCCTCCCCTCTATCTCTCTTCCCATGGAGACCTCCTTGGCCTCTCTCCTTGGGGCCAGTGAACTTGCCCACCACAGAGCAGCTTCCCAATAAACCTGTGTTTATATAGAGAGATATAGTTTTTTGTTTTTTAATTCTGGCTCAAATTGGCTCATTTCACCAGTGGAGAACTAACTTATCAATACAACTCTATTCACAGGAAATGTGCAGAATAGGAAAGCCATAGAGAGACAGAATAGTGCTTGTCAAGAGCTGAAAAGATGAAGTGAGGTTGGGGGGACGACTGCTATCGCCCTTTGTTGTGACAAGGTTTCACTGTGTAGCCCTTGATCCCCTCCTGCCACCACTTCCCCAGTCTTGAGATTACAGGCCTATGCCGTCACACCCAGCTGGAGCGAAATATTTCTTTGGTGGGAAATGGGAAAGTCCTAAAATTGTTCGCAGTGATGGTTACACTACCCTGGATACAGTGACCAACACTGAAACAGCCTCCTTGTTGGTGTTGTTGAGAGTTGAAACCAGGGCCTTTTACATGTTATGCTTGTACTGTATGCCTCACCCAAACCCTCAGCCCTGGTTTGTCTACTTGAAATGGGTAAATCTTATGAGTTTATCAGAAAACGGGGCCTGTCTGGCAGGAGAGAGCTCTCCAGTTTATTTTAGTTCCTTTATCTTCCTGGTGAGATTAGGATCCACCCAGCCAGAAAACTAGTGTTTCTCTTTGTTAACATCGGAGGAAGCAGCAGGCCTTGAGCCTGACATTTCTCCAGCTAGGTCAACATCAGGGAAGGCAAACAGTGTGGGCTGGGCTGGCAGCTGGTCTAGAGCAACAGCACGAGGTTGTGGGAAGCCAGCAGGGAGGGCCCCTCACCAGTCTTCTGGGGACAGAACACTAAGACCTTCTCTTTTCTGTTGGACCAGTGTAAGGCAGCGAATAAGAAAGCACTTCCGGAGGTGGGAGAGGTTTATAACAGAAGCAAGTGCACACCGAACCCAGCCAGAGCGGGCTCCACCTGCCTTTCTTTTTATGTCCTGCTCATTTACTCTTCCACTGCCCTAAGGGTTGGAAGGAGGACTCTCAACACTCCCACTTTACCCAAAGGTCACTTCGTTTCTGCCATGTGCTATGGAGTAAAGCATTTGTAAATTGCAGTATCCGGGACATTCCTGACAAAGACTAGGAGGATGCTGGTGATCTGCCAGCTTCCTAACAGGTACCCAGAATTGGGGTGGTGGTGGGAGGGTCCGTGGCTCAATGGTAGAGTGTCTGCCTAGCATACCCAAGGCCCTGGATTCCATCCCCAGGCCAGCAAAACAAACAAAAATCCATACCAGAGAGAGCCCGAGGCCTCCTGGCAGAGACAGCTCCTTTATGAGTCTGGAGCCAATTGTGACTTCGGGGAAATGGAAGTAGAAGGCATAGGAGGCTTCAGTCATCCTCCTGCTTCCTGGAGAGGGCAGAGAGAAGGGGGGAGGGGCCAAGAGGATGCCACACTAATGAAGGAGCCTCCTGGCACTCCAAGTCATCCAGATGTGTGAGTTCCTTTTCTCTGAATTCAGGAGATCAGGTTAGCAAGCATCTAGAGCCTGGGAATCATGGCCGTAGGCACTATTACAAGTGAATATATACGCCCACCTCCCCTTAACCCAGCGCTCAAGAAATGCCTCCCTCTTTCTTCCTAGACATATTTAGACTTGATTTCCCAACTTCACTTCCTGTGTTGCAATTTCCCCAAGCATGTGACTTATGTTTATCAGCTGTCACCCTGCGGAGGCGGAGACAGTGGAGAGTAGCCTCCCAGGTTGCCTTCCTAGTCCACAAAGCTAGACCCACCTGTCCCCCTACCCTGGCGGGTTTGGCGCTAGGACCCATGCTTCTTGTTCCCGGTGACAATAGGTCAAAGGTACTGTATTCTTGATTTTAATCACCTTGCTGCTGCTTCTTCTTCTTCTTCTCTTTCTCCTTCTTCTTCTTCTCCTCCTTTTTATTATTTAAATATATGTATACATACATACATACATACATACACTACATGTACATATTATGTGGTTTCATTGGAAATAAAAAAAATTAAGACAACTAAAAATATTCAACTTTCTTTTTTTTAGACTTTCTTCTCCAGAAGAGAAGGTGTCTGAGCATGGGACCCAGGAAGTACAGTTGATGTACATACGGGTCAGGGAAGCTGGTTGGAGTACACACACACACACACACACACAGAGGTTTCTTTGCAGATGATATCCCAGGGGGGCTTTGTCCCCGAGGTTGAGCCTCGCACTCAGGCTTTTATTTATCCTCGAGGGCATCGACAGCTGAATTCACAATTTGGGCCTGTGGTTTGAAACCAGGAGCTGGGACAGACAGGTCTGCTGTCACTGAGCATTGGCCTGGCTCTCAACAATTCTCACTGGGAGTAAACGTTGACACCAAGAAGTGACAGCAAGCAGCAAGAGAGTGAGGAAGGCTCAGGTGCTCAGGTGATCAAGTATCTGCTGGCTCCTCCCCTGGGCTCCAGGCGGTGACAGGAGACTCAAATTTAGTTCAGAGTGTTCTTCAGTCCTCTCCTCCTCCTCCTCCTCCTCCTCCTCCTCCTCCTCCTCCTCCTCCTCCTTCTATAATTTTTAAACTTATTTATATGAACACACTGTAGCTGTCTTCAGACACACCAGAAGAGGGCATCAGATTCTATTATAGATGGTTGTTAGTCAACCATGTGATTTCTGGGAATTGAACTCATGACCTCTGGAGGAGCAGTCAGTGCTCTTAACCACTGAACCATCTCTCCAACCCCAGGTCGTCACCTTTTCAAGGGCACCCAGCATCATAGGCAGGTCACTTCCCCTCCCAGAGCTCATTTGTCACATGGTCTAGGAGACTCCAGATCTGAAAAAACCCACAATTTTCTGATCATTTCTATGCTTATCTCCAGAGTCTCTGTTCACCCTTCAGTTTAATGGAGTATGTTGTTTGTCTTTCCTATGATAATGGGACTGTGATTCAGGCAGGAAAGCTCGATGCTCTATTAATTTTATTGCATTGTAAGTCTTGATTTCCAAACACAGGCTCAGATGGCTTCTGGCTTTAAAAGTCCAGGGACCAGGTGCTGGAGAGATGGCTCAGTGGTTAAAAGCACTGACTGCTCTTCCAGAGGCCCTGAGTTCAATTCCCAGCAACCACATGGTGGCTCACAACCATCTGTAATGAGATCTGATGCTCTCTTCTGGTGTGTCTGAAGACAGAGCACTCATATATATAAAATAAATATTTAAAAAAAAAAAAAAAGTCCAGGGACCAGAACTCTGCATTAGAAAGAAGAAAGCGTGCATGTGCAAGGTTTGCAGGTATGGGCTCTGGGAGTGACAGCTTCATTCTGCCTGTGGTTGGCATGCTCTTTACTCACAGTGGCTGGAGGCTTCTAGAGTCAAGCTGCTAACTTGTGGGTTGGGACTCACTTGCTACCTTCTGTGCTCTGTGCACATCACACACACACACACACACACACACACACACACACACACACACACAC
>NW_021621078.1:3520904-3626032 GCF_004785775.1 Grammomys surdaster | reverse complement strand
CACACACACACACACACACACACACACACACACACACACACACACACACATACTTTAAAAGCCAAACAGGACTTGGGAGGCAGAGGAAGGCAGATCTCTGTGAGTTTGAAGCCAGCCTAGCAGCCAGGTCTACAGAGTGAGTTTCAGGACAGCCAGGGCTACAGGAGAAAAAAAAAGCATTGGTTGTTCTTCCAGAGGACCTGGTTCATTTCCTGATACCCACCCAGCAGTTCACAGCAGCAGGTAACTCCAGTTCCAGAGGATCCAATGCCTTCTGGCTTCTGAGGGCATGAATGTGGTGCACAGACACACATACAGGCAAAAGGTTCTTTCTTTTTTTTTTTTTTCTTTTTGTTTTGTTTTGTTATTTTCAAGACAGGGTTTCTCTGTGTAGTCCTGGCTGTCCTGGAACTCACTCTGTAGACCAGGCTGGCCTCGAACTCTTGAACTCAGAAATCCGCTTGCCTCTGCCTCTCAAGTGCTGGGATTAAAGGCGTGCACCACCACCGCCCAGCAAGTTCTTTCATTTAAAATAAAAATAAACAAGTCTTTTAAAACAAGAGTTAGAAGCTGGGCAGTGGTGGCACACACCTTTAATCCCAGCACTTGGGAGGCAGAGGCAGGTGGATTTCTGAGTTCGAGGCCAGCCTGGTCTTCAGAGTGAGTTCTAGGACAGCCAGGGCTATACAGAGAAAAACAAAAAAAAAAAAACAAAACAAACAAACAAAAAGACAGAGAGAGAGAGAGAGAGAGAGAACTTAAAAAAAAAAAGTCAGCCAGGGAGAGGCACTGCCTGGAAGCCAGTGGTGTCACACAATACTGAGTGATATAGAACAATGCGCAGCCTGATTGCAGCAAAGCCTTTTTCTCCTGAGCATGCTTTGCAAGCAATAGAACACACCTCTGCAATCTCAGAAATTCAGAATTCTTGAGATGCCATGGAGGATTCTACTTGTTCAACAAAGATTCTCTAAGCACAAAGATATGGATGCTCGAAACTGGACTTATATATGCTGGTACCTTCAGGAAAGTGAAACGCTAGCAAAAACCAAACAAGCATACAAACCCCCCAAAAATCAAAAAACAAACAACAGCAAAATACTGGAGAGCACAAGATAAGGGCTGTCATTCAAACCAGGGCCTTTACCTGTAGCCCAGCTCTACCTCTGCCCCAAGTGCTAGATGATTATCAGTGGTTGGGCTATAGGCTGATTGTGTCCAGGCCCTTGGCTTCTTGTCCAAAGAATTAGAAGTGAGGGCTCACACAGATTTACAAAAGAAGCAAGGTAATTTTATTTTGAGCAAGGGGAGGGTACAGGTTATAGAAGGATACACTGTCAAGATTGACAGCAGGCCACAGGAATGAGAGTAGTCAAGGCTACAGTCTGGGGTGTCTTACTTGAGGAGGCTAAAACAAAGGCCAAAGTTTGGGTGATTCTCTATTTTGATTGATAGATTAAGTAATACACTCGAACGGAAACTGCCTAGATTTGATTGTTACCAGGGGCCAGGATACTTATACTATTGGTCAGGAATAGGAATACTTGTATTCTGATGTAGGTGGTAGATACAGGGTACTGGGTTGCAGGGTAGACTGTTTGAAGACAGTGAGTACTTACATAGTATGTCCAGGTGATGGAGTAGGCTGCCAAGTACATTATTATGGGTGTGTGTATGTGATGGTTTGAACAGGAATTCCTACAGTAGGCTCATGTGTTTGAACACTTGGTCTCTTGGTAGTGGTGCTGTTTGGGGGAGGTTATGAGACCTTTAGGGGGAAGCACATCACCAGGGGTGGGCTTTGAGAGTTTATAGCCTTGCCCACGTCCTGTTTCGTCTCTCTGCTTCCCGTGGTCGGATGAAAATGTGATATACTAGCTGCTCCTGCCATCATACCAAGTCATGATGGGCTTGATCCTTCTGGAACCATAAGCCAATGGAAGCTTTTTCTTCCTTACATTGCTCCTAGTCATGATATTTATCTCAGTAACAGAAAGCTAATACTTACCTGTCTTGGGATCACAGATGTGTCCCACAGGATTACTCTCAATACATGCCTTTCTTGACGTCACATATAGGTCAGTTAAGTTACCTCCTTTTCCCTGAAGTCAATAGTCAATAATGGTGAGATATCTCTCTCTCTCTCTCTCTCTCTCTCTCTCTCTCTCTCTCTCGCCCCCCCCCCCCCCCATGTCCCCTTTAATAGTTCTGAGGATGGAACCAAGAGCCTTATACTTCATAGGAATGACATTTGGTCAAGACCTATGCCAGACCAAAGGCATAGTCTGAGGATTCTGACTAGGAGGTTCTGGGGATACCCTGAGGTCTGCTTCTAAAATGCTTCACAGGACTCATGAAGAGATGACACAAACCACCTTCATCACCTTCCTCCTTGTTGATTCAACAGCCCGGGCACCTACCCTGAACTTCCTATGGTTGGTTGGAAGGGTGCTCAAAAGGCCCATTGTCATCCTTGTCTGTAGTCAAGCTCTGAAGCCAGGATGTCAACTAGGAAATCACATTTCCCTCTCCACCTAATTCATAGCATGCCGCTTCTCTGGGGGCCGACCTCTGAATCACTGCTGCTGTGTCTTTGGGGGAGGTGGACAGGGTGAAGAGAGACAGTTTTACATGTCTAGAAAAAACAGCAAGTAAGACACAGTGTTTTTCTGATATGGTCCAGGACATACCAGGTTTTCAGGACAGAGAGACAACAGAAATTAGGAGACACAGGAAGAGAAAGCGCTTGTCACTGGCAGAGAAGCAAGAATCTCAGCCCAGCCAGCATTTGCCCTGAAGGTTGCTGGCAGAGCTAATGCTCCTTTCTGCGTAGACACTTTATGTTAAGGTGGTGATGAGCCAGGCCTGAGGACTGAGTGTATATTCAGTTCCCAGAGAGTTCTGAGAATCACAAACAAGACTCTGTTTACAGCAATCATATCATGGGATCTACACAGCTATATCTTATCAATCAGAATCCTGTCAGGGCCCCTGGGGGAACCACCTTTGATCTCATTAGGTGTTTTAGCAATCCTTTGAGGATATCCTCTTCAAAAGCCTCCATAATGGTCTGTGAAAGTCAATATAGTATTCTCTCTTGGAGGACACTTGACTCTTGCTCTCATGCTTAAAATGTAGTTAAAAGTATCTTTTAATAAACACCAACTTGAGCCGGGCGGTGGTGGCGCACGCCTTTAATCCCAGCACTTGGGAGGCAGAGGCAGGCGGATTTCTGAGTTCAAGAGTTCAAGGCTAGCCTGGTCTACAGAGTGAGTTTCAGGAGAGCCAGGGCTACACAGAGAAACCCTTTATCGAAAAAAAAAACAAAAAAAAAACCAAAACAAACAAACAAAAAAACAAACAAAAAAAAAACACCAACTTGGCTTCATACCAGCTTATTCTGAAATGAATTAATTCATTTGAAGTGCATGAGTGCAAGTGTGGGATTGGTTCTCGCCTGCTACCCAGTGGGATCCAGGGACAAAACTTAGGCCAGGCTTGCCTGCTGGCATGCCTCTACCTGTGGCAGAAATTTCCCTGACCAATGTATTTGCAGCGGGAGGCCTATAATTGGACAGGGAAGAAGGAGGCAGAGGTAAGGGTGGTGAAGAAAGACAGAGAGGCAGAGAGACGCAGGGGAGAGGGAGGCGAAATGGCAGCAGACATGTACCCGAGTGTCTCTAGCAGTCTCAGATAGTTATTCATATCAAAAGGTTAGATAATTGGGATAACAATTCTAAATTGTGTGGGCATCTTGTGTATTGAGATTTACTGATATATAAAACCTTTGGTTAACTGTAATTAATCATCTAGAGTTTTGATTTACTTGGTTGTTGGGTGGTGTGGGGCTAATGTGGTCCCGCCAGACAGCCTGTCTGGATGAGAACACCCGGCTAGGCCTAAGTAGCCCGCTGGTAATGCTCATGCTCATGGCTCGGGAATATGGCACCAGAACCAAGAGCTCGAATTAGTGTGAGATTTTAGAGCCAGCAGCCAGGTAGCCGCCATCTTTTCCAGTACTTCCTGCTACATCTACCCACTGAAACTCTCTTTTGCACTGAAGCCAAGGACTCTGATTTGAGATTCCCTTACAAAATTAAGGGAATCCCTTAGTGCTAGGATTCAGACCTGTGACAAGCAGCTGAGGTGCATATTTAAAGTACTTGTGGTGGTTTGAATATGCTTGGCCCAGGAAGAGGCACTATTAGGAGGTGTGACCTTATTGGGTGTCACCGTGGGAGTGAGTTTTGAGACCTTCCCCTCCTAGCTGCTTGAGGAGTCAGTCTTCTGGTTCCCCTTGGAGCAAGATGCAGAACTCTCAGCTCCTCCTTACCATGCCTTCCTGGATGCTGCCATGCTCCCACCTTGATGATAATGGACTGAACTCTGAGCCTGTAGGCCAGCCTCAATTAAATGTTGTCCTTATAAGAATTCCTGCCTTGGTCATGGTGTCTGTTCACAGCAGTAAAACCTTAACTAAGACAGTACCAAGATGGACCTTGCCTCCAGCATCCCTCAGTCCCTATCTGGGAACTTTTCAGCAGTGGGGCTGGGCTCCCCCCCACCCCAGAGGCTCTTCCCTATAAATTTCAGACATTTTGCTCTCTCTGTCTCCCTCCTCCCCCTCCCTCTCCCTTCCCCCTTGTCTCCCTGCTTGTACAGGGCACAGGCTCTTCCTCTTCTCCCTGCCCTCTGACTCTTTCCCTGTGGCATGTCCCTGGCCTTGGGACCAGTGAACCTGCTTGAGAACTGCTTCCCAATAAACCTGCCTTTATGTACTTTAATCTGGCTTTAATGGACTCCGTTCTCTGGTTAATTAACTCATCACTCAGCTGCCATGGTTGGCAATCTAGAGCTGTGCCTCTGTCCCTGCCTGCTCCAGATGTACCTCAGCTTCTTGGCTACCTGTGAGAAAGAGCTAGGAGATAGGTGAGTCAGAAGAGAAGGTCCCTCTTCAGCCCCACCACCCCTCCCAAGAATTAGCCCAGGAAGGTCCTAGAGGGAGGAGGTGGAGGAGGCCGTGACCTGCCCACCCTCTGCCAGCACCAAGGTAGACTTGTCAGGTAAACCTCATGGATGATGCTCTCCTGGCCCAGCACAGCATAGGGGTGGGAGCTGAGGGGAAGGTGGCAGTGGCAGTTGTCTTTGAGATCCTTTCAAGATCATCCCCCTTCATTTCCAACACATTTTTCTTGTGCTGGGGCTGAAACCAAAGACCTCAGGTATGTATATCACAAAGTCACAACTCTAGCACCCACCCAGGAAAACCTTCTTTGGGGGATCATGAAGCCATCGAAGAGTGGCCACAGGGAAACAAAGTTGGAGCCTCTACTGTGTTCAAGGGAACGTTAACAATGCTAGAGAAGCAGAAAGGCATGCTGGGATAAATGAATTGCTGAGACTACAAGGAGGGTCCCAACCAGGGCTCCGGTAGGGGAGGAGGTGAAATGGGTAAAGGAAATGAGCAGGCTTCTGAATACTTCTCCTCCCCTACTCCCTGTCAGCACTCACACAGCAACCCAAAGGAACATTTGTTTTGGTTGAGTAAAGCAGAGAGATGAGGGTGGAGTCCCTAGGTTAAAGTATAAAGTATTATAGCCCTCCTCCCCCAGCCTGCTTTCTCTCCTCACTTGCATGGGAAAGTCAGTTGAGGTTGGCCAGTCTTCTAGAACCTTCTACACTGTGTACTTAGGTCCCTGTATCACTAATGAGTTTGGGGGTAGCTTAACCCTAGGCTCAGCATCTGGGACCTTGCAGTCTCCGTGGCTGCTCATTCAAACCCCGGGTAACTGAGACAGAGATTTCATTTTAGTAGAGAAGACAGATCAAGGATAACTTACCAAGTAAGGGATGAAAAAGAACCTGATGGGCTGAAGAGATGGCTCAGAGGTTAAGAGCACTGACTGCTCTTCCAGAGGTCCTGAGTTCAAATCCCAGCAACCACCTGGTGGCTCACAACCATCTGTAATGGGATCTGATGCTCTTTCCTGGTGTGTCTGAAGACAGTCACAGTCTACTCACATACATTAAATAAATAAATAAATAAATCTTAAGGGGTGGGGGCTGAGAAGGAATAGCAAAGAGGGGTGTGAGCTCCTGTGGGGAGGGACCCATGAGCAGAACCTAGCGCAGGGGGAGATAAGAACAAGCCTGGTATCTGGGGAAACTGAATCCAACATGTGCCAGCATGCATGTGTGCCTGCATGTGCACACATGCAGTCACATCTAAACAAAACATGAAATTACATTTGCAGGCACGGACAGGTACTGTGTTTAGAGAAAGTTGGCACCACTTACTAACAGCCACAAATTAACATTGTTTCCCAGTTCTCAAATACAGAACTTGCTGCTCTGTCACAGGAGACTTCTTTAGTCCAGAGCCAGGCAAGAGGAAGAAAGCGTGGCTGACCTTCAGAAAGACTTGTGCAGCAGGAATTAGTCTTTAAAGGGAAGCAGGAAGTTTCTCTTTGAATCAACTCTTCCTTCGACTTTCTTGTCCCTTGAGTATAATGGTCAGTGGAAGGAAGAAGAAATGGAGGTTTTGTTTTACTTGACTTCTTAGAGTTTTGGGGGCTCCCGGGTTATTCTAGGTTGGCTCAGAATTTGTGATTGTCTAATCTCAGCATCCTGAGTGCTGAGACTCTAGGGATGTGCTGCATCTCTCTTTTTTTTTTCTTTTCTTTTTTTGTTTTTTCGAGACAGGGTTTCTCTGTATAGCCCTGGCTGTCCTGGAACTCATTCTGTAGACCAGGCTGGCCTCGAACTCAGAAATCAACCTGTCTCTGCCTCCCAAGTGCTGCATCTCTTTCATCTTAGGTTTTGAGTGTGCATCTTGGGAGGTCCCTAAGGAACAGATTGTAGCAGGTCTTGTCTCTGTCCTGCCCTCGCTTCACTTTCATCCTGCTACAGCCAGGAGATGGATGCCACACCAGATGCGGGTGTTTGGGAACTCATGGCCTCTCTGTCTGGCAGTGTACATATTTCTCTTGGGAAGCCCAGCATGACCCAGCTTCTCTCCTGCTGGCCATCTCTCACAACCCAGTCCACCCTGTCTGGTAGAGCACGAATCTTGTCCTGGAGGAACTGTCACAGCAGGGGAAAAATGCAGTAATGACAGTGAGAAGATCCTTAATTAGGATTTTTATTGCTGCAATAAAACATCATGACCAAAGAAACTTGGGGAGCAAAGGGTTTATACAGCTTACACTTCCTCTTCAAAGGAAGTCAGGACAGGCACCTGGAGGCTGGAGCTGATGCAGAGAATAATCCTTACTGGTTTGCTCCACATGGCTTGCTTAGCCTGCTTTCTTATAGAATCCAGGACCACCAGCCCAGGGATGATACTACCTGTCAATCTCTAATTAAGAAAATGTCCTACAGGCTTGCCTACAGCCTGATGTGTTTGTTTGTTTGTTTGTTCGGTTGGTTAGTTTTTGTTTTTCAAGGCATGATCTCTCTGTGTAGCCTTGACTGGCCTCGAACTAAGAGATCCACTTGCCTCTGCCTCTTGGGTACTGGGATTAAATGTGTATACCACCACCACAAAGCCACCCTGAAGTTATAGAGACATTTCTGAATTAAGGGCCCTTCTTCTGTTTGTCAAGAGAGACTTTTGCTTGACTCTAGCTTGTGTCAAGTTGACATAAGCCTAGCCAGTAAAAGTGGCTAGACAGACAAAACACACTCAGAGGTCAAAGGTGAATCCCTGAGATGAGCAATCTTCTGGGGAGCAGGCAACTCAGTACAACACCAGAATTGATGGCTGGCTCACACAGTGATCCAACCATTCAGTTGAGGCAGGAAGATTGCTGCGCTGTAGGTAAGTTACCTAGTGAGTTCCAGGACAGCCTGGGCTATACCGTGAGACCCTGTCTCTCCACACACAATGGACAAGAACTCACCATAAAAGCAGCAGAGCCCAGGAAGGAATCTTTACACACAGCTCTTTTTTGTTTGGGTTTTTTTTTTTTTAGACAATTTTACATTTTACCCAGTCTGTCTGGAACTCCTTAGCTCCAATAATCCTCCTGCAGCAGCTCCCTGGGTAATTGGGACCCTGTGCCCAGCTCCTCATCACTCATTGAACCTGTGGCAGGCACATCTTCTTATACATCTCATCTTGTCCTCTGACTGACTTATAGGGCTTCTCTCTCTTTCTCTCTCTCTCTCTCTCTCTCTCTCTCTCTCTCTCTCTCTCTCTCTCTGTTTTATTTTTTGAAACAGGGTCAAACTCCTGATCAAACTCCTGATCATCTCTAGTGCTGAAATTGCAGGAATGAACCACCTGGCTTATCTTGTTGGGTTTTTTTGTTTTTTTTTTCGTTGGTTTTCTCTGTATATCCCTGGCTGTCCTGGAACTCACTCTGTAGACCAGGCTGGCCTCGAACTCAGAAATCTGCCTGTCTCTGCCTCCCAAGTGCTGGGATTAAAGGCGTGCGCCACCACCGCCCGGCCAGGTTTTTTAAATATAAGATTTATCTTATTCTGTGTGTGTGGATGTTTTGCCTGCATGCCTGTTTGTGCACCACATCCATGCCTGGTGTCCACAGAGGCCAGAAGGGGGCGCCAGATCCCCTGGAACTGGAGTTACAGATGGTTGTGAGCCACCATGTGGGTGCTAAGAATCAAACCCAGGTCCTATGAACATCTCTCCAGCCCGTCTTGTTCTTTTAAATAGTGGAGCGGTGTTTCCTTTCTGTGCCTGTGCCACTATTAATAGCAGTGCTTGTTTTCCCTCTAGAGACAGGGCCTTTCCATGTAGCTCTGCTTGCCATGATATTTGATATGCACCCCAGGCTAACCATAAATGTGTAGCCATCTTCCTGTTTCAGCCCCAGACTGTTGGGATTCCAGGCATCACCATCACATACAGCCTTTCAAATATTTCATTTATGAAAATGGGAGAGAGAGAGAGAGAAATATTAGCTATATCCAAGTTGAAGAAGAATTTTGCTGAGGTAAATATTTTTTCAATGGTAAATTGGGAGCCAGAGAGATGGCTCAGAGGTTAAGAGTACCTGGTACTCTTACAGAGGACCTGAGTTCAGTTCCAGCACCTACAGCCACCTGTAACTACTCGGGAGGCAGGTGGACTATGAGTTCAAGGCCTGCCTGGTTTGTAGCAAGTTCCAGGATAGTTGGAGCTACTTAGTGAGACCCTGACCCGAAAAACAAAAACAGATGGGGCTGGGCTGTTATAATCCCAGTACTAGGGAGGCTGAACTAGGAGGGTCACCTTTTCCAGACCAGCCTGGGCTCCTTCCACAGGGAGAACCTGCCTTAAAAACCAAAAACCAACAAAAAGGTCTGGTAGACAATACTTTGCTGTGTTAAATCTCTTTGTTTACACTCGCCCTGGGAATAAAACCATACCACATATCACCTGCTGCCAAGCAATTGCCTTTGCCCATCAGGGAAGGAAAGGTTTTATGTTTGACAAATAACGCAAAAGCATACAATACATAGCTAAGCAAAAGAACAGGAAAAACAGCTACAGAACATTGCAAACCAGGAAGAAAGTTGATCTCAGATTTAGGGGACATCTCCTGACCTCTGCTGGCTATGTTTAGTATTGCATAGCCCGGGTGGTTTTTAAAAGTGACCAGCAAATTCAGAATTTTATTTATTCGTTTAATTTTTTCTTAAATTAAACAGGATCTCATGTACCTCTTGACTAGACTTGAACTGTACAGCTAAGAATGGCATGATCTTCCTGATCCACTTCTTGGTCTCCTGAGTGCTGGGATTATAGGCTTGTGTCATCATGTCTGGCTTTATGTGCAACTGAGGATCAAACCCCAGCAAGCTAGTAAGCTCGCTACAACTGGGCTATCTCCAGGCCTGAAGTAAGAATTTTAGAATTGAGGTTTATGGACCATGGAGTCTAAATCCCTCTTTGTTAGGGATGAAGAAAGTGTGGTTCGGGGTTTGTTCAGAAGAGGTTGTTTTGTGGTCTTAGAAACTGAAGATAGGCCTTGCTCATGCTGGGCAGTTCTGGGCCACTTAGCCCCTAATCAGTGTGTTTATAATACTCTCCCAAAGTAACAACTCAGGGCCTGTCCCTAGAAATGCATTATTGTTAGCAAACTCAGATTTACAAACAGTGTTGCTCTTCGTTCAGGTGAGTGAACAGAATTTAGATTATCTGCAGAAGACCATCATTATAAGCTGAGCTGGGGCTATGGCTCGGGTAGAGCACTCTCCCCGTGTGAACAACACCCTCAGTGTGATTGCTGGCACCACAAAACAAAAAGCCTCCGACATAGTAAATGTGGTGATCCAAGGTGACAGCAAGCCCCTGAGCGGCCAAGAAGCAGAAGGCCTTGGTTCAATTACATGAGTATGAGCACACACACATGCACATGTGCACACACACACATACACACACGAAAGGAAGGAGAAGAAGAGAGGATAAGAGGAGTTAGAGGCAGAGGAGGGAAGAAAAGAGGAGAGGGAGGGGGAGTGCTGGAGAGATGGCTTAGAGGTTAAAAGTGCATGTTGTACTTCATGTATCTCAAGAGGACCCTGCCACCTGTAACTCCAGTTTCAGGGGATTTGACAACCTCTTCTGGCCTTCCTGGGCACCTGCATGGATACGGCACACATACACATGGAAACACACACACAGAGGGGAGAAGGGAGGGAAAGGGAGAGAGAGAAATAGAGAAAACAATTTTAGGCCAGGTATGTTTGTGGTCGCCTTGAATCCCGGGTAGCAGAGGCAGGCAGATCTCTATAGACTAGACTGCCTGCCCTTCTGAGGAACCTTCTGAGCCCTTCTGAAGATCCACCGAGGCTTCTCTAGGAGATGTCGCTGTGGAAGATGAGCTTGCAGAGTCCACAATATCTCCGGAACAACTTTTAAAAGGCAAGTCTCATGGGAAGATGCTTTTTAAAAGTATTAAAAATACTTGAGAAGAACAGATGGTGGAGGAACGGAGCGACCTGTGCTGCAGAGAGAAACTGAACTAGAGATGAGGCAGCATCGTGGTTGATGAGTGGTACAGGTTCTCAGGCTGCCAGGAGGTTCGGGCCATCACGGGGCTTGCCTCTCTCATTGCTTCCCAGTAGGTTAGAGATGCCATTGATCCACAGTTTGGCAGCCACTGCTCGCCCTGCTGGGGACAGGAGAGTGCTGGCCTCTCAGAGAGCATGGTGGTTGTTCCTGGGGTGCAGATGGGGCAGCCACTGCCAAAGGCAGGGTGGTGAACAGCAGCCTGCAGCTCTCAAAGGTCCTGAGCCCCTCCCCGCCTCCCAACCCCCTTTTCGTGCTGCCCAACTGTGAGATTACCTTGACTCTGCACAAGATATCCAAGATGAAAAATAGTACATTTTCTGGATTGAGTCTCCTTGAAAGACTTCTGTGGTCCATGCTGCCACCGGAGGCTATGCCTGTGATCTGTGCTGCTGCTGGAGGCCATGTTTCTGTCTGTGATCTGTTCTGCAGCCAAAAGCTAAGTTGAAATGGAAGTACATGATCTGTGCTGCCTGCTGCTTTAGGCAAGGAAGTTTCTTTTGCAGGGGTATCACTGACTGCAGAGTCATAGATGAGAATGAGGGACATTGAAGGCACCCCTCCTCCCAAAAGAACGGGTCCAGACACTAAGCTATTGAAGAGTCTTTTAAAACTATGATACAGATGCAGAAGTGTTGTTCTTCATAGTTGATGGCTTCTAGTGAGGTGGCAGTGTGGATGGGAGAGTGGGGAAAAACTTAATTTTGTAATTAAGGGGCTAACCACTGGGAGTTAGACCATGCTCCAATGAATATAGGGCAAAACAAATTGGACTTAGTGTTTTTTTTTTTTAAGGGAGGGGCGCAAGTGTGGAGGGAGAGCCTGGGAGAAATGGGAAGCAAGTGTGATGGGGTGCATTATATGAAATTCTCAAATAATTAATTTTAAAAAGTATGTTGAGGGAGGGAGAAAAGAATTTTAAATCTTAGCCAGAAGCAGCCCCATAGCAATTTACAGCTGATTATAATTCCAGTCCCAGGGGCTCTGGAGCCCTCTTCTGACCCCTGGGAGCACTGCATGCACACCGTGCTTAGACATACATGCAGATAAAAATCCTCATACACATACAAAAACAAAACGTCTTGGCCAGCTTTGTCTACACAGTGAGTTCCCGGATAGCCAAGGCTATATAATGAAACCCTGTCTCAAAGATAAGATACCTCTCGGGGGTGACGTGGAAGAGTTTTTAGACTGGCAGTAAAAACATGTTGCACAGTCCTAAGTACCTAAGTTTGACCTTCAGAACCCAGGTAAAGTTGAAGAAGAAAACTGACTTCATAAAGCTGCCCTCTGGCCTGCTCCGGTGTGCAGCAGCAGTGTGTGCCCTGCACCCCACATATTGTACGCACACACAATATTAAATAAATAAAAATTTAAATTTGAAGTTTAAATTATCTTTACCATGGTCATGGTTATTATTTTTGTAACCTCCATGCCTTACTCCTTTAATTATCTTTGTTGTTTGATGATATACCACATGGAATAATAGGGCTGAGATCAGAGAATTAATTCATGTTCACAAGATTCTTTGGTTTTGTTTTTTTTTTTTTTCGAGACAGGGTTTCTCTGTGTAGCCCTGGCTGTCTTGGAACTCACTCTGTAGAGGCCTCCTGCCTCTGCCTCCCAAGTGCTGGGATTAAAGGTGTGCGCCACCACCGCCCGTCTGGTTTTCTCGATATAGGATTTCACGTGGCCCACTGATGTCAAACTGAGGATGACTTTGAACTCGGGATTCTTCTGCCTCTGTCTCTTAAATTCTGGGATCGAGGGCACGTGCCATTTCACTCCATTCATAAAAGCTTTTCTTTCTTCCTTAAAGATTTATTTATTTATTTATTTATTTTATGTAATCGAATACACTGTAGCTGTCTTCAGACACACCAGGAGAGGGCATTGGGTCCCATTACAGTTGGTTGTGAGCCACCATGAGGTTGCTGGGAATTGAACTCAGGACCTCCGGAAGAGCAGTCAGTGCTCTTAACCTCTGAGCCATCTCTCCAGCCCCCCAAAAAGTTTTTCTTTAGTTATAAATTCCTCTTCCTAGTAAGAAATGGTGACACATAGTGTCTGAAATGTAGGCAGGAGACTCAAGAGTTCCACATCATCGTGGCTATAAGGCCACTGCTGTGTAGTGCTTGGACTGTGTGGAACCTTGTTTAAACAAATAGGTAAAATGAAACAAAAGTTTCACTAACACGCTTCATCTTCTTTATTTTCTTAATCTTATTTTGAGAGGAGTCCTTATGGCTAGGACTAGCTTGAGACTGGACTTGACGACCAGTCTGGCCTCAAACTCAAACTGTTCTCTACCCTTTCCATAGCTCTGCTGACAGGCAGACACTGCTATGCTGTGCAGATCAACCCACAGTTGCCTGGAAAACAGTCATGAAACCCCAGTTAGATAGGTATACAAGGCCGGGCGGTGGTGGCACACGCCTTTAAACCCAGCACTTGGGAAGCAGAGGCAGGTGGATTTCTGAGTTCGAGGCCAGCCTGGTCTACAGAGTGAGTTCCAGGACAGCCAGGGCTATACAGAGAAACCCTGTCTCGAAAAAAACCAAAAAAAAAAAAAAGATATACAAATTATGTGTGAAAATCAAATACTGATAACAAATCATAAAGAAGCTGATTCTAAATTCTTTGGTCCCCACATAATTTTCCACTTTTAGGGATTAAAGCAGCTGGGCAGTGGTGGTGCATGCCTTTAATCTCAGTACTTGGGAGGCAGAGGCAGGCGGATTTCTGAGTTCAAGGCTAGCCTGGTTTACAGAATGAGTTCCAAGACAGCCAGGGCTACACAGAGAAACTTTGTCTTGAAAAAAAACAAAAAACAAACAAACAAACAAAAAAGCCAAAAAAAAAGGGGGGGGGGAATTAAAGCAAGTTTGCGTGCTAATGAGATGGATATATTGGCTTTTTAAAAGTGTTTTTATTTTTTTGCTTATTTCTGTATAAACAGGTAAGTCTTGGCTGACCACATAATAGTGCAGAGTATAGATATCTTGAGAGTTTTTATTGATGTGTGTGCACTCATGCATGAAAGTGTGCTCACCGCATGTACATGTGGGGGTCAGAGGGTTGTGATGGGGAGTTTTGTTTGTTTTTCTTTTTGTTTGTTTGTTTTTTTTTGTTTTGTTTTTGTTTTTTGAGACAGGGTTTCTCTGTGTAGCCCTGGCTGTCCTGGAACTCACTCTGTAGACCAGGCTAGTCTCGAACTCTCAAACTCAGAAATCCACCTGCCTCTGCCTCCCAAGTGCTAGGTTTAAAAGTGTGCGCCACCACCGCCCGGTTTTTTTTGGGGGGGCTGCTTGTTTGTTTTTCAATACAGGGTTTCAGTTTATATCCCTGGCTGTCCCAGAACTTGCTCTGAAGACCAGGCTGGCCTTGAATTCAGAGATATGCCTGCCTCTGCGTCCGGAGTGCTGGGATTAAAGGCATTCATCATTACACTGGATGAATAATCTGGTCTTCTTAAGTGATCTCAATCTTGATTATTTACTTACTATTTTTTATTTTTATAATTTTGACATTCAGCAGTTAGTGCTCATCCTCATTGGCTGTCTATAAATTTAAGTTTTATTTTGTGTGTGTGTGTGTGTGTGTTTGTGTGTGTGTGTCTGCTTGAGTGTGTGCACTATGTAATTGCAGTCACCCTTGGAAGCCAGAAGAAGGTGCTGGATCTCTTGGAACTAAAGTTTTACCCAACATGGATACTGGAAGCTGAACCATAGTCCTCGTCAAGACCAGCAAGTGCTCTCAACCACTGAGCCATCTCTCCAGCCTGTCTGTAGATATTTGAACGTAATAACAGGGACATAGGTCACAAAAGCAGTGAGTTTGTTTGGTGACTCCTCATAGTGCTTTGTGGACAAGCACCTCATTCCTTTGTTTCAGACACATTTGTTGAGCCTGGTATTGGCACCCACGTCTGAAGTCCTCATCTTCTTTAAGCTTAATTTCTGGGTCTCCTTAACTGTTTCCTGAAGCCCATCCCAAGGACATTCTTGTGAATGATGATGATGGTGTGGTGTGTGTGTTTGTCTGTGTGTGTGTGTGTGTGTGTGTGTGGTGTGTGTGTGTTATGGATCACCTCCTTGTTGAGACAGAACTATAGTTCTTACTCTCGTCTTTCTCTTGGAAGAGCCATTCTGCCAAGCTCAAATTGAAAGCTCTACAGGTGCCACAGCACCTGTGTGGAGGTCCAGAGAACAACTCTTAGGAGTAGGTTCTGTCCTGCTCTCTTGTGGAATCTGGAAATGGAACTCAGTCTTCAGACATGCACACACTGCCTTTATCCACTGAACTACAGCTGCACCTCTCTCTCTCTCTCTCTCTCTCTCTCTCTCTCTCTCTCTCTCTCTCTCTCTCCTAGTGAACTCCATATTGGAGGAAAGAGCTGGCAGACACAAGCCTGAAGCCTGCTAGGCAAGCCTCTCTCCCTGAGCTGTGCACTGAGCAGGCTTGCAGATCTATCCAACAGGGGAGCTTCCTTCCCTAAGAACAAATAGGGGAGAGAAGATGCTGCCAGTCAGAAGTCAAGGACCACCCTGGAGAATGTCACTCCTCAGAAATGACTGTAATGGGTGAGGAGACTCACCACCTGCTATTAGTATGTCATCTGCTCAGCATTGTCCCTGACCTCACCTGACAGCAAGTCTCATCCAGTGGGGCACAGGCCTGGGAATGAGACCCCAAAATGTTTCCCTGGAGCTGCAAGAGAACAGTTCTGCAACCCATTGGGTTATAAGGGTAACCAAGAGGATATGCAAGAGGGTATGAATTTGGCATTACCAGTGTTCCTGTCTCTAAGGGGCATAACCCTAACTGTGGCAGAAGATGAGGCCATGAAGGGATATGTGTTTGTGTGTCTTCATTCCTGAATCTAGTTTTTCTGGGATCCTTGTCACTCTCTCCTGGGCCTCCACTTTGTCACTGTCCAGCACTACCCAGCTCTATTTTTCCAGGCTGACTTAGAACTAATCTTGCTGCTTTTACCTCTTCAGTGTTGGGATTACAGGCTTATGTCACCATGTTTGTTTGTTTTGAGACAAGATCTCACTCTGTAGCCCAGGCTAGTCTTGAACCACAAGCAGCCAAGAATGGCCTTGAACTCTTGCTTCTTCTGCCTTTGCTTTCCCAGTGCTGGGATTCCAAGTGTGATTGCCATACTCAGCTTGGTCTCATTTTAAATTTGAGAAGAAACAAATCTATAAGAATATAGAAAATCGGGCTGTTGACATGGCTCAGCAATTAAGAGCACTGGCTGCTCATCCTGAGTTCAGTTCCCAACAACCACTTGGTGGCTCACAACCATCTGTAATGGAGTCTGATGCCTTCCTCTGGTGTGTCTGAAGACAGCTACAGTACAGTAATATATATAATCATAATCAATAGTTTGTTGTACTGATTAAATCACTGAACTAAACTTAGTGCCTTATACACAATAAGCAACATATTATACACACAAACATGTTTACAAAAAGGGGGCATATAGGCAAGGCCCCAAAGAAATGCTCAATTAATTTTAAAAGTGACTTGACCAAGACCACCCATCTGGCAAGTACTGGGACAGAATCCTAATTCAGGCCTCTACTGCTTTATTTTTCCCACTAATTTAATATTCTCCTAGGAGAAGTCAACAGTAAGTTCTTCCCAAGTACTGGTTCCAGAGATAAATACTATAACTTAGTGATAAAAGGAACGTCAGTCTCAAAGTCTGGAACTGTGCTGATATTCAACCAGTGTTAAACGAATGATCCAATGAGCAAGTGAACCCATAAAATGAGAGGCCTTGGTGGTTTAAATTAAAAATGTCCCCCATGGGCTTAGGCATTTGAGCACTTGGTGCCCAGTTGGTGGCGCTTTTTGGTGAGACTTAGGAGGTATGGCCATGTTAAAGGAAGTATGTCACTGGAGGCAGACTTTGAGAGCTTAAAGGCCCCCACCGTCTTCAGCCTGCCTTCTGTTTTTTTTTTTTTTTTTTTTTAAAGATTTATTTATTTATTATATATGAATACACTGTAGCTGTCTTCAGACACCCCACAAGAGGGCACCAGATCTCATTACAGATGGTTGTGAGCCACCATGTGGTTGCTGGGATTTGAACTCAGGACCTCGGGAAGTGCAGGCAGTGCTCTTAACCACTGAGCCATCTCTCCAGCCCCTGCCTTCTGTTTTATGCTTTAGGTTCTAGCTGTGAGATCTCAGCTTCTGCTCCACCTGTCATGCCTGCCACCTGCTGCCCTGCCTTCCATTTTTCTTGTATCTTTTTTTTTAAGATTTTATTTATTTATTTATTTTATATATATGATGAGTACACTGTCACTGTCTTCAGACACACCAGAAGAGGGCATAAGATTCCATTACAGATGGTTGTGATCCACCCTGTGGTTACTGGGAATTGAACTCAGGACCTCTGGAAGAGCAGTCAGTGATCTTAGCCGCTGAGCCATCTCTCCAACCCCCCTTGCTAAATCCTTATCCTCTGGAAATCCATAACCTCTTCCTTCTGTAAGCTGCTTCTGGACATGGTGCTTCATCACAACAGCAGAGGCGTACTTCATACAGAAACTCACCGTGGAGTTTTGTATCTGATGTGGCTACACAGCAAGGCCCAATCTTCTAGATTGTGCCTGTGACAAGGTTTGGTGGTAACAGCTGTTTCTTTACAAAGTAGGTGGTGTGACCAAGCAGCCATTAGAAGCCATTAGAGGAAGCATTAAGACAAAGATATACATATGACCAAACTGCAGGAGAACTTCCCAAGGGTGACAGGGTCAGTGGGAACAGGCCTTAATGGTCTTCATTTACTCTCCCTCAAAAACTTTTAAAGCTTCCCTCATGATGACCAGCCCCAAGGTAATGCACATTTAATTCAGCTTGTAATGCAGGTCAATCAATAGCATCGTGACACAGACAGCTTATCACACGTCATCCAAAGTTTAACACATAAATAAATTAGTAATAAACACAAACCAAGCACTTAAGAATTCAATTTGAGGTCTCATCTTTCCCCACAAATCAAAATGCTTCCTACAGCTTATTAAATATTTCAGGTTAAAATAAAGTGCTTTTAGTTCTTTGGGGTTTTGTTGTTGTTGTTTTTATTTATTCTTTCTTCATTCTTTTTTTTTTTTTTAAAACACAGAGTGAAGTGGATTAGAAAATTCCTTTAAAGGAAAATAAGTGTAATGGCTTTGGTTTTATTTATTTATTTATTTATTTATTTATTTGTCTGTCTTTTATTTTATGTGCATTGGTGTTTTGCATGCGTGTATGTGTGTGTGAGGGTGTCAGATCTTGGAGTTACAGACTGTTGTGAGCTGCCATGTGGGTGCTAGGATCTGAACTGGGATTCTCTGGAAGAGCAGACAGTGCTCTTAACTGCTAAGCTATCTCTCCAGCCCCATAGTTTTGGTTTTAATAATACTTTACAGTTCATAAGCTGTTCTCACATTTACCCTGTCTTCAACCCCCTCTTTAAATTCTTGAGAATTGGGACAAGTAAACCCAGCTGGCAGACGAGGGCCCCAGACTGTGTGGAGAACTGTGAGTCTCAAGCCCAGTCTAAGATGGGATTTGACCTCGGAGGGATTTGGTTCTGATGGAGAAGAGGGTTGTGGGGAGATGGAGGCTGGAGGCTGCATGACATTACAGGGGTCCTTCACTGGAGTTCAGGCTTGGCTAGACTCCATAAGGGTGTCACCATGCTTCATCAGGACCTGCTTTGTTTGTTTGTTTAATAAGCTTCTGGAGATTTTAAATACAGGCTGTTGGGTTAATCACCTCCCTGGGGCTGGAGAGATGGCTCAGTGGTTGAGAGCACTTGCTTCCCTTGCAGAGGACCTGAGGTTGGTTCCAAGGACCCCACATGGCTGCTCACAACTGTCTATCATTCTAGTTCCAAAGGATTTGAAGCTCTCCTATGACCTCTGTGGTGACAGGGCACACAGGCATCTATGCAGGCAAAACATAAAAACAAAACAAAAACACATCCCTCAGACGGCACATAGTCTCCACCAGGGAACTGCTCCTGTCTCATTCAGTAATCGACTTTATACCCCACCCACATCCCACTTACATAAAACAAAAACCATGCCAAGGTTTTCCCTAGCTAACAGGGTGGAGGAAGGTACCATGGTGGAGGAAGCCATCTCCATACCAATACAGCTTAGCCAATAAAGCTTAAAATAATGATAAGTCTTTTACCTAGTAAAAATTCATTTGTGTCATCTACTTAGGATATGTGTAGCTTTCGTTGTTTTATTTTAGTATAGTATTTTACCTTGGGGACTGGAGAGATGGCTCAGTGGTTAAGAGCACTGACTGGTCTTCCAGAGGTCCTGAGTTCAAATCCCAGCAACCACATGGTGGCTCACAGCCATCTGTAATGGAATCCAACGCCCTCTTCTGGTGTGTCTGAAGACAGCTACAGTGCACTCATATACATAAAATAAATATATATCTTTAAAAAAAAAGTATTTTACCTCAAAAAGTCCTGATGGAAGCTGGCCTTGGTGGCGTGTGCCTGTAAGTTGAAGCAGCTTGTGAGGCTGCATCAGAAAGGTCACTTAAGCTAGGAGTTCAAAATCAATCTGGGCAGCATAGCAAGACCCTGTCTCTTTACAGAAGAACATCCTGCTGGAATTTTGAACAGAATTGTACAAATTATGGATGAACTAAGAACTGGCACCTTAGGATTCTCTTCTTATGCTGGGAGACTGCTTCCCTGGCATGTGATCCAGATGACAGACAGACAGACAGACAGACAGACAGGTGGGGGGAGGAAGAGAGAGAGAATAAATGAATACAAAAGAATTTTCTTCCACTCTCCCTGTCTCTTTGTCCTCTACAGGGGCTTATCCCAGTACCTCTCTTTTTCTGAGGTCCTTCCACGCTGATTCTCTTTATTTGCATTCTCTTTCATTACATTTCTGCCTTGGTCTTTCTTCCTTCCTTTCTCCTTTCATTCTTTCAGTAGGGGTGGGCACTGAACTTTTCACATGCTAGGCAAGTGCTCTATCGCTAAACTACATCCCCAGCCCAACATTGACTATAACATTATAGCAGACATCATTCTACACGGCACTAACTGGTCAGCACTGGTTCTCTCATGATAGCCTCACCACCACCTTGGTTTCCCTGTATAGCTTTGGCTGTCCTGGAACTTGCTCTGTAGACCAGGCTGGCCTCGAACTTAGAGATCTGCCTGCCTCTGCCTCCCCAGTGCTGGAAGTGCCACCATACTTGCTGTTATTTAGCAGAAGAAACCAAAGCAGAAGCCACATGAAAAACATGTAACCTAATGTGATAGCAAGCTCCTCTAGATGATCTCACTTTTATAACCAGGTAGTGTGTCCCTGCCTCTCTTTAGTCTCTTCCCACTGCAGTGTTGTAGAAATGACAGTAAGACTTGTCAGGCTGGGTCACAAAAGACATTACAGTCTCCTTCTCTTTCTCTAGTGGCATGCTCTCTGGGAACCCAGCTGCCATGTTGTGACATCACTTAACCCACTCCACAGAGAGGATCATGGGAGGAACCCAGGCCTCTTAGTAACCGGGATTTAAGTGTCATTTACAGGTAACTGCAACCCAGGAGAGATGCCCTGTCAGAATCAATCTACTCCGGCTCCTGAGTTTCGGGGCTAGTATGAACTGTGCTAGCCAATAAATGAAGTGCTTCTTGCTGCTCTGGCAGTTTAGAGTCATTTATCACATAGCATAGTGTGAGTAAGTCATAATAAAGCCGTCGTCACTATTGTTATAAACACTTCCTGATTTTTTGCTGAAGTCCGCTGTCTTGTCATGTCCTCCCTCTCTTCCACTTCCGTCTTTCCAAAGCCACATGGAAAGAACAGTCTTTCTTCCTCATGCTCAAAACTGTAACAGTTTCCAGGCAACTAATGCAACTCATCAGACACAGGTGAAGAACAGTCAGGTTGCCAAACACTAGGGAAGCAGTGATAAAATAGGGGTCCCTGCTCAGCTACACACTCAAAACATGGCTCCTTGTTCCAGGGGCTATCCTGCAGGAGCCTGATTCTCATAGTGCCAGGAGTTCCTGTGGAGGTGGGGCTGGTTCTGCTGAGAGAGAGGAAGGCTTCTAGAAGAGGTGGAGGGAGCTGAGGCCACAACGGGTGAATAGGAGTTCACTTGCACAAGCTCAGCAGTGGAGCCCATGCCCCACGCAAGCCCTTTTCTTCCCCTAAACCATCCTCTCTTTTCTCCAACTTTTTCTTTTCTCCAGTACTGAGGCTTGAACCCAGGACCTTGCACATGCTGGTCAGGCACCTTGCCCCTGAGCTGTGTTCCAGACCCTCTTTTTCACTCTTTATTTTGAAATAAGGTCTCACCAAGCAAGACCTTAGGCTAGTTTGAAATTTTTGATCTTCCAGCCTCAGTCTCCCAAGTGTGTACCACCACATCCAACTTCTCTTTGTCTGAGTCTTCTTCCTCCTCTTCTTCCTCCTCCTCCTTCCCCCAGTCCCCCTCCCCTTTCTTTGTAACTGTCCTCAGAGTACACCCTTTCCTGTCACATGATGGCCTTCAGACAGAGCCAGCCCTCTAGGGTGGTCTGACCACTGCTAGAGCAGAGACAGCCTGCACCTTTCTTTTTTGGATGCTCTGCTTGGTCCAGGCCTGCGTGGGGCTGTTGGCACCCACATCCTCCAGCTGACTCACGTTGGTCTCCCTGGCATCTGGGCTGCTAAATTCTTTTACACAGTTGCTCCTGCACAGCTGCATCTCCCCGACCTTTACATTTCTGCCGTTGGGTTTTTTCTTGTTTTTGTTGGTTTTTTCAAAAGTTACCCAGATGTTCTGAAATTCAATAATTTGATCCATGCAGGCTGATAAGCTCAACACTGGGTTGTTGTCAGACATGGAGGCATGCGTGGAAGCACTGTGTGACTCCAAACAAATAAGAAATAAACCCCACTTTTGAACGGGCCCTGGAAACAGAAAGCCTCTTGTTGCTCGAAGGCCATTGTGGTTAGGAGTGATCCAGACTTTCAGCAGCTCCTGCCCGCCCTCAGTATCTTAGGGGCCAGTCTGGGGTCTGAAGACGCCTGCTATGAAGCAAGGGCTGGGGTGCCTCTGGCTGGACGCTTCAGGGGAGCTGAGTGCAGAGGAAGGAAATTGGAAGAGGATGTTTGTCTGGTTCCCTGTGGCTCCTACCTTCCCCTTCAGAGAGAATCAGGCTATTGTCTAGGTGAACCACTTGACTTGTTTTCCTTCTCAGACTCCAGCTCTGGAGCAAGATTTCTCTCTGCTCTCCTACAGAAAAACGACCACAGGAAGAGCCTGAGCTGCCCTTGCCAAAGGTCCAGTCTCTGATCCCCAGTCTCTTGTCTCTGCCTCCCCCGTCATTGGCTCTTTAACAGAAAATATAAAAGATAAACTTACCCTGGTCCCATCAAAATCAGCATGGAGTCATTTTCGCATCTGTTTATTTTATGCATGTATCTGTTCACTCAGCTTGCATGTATTGAGTACCTACTGTGTGTCAGCATTGTTTTACACACAGGTGCTCTAAATAGTAAAGACACAGTTCTTGACTTCTAGAGGCCACAGTTCCGGGAGGAAGCCAGGCAGGAAGACAGGCCACACAAACTGGTATGGAAATATACAAATGTCCTTGACTCAGTCAGAGGAATATCAGAAAAGGCTTGATTTTAAAAGTAAAGTAAAAGTTGGCCACTGGAAATAATAATTATGCTATTAAGCATCTTCAGTGTAGCAAGCCTCACATACCAAGAAGAGGAGGCACTGATTATCCCACAAGTGATTTAGATAGGTCAACTGGCTTATGGTTTCAGCTGAGAACAAAGAGCAGAAGTGAGAGTTAGAACCGAGCTTTCTTGATTCTAGCCTGTTCACATACTCAGGGGCCGCCTCAGAAATTGTGCAGGTTACACATTGCACAGCTCCAGGGCTACCCCCTTCCCTGATGACGTATTATGCATGGGTATAGCATCCAGAAGGAAAGGCCTCCTTTACAAAGGTAGGAGCAAATGACTGTAATCAGGGAACCAGCTGATCAGTACAGCCTGGCCAGGGGCCAACCCATCCTTGAATAGGGAACTCCACTGAACCCATTCTAGTGGCTTTGTGTGGAACTGGCTGATAGCCTGGGGCAAGCTCTCAGCTAGGTGTGCGTGTTTCCCAAAACAAAAGGCCACAGGTCTCTAAATGTCCTTCCAATGGTCAACCTGTATTTGGCTTCCAATAGCTGGCAGTCTAGTGACACATTGCTCACTGACCTTCTCATGACTTGGCCTGAAGGGAAACACAAATGTAGCAGGTGAGTGTCAGGAAGCCAGGGAAAAGCCACAGAGGCAGGAAGAGTCTATGCTACACTGTGATGAAGCAGTTTACCTGTGAGGAATCAGAAAATGGCCCTAGGGGCAAGAGGAGAAAATGGCCCTAGGGGCAAGAGGAGATTCCATCACTCAGGTATCTAGCTGCACATCCTGGATACACCTTGCAACCCCATCTCTACCTGGATGCAGAGAGGGATGGATCACGGGCTTGCTGGTTTCTAGACTAGTGAAAGCCCCTGGCTCAGGGAGAGATTCTGACTCTGGAAGAATAGGTGGAGAGTGACACACACACACCATAAGTACATACAGACACATACTAAAAAAATTTTTTTAGCTAGATGCTGTTGATGTCTGTTGTCTCATTCTCAAGAAAGGAGGCTTAGGAAGAGGATGATCTTAGAGGCCAGCTTGGGCTACATAACCTAGGATAGCCTGTGTTACATATTAATCCTATTAGGATTGTCTCAACACCCTCCCTGGGGGAAGGGATGCTTGACTGGAAGTGCATTGGAGAAGCACTTACAGAAGGTTTGTGAGTTGGAGGCTAGCACAGGGCTACAAAGCGGGTTTCAGACCAACTTGTTATATGGGAAGACCCTATCTTCAAAAGAAAAAAAAGTGGTAATTTTTTTCCCAGTGGTTCTGACCCACACACTCAGGTAAGGACAGTTTTTCCCAGCTTGAAACCTGAAGTTTGAATGAACAACCAGGAGGCATGGGAGGCCCCAGGATCCCAATTAGGAAGTCCTCCTCAATGGTGGTCAAAGAAAATTTCACCTTCTACAGGGAAAATGAATGGTGCTCTTAAATTATGGTAAATGACAAGCTTTCTCTGATATCAGCAATGGAACTAAAACAAACGGTGCCTTAACAACTGGAGCAGGCTGGAGGGGACACACCCCTGTTGTGACCAACATTTGTCCATGTTTATGGCTGCTGAGTCCTCCCTCTGTCTGGAGGGACTTCCCACAAAAGCAGAAAGGCCTGCTTCTTCCCCTGATAGGTTCTTAGGCAGAGCAAAGGCAAACGGCTGGCCGGATGTCAGGTGCTCTGGACCCAGAGTTTGGGAAGAGTTTGGCTGCAAGAAGGGGATTCCCTTGGGCTCTGCTCCTCTGGCTTCTGTGTGTAAGTGTGTGTTCTTTGTGGTTGCAGTGGTCACAGTAGCTCTCTTCAATGTACTGTCCCTCCCTCTCACTCCCCTCTATTCCGTTCCCTTCTTCTCTCTCTTTCCCCGGGGATAAGACACAGGTCTTCGCAAATGCTAGGAAGTCCCCCAGCACGGAGCTTCATCCTCGGCTCTTACAGCACCAACCAGAATCTCCACACTGTACCCTCTCTCTGTCTTTATTTTAAAATTTTAAAGACGTTTACTTTGATTTACGTACATGTGTGTGTGAGCCACACATTTGTCTGCAGGTGCCCATGGAGGCCAAAAGAGGACGATAGGGAACTGGCCTTTATTTGAGGTTGTTAGCCACCTAGTGGGGGGGTGTTGGGAACTGAACACTGGTCACTTCTCCGACTTCTGGTAAATTGTTGTGATGAAGGGATTTTAAGTTAGCAGGAAGCCTTAATTCAAACACAAGTAGTTAAAAATACAGGTCAGCAAACTCGATAGCCCAAGGCCATCATAAAAGATGCAGAGCTGGAGAAACCAAGGTCAATTGAGTGTTCCAGGAATCGGTTAGCTATAAGAGATAGGGGAGATGCTCAAAGATAAATTCCTTGAGAACGAGAACAATATTGAAACACCCATCTGTTCCTATGATGTTCGACTTAGCCGCCTCTGGAAAAACTCCCACCAAAGGTCCCAAGGACTTGCGAACTAAATTCAGCCAGATGGTCTGTTAGCTCAGATAAGCATCCGCCCCAGGGTCCCAAGGCCACAAGGACCAGGGACTGTTCCCGTGAGATTAGTCAAACTCTTGCCCGGGATCTGCTTACACAAATTTCGAATATTTGAAACAACCAATTGTGTGTGACTGCACCACAACCTCCTTCTTCCCTCCCCCCGCCCCCCCGCCCTTGCCTATATTAACCCTAAGCCTGTAGGCCTCAGGGTCGATTCCTCTATCTCCTGTGTGAGGCATGTATCGGCCTGGAGCTCCAAAATAAACCTGCCTCATGCGTGTTTGCAGCAAGACGGTCTTTGGAGTATTTTGGGGTCCGTGTCCGAGTCTTTCAGTTGGTATCTTTACAGTCGCCTTTCTGTTTTTAAGGAAGGAGTTGTTTTGAAACCGGGAATTGACCATGCATACATTTAGGAATGCACAGCCCCAAACTGAGTTCTAGGTGTGTGGTACCGGGCTGAATGTTGTCTGGACACAACGTGTGGGAACACGGCCCTGCTGGGAGATCAACTGTAATTGGGTTCTGCCGCTCATTAGCTGGGTGAGCTTCTGCATGAGCCTTATTGTCTCAGGGGATCGCTTCCTCATCTGCAGAGTACAGATATTACTTGCATGATTGTTAGTGTAACAAGGTGATGATACTAGAATCTGGCCTCTGGGACTGGGCATTGTGGTACATGCCTTTAAACCCTGAACTAAGCAGGTGGGTAGCTCTCTTGGAGTTTGAGGCCATAGAATGAGACTTTGTCTAAAGTAAGTAAGTGTCTAGTTAGGATTTTACTGCTGTGAACAGATACCATGACCAAGGCAAGTCTTATAAAAGACAACATTTAATTAGGGCTAGCTTACAGGTTCAGATGTTCAGTCCATTATCAAGGCAAGAGCATGGCAGAACCCAGGTAGGCATGGTTCGGGAAGAGCTGAGAGTTCTACATCTTCATCTGAAGGCTGCTAGCAGAATACTGACTTCCAGGCCACTAGGGTAAGGGTCTTATAGCCCATACTCACAGTTACACACCTACAGGGCCACACCTTCTAATAGTGCCATTCCCTGGACATACAAACCATCACAGTAACTAATAAAAATAAATAAATAAATAAATAAATAAATAAATAAATAAATAAATCTAGCCTCTGTTCAGGCCAGCCTCCTCTCACAGATACCAACAGGTACCCTACAGAGACTGAGAGTCCCTAGCTAACAGATATCCTGGTTCCAGGATTTCTTACCTGGGAAAGTTACCATCAAGAAAGGCGTTGGCAACACACATCCTGCTTCCTCATCTTTCCCTGCCTCCTATCTGGGAATCAAAAAGCCTGGGTCTTAATGTAAAACTTCAGAAAGCAATAGGAAGAGGCCCACACTTCAGCCACATGGCCTCTGATTTCTCTCTTTGGAGAACACTCTATGCATTTGTCTCTTTGTCCGTGGTGTTAGTTACTTTTCTAATAAATTCCTTACTTCCTATTACCACATCTCGGTGGCACATTGAATCTCTCCCATTTGAAACACTTAAGTAATGCAGATTAAATGTGGGTATGGCCATACAGGATCCCGCGCAGTGTCTGATGAGGATACATGCATGAAAGGAGTTGGCCACCACAATGGCTGCTTTTCCTGTCTTCCCCCTCTCTCTGTCTCCGTCTCTCCCTCCTCTGGCCAGAACAAAACGTGGGCCACGACAGTGAGAATATTAAATCTGATCTTCCTTAATTTACATTTCCTTTCTTAAATCTTTTTATTTTTTTAAGACGATGACTTTGTTTTTGAGACATTGTTCCAAATAATACAGGCTGACCTTGAACTCATTATTTAGCTGAGGCAGGCCTTGAACTGCTTCCTGTAGCCTGCTGGAATTACAGGTATAATCACATTATATCCAATGTGATTTTTTTGTTTGTTTGTTTGTCTGTTTTGTTTTTTGAGACAAAATTTCTCTGTGTAATATCCCTGGCTGTCCTGGAATTTGCTTTGTAGTCCAGGCTGGCCTCTCACAGAGGCCCTCCTGCCTCTGCCTCCTGAGTGCTGGGATTAAAGGTGTGCACCACCATTCCCAGCTTCCACTGTGATTTTTTTCTTTCTTTTTTTCTTTCTTTTTTTTCTTTTTTCTTTTTTTTTTTTTTTTTTTGATTTTTGAGACAGGGTTTCTCTGTATAGTCCTGGCTGTCCTGGAACTTACTCTGTAGACCAGGCTAGCCTCGAACTCAGAAATCCACCTGCCTCTGCCTCCCAAGTGTTGGGATTAAAGGTGTGCGCCACCTCTGCCCATCTCCACTGTGATTTTTAACATCAAGGAACTTGTTATCCTGTAAGTCTGACTCATTCTCACTAGTTGTTTCCCAAATTCCAAGCAATGGGCAGGCAATATCTTACGAAAGGGTTCTAGAATTGCTGAGCCAAAGAACCCTAGTGTCTGTCAGTCATTCAGTCCTGACCCTCAAAAACATTAACCCAGGTACTCCCAGACCCCTGTCATGCACTGTGGTCTTCCCAAAGCAGATTTCAACGCTTCCTAGTAGAAAACCATGCTGTGTCTGGAAGAAACATTCTTCAAGAGAGCAAAGTCCTGGAAGTAACTCATATCTGTCCTTGCTTCATCAAACTAGCTTCTACAGGAGATCTACCTCCTGGCCCTGTGGTTCCTGGGAAAGTAAGTTTCCCGTAAATGTGGTTAGGTTGTTGTTAATGGTTTTCTAGAGTCTCGGCTTGCATGAATAGTTGCATCTAAACTTGCAAAGATAGACACTAGATGCAGCACTGATCCTTGAGCCACTAAGAAGACAGACTACTGGGCCTACACTGTGAACATGCATGCACACAATTTACACAGCTCGAAAACTGTGCGTGGTGCATGTATCTGTGAACATATGTCCATGTCCATGTGGAGGCCAGATGTTAACACTGAGTATATTTCTCCATCACTTTCAACTTATGTTTTGAAACAGAGTCTCTTACTGAACTGGACACTCACTCGTTTGTCTAGACTGGTTGGCCAGCAAGCCCCAGGGATCTTCCTGTCTCTGCCTTCCTAGCGCTGAGATTACACGTATGCACTACCATGACTTTTTTTTTTTTTTAATGGATTCTGGGGATCAAACTTAGGTTCTCATGATTATTTGGCAAGCTCTTTACCCACTGAACCATCTCCCTATCCACATTTTTAAAAACTTTAAAAATTACACTTATTTATTTATATGCATGTGTACAATGTATGCTATTTACATGTGTGGAAGTCAGAGGACAACTCGAAGAAATTGATTCTCTCCTTCCACCATGTGGGTCCCAAGGATAGCACTCAAGTGGTCGGGCTTGGCAGCAAGTGTCTTTACCTGCTGAGTCTTTCCCCAGTCTCTCATTTTAAAAAAGCTATTTATTTTTATTTGTGTGTGAGTGTAGTATGTGTGTGTGTGTGTGTGTGTGTGTGTGTGTGTGTGCGCATGTGTGTGTGGATGTATGTGTGTGCTGAACATGATATGTATGCAGGTGCATGGGCTGGTATGCACACAGAGAGCAGAGAGAGCTTTTAATTACTGAGCCATCTCTCCAGCCCTAGCCCGGATTTTTAAAAAGTAAATTTTGCGTGTTACGCATCACACTAGACACACGAGAAACATCAATAAATGGAGCGCATGGCTGAGCTGGACATGGTGGGGCATACCTGTAATCTCAACATTCAGGAATCAGAGGTAGGAAGATTGAAAATCCAAGGCTGGCCTGCAGTACATACTGAGTTGAGCAGCATAGAGACACCTTGGACAGCATAGAGAAACCTTGTCTGTAAACACCAAAAGCCAAACAGAGCAAGACTGGGCTTGAGAGATGACTCAGAAGTTAAACGAGGGACAGTGACCCAGACTAGGACCTTTGGAGAGGCTTCTATGGTGAAGAATACATTTGAAATGGAGCATGGTGGTACACACCTTTAATCCTAGCACTCCAGAGGCAGAGGCAGGAGGATCTCTTTGAGTTCCAGGATAGCCAGAGCTTTGTAGTAGGACTTGTCCTGAAAAATCAAAACCCAAAACAAAGTTCATATACACACACACTTTAGCTATAATTCATCTTATTTTATGTGTATGAGGGTTTTGTTTGTTTGTGTGTATGTGTGTGTACCACATACATGATGCTTGGTACCCTCAGAAGCCAGGAGAAGGTTCAGGGCTACACAGCCCTCTCATCTTGATTTCTTAGGGTTTTCTCACAAGCATTCAGAATTCTCCTCACACGACTTCATTCTTGGACAGTGTTCTGACAATACTGTTAATAAAAGCTAACATTTAATCCTAGCCTCTGGAATACTAGGATTAAAGATGCTAGGAGCTTTTAAAATATGCAGTCAGGTTAAGTAATGCTAGCTACAAAAGTGAAGAAGCCCCAAGTCTCTGTGACTTTCTGTCATAAAGTTTCATTGCTGGGCTGGAGAAGCTGGTTAAGAACAATGTCTGCTCTTCCAGAGGTCCTGAGTTCAATTCCCAGCAACCACATGGAAGCTCACGACCATCTGTAATGAGATCTTGTGTCCTCTTCTGGCCTGCAGGCATATATGCAGTCAGCATACTATATACACAATAAATAAATAAATCTTTAAAAAAGTAATTGCTTGTGTGTGTGTGTGTGTGTGTGTGTGTGATACATATTGGTGAGTATACACAAATGTACATGTCTCTGTATGTGTAGGCACATTTAAGCCATGGTTGGGCAGCTTTCTTGGGCAATCTCCTCCAAGCTGTGACTTGGGGTTCCAGGTTCTCATACATGTGCTATGTAGATTTAATAAAACAGACATGAGTGCAAAGGTGATGGCCTGGTGAGGTAGGTCAGTGGGTAAAAGCACCTGCGGCCAAGCCTGGCAGCTTGAGTTTGATCTCTGGACTCTTCATGATAAGGGGAGACTGACTCCTGTTGGTTGCTCTCTGACCTCCATACATACACCAGGGCTTAAATGTACCTACACACACACAAGCAGGTACATTTGTGTATAAACACACCAACATGTACACATACATCATACATACATACACACACACATACATACATACATACATCAGCCAACTGTGGTGACTTTGATCACAGCAAGACACAGGTGGATCACAGGTGAGCTGAAGGCCAGCCTGAACTACAAAGAGCATTCCAGACCAGGCAGGGTTACATAGTGAGATCCTATCTCAAAAATCAAAACAACTGAGGCTGGAGAGTAGCTTATCAGTTAAAGGTGCTTACTGCTCTTGCCGAGGACCTGGGTTCAGTCTCAGCATCTGCAGGGCAGCTCACAGCTACCAGGAACAGTTTGAAGGGATCTGATGGCCTCTTCTGGCCTTGAGCACTCCTGCATGCATACGGTGCACATAAACTCAAGCAGGTGCACACACACGATACATCAAAGAACTTTACAAATCTTAAACAACAACCACCAGAAGGGAGGGGAAATGAGACTAGGGAAAGGATGAGTTTGAGGTGGGAGAAGAGACAAAAAAGACTTATTGGGGAGGAATATAGGATGTACATTATGCATACACATGAAAATGTCATCATGAAATACACTATTTTACATAATTAATATACATTAATGAAAGAGAGAGAGAGGAAGGGAGGAAGTTATGGACCAGGCTTGGTAAGTGAATATATCATATCTGCCTTCATTCCATCACCCAGGGTGGACCCTGTTACCTGGCGCCTAGCGGACAGCCATAGATGTTAGGAAATGTAGTTGACCCGTGTGAAGTATGACTCAGAACCTAGTCTCTTAAGCTATGTTTGTTATTAAATCAAGAATCAGACTGAAGTGCCTATGTCACAGGTTACTATACTGAATAAGATATGGATTGAATTAGACAGAGTCAATAGATTTGGTGACTCTTAACTGCCAAGGAGCCAGCGAATTCTACCAGAGAAGGACTTGAACAGCTCAGCACTGACTGTCAGCTGCCTGGGACCGGAGAGAGCTGGGGAGAGATGCTGGATCTCTGAGGGTACCTGTGTAGTTTGTAATCCACCTCAGGGTGAACATTGTTTTAAAATTTTAAGTCCTGTAGTTCATTGGCAGTGAAGGAAATTGTGTTAGGTTTAGAAGATGATGCTTATATTGTTCAAAGAAAAACCAACCAACCAAAGAAAACAAAAACAATATCAAAACCAACTTCAAACAAAAGGAAACAAATAGAACCTCAATGCAGTACTTGCTTGCAGCCCAGGATTAGATACTGTTGCCGACTGGTGGAGAGCCCCAATATGCACCAACAGATCCCAGCCTTGCCTCTTAAAGGGGGAGGTAGCATCTCGGTTTGAGCAGGCCTCTGAGTTTGGCATTACTTGACAGGCTAGTGAGAGTGAACACTAAGCAGAAGTAAGCAAGGCTCACTAGGCTCCACCTGCACACTCTACACAAGTATTTTATGTGCTTTTAATCCTTCCAAGATTCCCTTGGGACACATAACCCTGTAAATCCCATGTGCCAGAGGTCATTGGTGTAGGTGTTCTGTTTTGAATTGGAAATATTCCCTATATGCTCATATTTTCAACACTTGGCCACCCCCAAGCTGGGGGTATTTCGAGGAATATTCTGGAAACTTTGGAAATGAAGCCCAGCCCACTAGAAGTAGGTCATTAGACTCTGGCCCTGATGTGTCAGTTCCCCTTGTTTCCTGCCTCGCTCTCTCCTTCCTGGTCCACCATGATGTGAACAGCTTACATCACATGTCCCTGTCCCAAGGGATTCCGTGAATTTCTCCATCTGCCTTCTGCACTATCATGGGAAGAAAAGCTTTTGAAGCTGTGAGCCCAGAGATGTCGATCTTTCTTTCCTTATTCTGTTCCCATCAGCTCTTGTGGCCAGAGCGATTTGAACGCTAACTAAGACAGCAGAGAAGTTGCCAGGCTGGGATTTGCTTGGGCCTTTTGGGTTCAGAGTCCTGGCAACAGTTGCTGCCTCTGAGAGACTTAAAGGTTTAATTGTGATTATGCAGAGGGACCCAGGGGTGCAATCGGTTAATTACTTCTCTTGACGTCCTAGACATCAAATGCCTTTACGCTTTTTTTCTTTTACCTTTGCTCTGGGCTCCTTTTTGCAAAGAAACCCTTTGTATCCTTGTAAGTGTGTGTGTGTGTGTGTGTGTGTGTGTGTGTGTGTGTTGCATGCAGAGGCCAGAGCAAGATGTTGGGTGTCTTCTTCTGTCACTTTCTACCTTATTGCCTTTCACTGGACCGGAAACTATGTATTTTGGCCAGCTGGCTGGCCAATGAACTCTCAGGATCCGTATGCTGTTGGTCTCATCCCCAGTGTGGAGAGTTACAGGCATACATAGCCATACCAGGATGAGTCTGAAAAGCCTTAGCTTTTTACAGGAGTGTCCCCAGTCCCCAGTCTCTGCATTCTGAAGGGCAATTTGCTTCTTTCCATTTGGGACCATTTGACAAGGAAGAACAGAAACTTCTAGAAAGCTTCCACTCATCTTCAAGGTGAGCCAGGTGAGTGACTAGCTTCCTTTTCCACAGAGTGACAGTTGCTTAATTCCAGCTTCCAGGGAGAAATAACTGCATAAAAGTCTGTGTCAATTACATAGTCATTATGAAATTTGAGATGTGGCTAATCCAGTGGCTACACCTATGATTATCTGACATGACCCAAGAATATTTAGTGTAACAGGTTTGTAGCTTCTCATTAAAGAGAAGCCAGTGTGCTGGGCCCGAGCACTGAGCAGATCCTGGGTGGCAGTTCTGCACCCAGTCTCACAAATCCCAGAGGAAGCAGGCCTCCTAGGAGCTCTAACCTGGACAGTATCTTAGAATACACAGCCTTGGTGTATCTACTCATCAAGCAAGCTGAGCAGACCTACTCAAACCTCTGATGTCCTGGAATCTCAGCTGGATGCAGTGAAGACACAGATGTTAGAGGCTTATCAATTTACTCATCCCCCCCCCCTCTAATATCTCAACGCCCGTAACCAGCTTGAAGAAGTTAATGAAGAGCCAGCGCCCCTATTCCCTGGGCTTGGGGACTAAGGTGGTTAATATTGGGCTGTCTTTCTAGGGAAAAGAAGTGATTTTGTTGGATCAGGGAGGAATAGCTAGGATTTACTGCATAGACATAACCTATTGGTAGAAATCTGTATAATTGTTATTAAGCTGAAGTTATAATTTCTTAAATGGTACAAAATTTACTTTGATTTCAGATTTAAGGTTTTCATTGGTACGAGTTTCTTATTGTTGTAAAAGTGAGATTAATATTATTACTCTCATAGGCATTGTGCCTATGTAACACATTTAGGAATACAAGACTTAGACCCAGTCCTTCTTTAACTCTTTTAACTGATTCAACATGGTTTGCCTGTGAGTTAAGAGCCTATAGCAAATTCATGGCTCTGAGTTTATTGTTAGGGTGTTTTCTATATTTTATTTAGAAATAGCTGAGAGGAGTTAACAGACAACAAACAGTCCAGATTGCCTTACATGGATAGTTGGTTTTCAAAATGTCAGAAGTCCACAGAATTGATGTTACAAATATTTCTGTATTAATGTTCATTTTGATTAGAGACCTGTCTGCTCCTGACAGCTTCCTGTCTTGGATTCTAAGAAGAAACTGAGCATCTTTGGAGTCACTCCAGTTGTGGTGAGACAGCCACTAGGCAAGAATTGCCTCTTTTTATCTACAGACAAATTACTGTCCTGAAAAGGACACACTTGAGGAATAGTTGACTGATTATATCTGCCAAGACAGAGTAATCAGCCCTTAATAATTCTGCATCACTAGGTCTGTCAGATGAACCTGGGCCAGAAGGCTGCAGATCGGATGCTCCAACGTTTTGCAGTATAGGGACTGTTCAGGTGTTCAGAGGTCTCTATAAATTGACTAAGTTTTAGAAGCTATGGTTTGTGCTTCCCATAATTTCAGTTAATTCAGTCATTCTGGATTTCTGACAGGGTTGAAGACTTATAGTCTCATAGCCAATCCCAGCTATTTACTTTGAGAGAAAAGACTTGAGAGGATGGTTTTCAGCTGACATTCATTCTAAAGCCAAGAAAAAAGCCAGGTTCAGAACTAAGTCTTTTAGTTAGGAGAGATGACAGAGGTTCTGGTTAGTCAACAAAATGATGGACTGGGTATTAGGTCTATCTTGTACCTTACTCATACAAATTGGTATAGTTATGCTCTAATTGTATTTTGAGAGAAAAGTTTTATTTTAACAGGAAGGGTGATATGTAGGAGGAGCTAAGGTGGGAGGAGTAAGGAAAGGAAGAGGAGGAGTAAGGAGAGGAGGAGGAGGAGGAGAGGAGGAGGTAGGAGATGAGGGGGGAGGTATGGAAGCAGATGTTTGAGTGTCTCAGCCAGTCAAAGATACTTGGTATATCTAGGTTGGGTATTGGGTTACATTTCTGATTGTATGGGGATCTTGTTATTGAGCATTTCCAAACTTATAAAGCCTTTGATTAACATTTGTTTTTAAAAGTTACTAATACAAAAAAAAAAAAGGATGAGGAGGGAGAGTGATGGAATACATGTGACAGGAAATCAGATGAGGAAACTAGCTGGAGGAAGAAAAGGAAGGGGCAGAGGGAAACAAATCAGAACTCTAATGGCACATGTATGAGGATGCTGTAATAAAACCCAGTACTTTGTATGTCAACTTAAAATACTAATAAAGAAAAAAAGCAAGAAGGAGGAGGGGGGATAGGATAGGGGGTTTCTGGGGGAGGGATGGGGAAAGGGGATGGCATCTGAAATGTAAATAAATAAAATATCCAATAAAAAAACTAAAAAAAAAAAAAAGAGAGAGAGAGAGAGAGAGAGAAGCCAGTGTGTCTGTGTGCACTGAGGAAGGCTTTCTTTCCTTGTTTCTGTCTGAGGTGAGCATAGACATGAAGGTTTCTGCTTTAAGCTCTGTCCTGTGAGCTTATATAAGATCTAATTTTCATGGGTTACTCAAAACTTGGGAACTCCAGTATGTGACTTTATATAACTTGACATACCAGGAAGGTCTTTGACCTTGAAGACTTTGTTTGGTGATTTACATATGATAGGCCTCAGCTTTCTAAAGCATTTTGTATTTGGGGACATTTTATACTCTTTCTTTTTAAGTGTGTGTGTGTGTGTGTGTTCATATTTCGGTGTGTATTTCTGCTGCTATTGTGGTGGCTGGAGGACACCTCAGAGGAGTGCTCATTCCTTAAGGTCCACTCATCTTGTTTTTTTTTTCTTTCTTTCTTAAGGCTTGTTTTATTTTAATGACTGATCCATGTGAGGCCACAGCCGGGCCACTGTGTACAGATGTGAGGGAAGCTTTATTCCTTGGTCTCTTCCTCCTTGGACAGTCTTGATGATCTCTTCCATCTTGGCCTAGAGGCGCTCCTCCCGGCGCTTCCGTGCTTCCTTGGTCTTGACCTGCGAGCTTCAGCCTGGTCAGCCAGTAGCTTCTTGCGGGCCTTGTCTGCCTTCAATTTGTGGATATGCTCCATGAGAATTCACTTGTTTTTGAATACATTCCCTTTGACCTTCAGGTACAGGCTGTGATACATATGGAGGTCAATCTTCTTAGATTCCTGGTATCCCCTGAGAGGCCGGCGCAGGATCCTCATCTTTCTCATCCAGGTCACCTGCTCGGGCATCCGAGCATTGGCCGTACCCTTCCTCTTCCCTGTGCCCATATGCCTGCCCTTCCGTCGGGCCAAAATGTTTTCCTGCAGCGAGCCCAGGAATGGACAGTCACAGGCTTCTGGATGATCAGCCCATCTTTGATCAGCTTCCTGATCTGCTGACAGGAGGTGGCATTGGCGATTTCATTGGTCTCATTGGGGTCCAACCAGACCTTCTTTTTACCACGGCAGAGGATACTAGAGGCAAGCCTCTTCTGTAGCCTGAGCATACTTATGGCTGCGGATGTAGCAGAGAAAGGAAAGAGCTCCATCCTTCTTTTTAGTGACAGTCTTCTATTGACCCGGAGCCAGATCAGTAGGCTAGGCTGCCTAAGGAGACAGACGATATCTGAATGGCTGCCACCTCCCAGAGGAAGGCCTATGGCTCCTACGCATTGGTAGCTGTTCAGTATTTTTCTCTTCAGCTTTTCTGTACAAAGTTCATTGGCGACTAACTCAAAAGTTGCCATCAGGGGCTGGAGAGATCAATCGGTGTTTAGAGCACTTGCTGCTCTTCCAGAAGACCTAAGTTTGGTTCCCAGCATCGACATCAGAGCTTACAACTAGCTGTAATTCCAGCTCCCCTCCAACATCCTCTTCTGCCTCCTGTGGATGCCCCTTCTACATAAACACACTAAATAAGTCTTTAAAAACAAAACAAGCAAAGCTATCATCTGTAGGCAGAGCAGTAATGAATGAAACAGCCTTGTACCATTATGAGGCAAAAAGGAGATACTTTTCTAGGACAGGGCCTGGGTGGCTTGGTCTGTCTGTTAAATACATTAAAAACTCCAAGAAGAAGAAACTAAACCAGCCATGACAATGGTAGAATGGTCACCGATGAACTGGCCTGGGACCTTTTGCTGTTCCTAGATAGAAACCATTAATAGGCAAGAAACAACTCTTCAGTGGTGGTCACATTATGGGTCCTTGGAAACCAATGACTTATGGGCCGGGCTGACAGACTCATAGGCTTATAGCTCCACACCTCAATAACTAGACACTTGTGGCTTAGCCAAAAACGGAACTCTAGAAGCTCAGGTTAGAGTCTTAGCGCTTCTGGGTTCCAATTCCAATGACCTTGTACTTGGTAGTTAGTGAAATCTTTGGCTCTAGCGCAACTAGCAACAGCTTCAGACAGCAACTGTCAGTACCAGCCAGTGTTAGAGCGTAGAAGCCTAAAGCATCAGGACCCTTTGACCTCTGCCGTGGCTAGTGCTGCAACGGCCAAGCTCCTGAGCTCCAGGACCTCAGCCTTCTGTGTTTGCAAGCTCTCAGGGGCTCTTCCAGTCGTTAGAACTGTCCTCTGTTCTCTTCAGATCTTTGCCTTCTCCATTCTTCCCAGACTATTGTCACCTCCACCCTTTGTCACTCTCTAGAACTTTCCCCTTGCCCTCTTCCCACTGCCTCTGTGGCCCCACCAACTCTTCATATCAGTTCGGGCTTCTCTACTGGGCATGGCAGTACACACCTTCCTTTAATCCCAGCCCAGAGGCAGAGGTAGGTGGGTCTCCGTGAGCTCCAGGCCAGCTTGGTTGGTCTACATAGTGAATTCCAGGCCAGCCAAGGCAACAGAGTGAGACCCTGTCTCACAAAAGCACCACCACCAACAACAAATACAATAATAATAATTTAGCAGCCAAAGATACCATTCAGGAAAGGGCTATTTTTATACTGGAACTAGAGTCTGATGTTGTAATAACCTGGAGCTATACAAGAGAATGCCTCCTGGCTAACTCAAAAAAAGTGAGCTGACCAGCCTGATTATATAGCAAGGAGTGATGGGTGTGGCATATCCGCAGAGGATGAATTTGCACCAATCAACACACACACTCAATCCTACCAGCCTCTGGCTTCTTCATAATTTTATTTTTAGTCCTTTTTATTATTTTAATCCCCAGGTTCTTTCTAAGTGACTGAAAAGGTGTTCTCCCCACCATCCTGAGTGAGACTAGCTATAAGGTCACCAGGAGTTTACTGAAGTTAATTTTATCTTGAGCGTGGGGCTTGTTTGGAGTGATTGTGCCTGGAGCAAGGAAGGCCTCCTGGAAAGGTCAGGTCTTCAGCTGCCCAGCTTCAGAAGACCTTCGTGCTCATAGCCACATTGTTATCAGAGAGGTCAGAAAGTATCCAAAACAAGGAGGTTGTGGGAAGGCAATCTGATCAGCTTCTGGAGAACAGGCTGGCTCCGTTCGTTCCCCACTCCACGCGACTAGACGTAAGGAAAGGACCTGCCATTCAAAAGCCAGAACAGCCTGTGCCCTGTGTGCTCACTCATTCACAGAGGAGAACACCAAGATGCTACTTAACAATAAACACGTAAAGAGGGCTGGGGAGACGCTCAATGGTGAAGAGCACTGTTTGCTCTTGCAAGAGGATCCAGGTTCAGTTCCCAGCACTCATATGACAGCTCACAAGCCTCTGTGGGCACCAGGCATGCAGATGGTACACATACATACATACATGCATACATACATACATGCAGAACACCTACGCACATAAAATAATGATTACTTTAAAATTTTCTTAAAGACACCCCACCACAGCACTAACATCCTTACAGGCAGGCACTTAACTATGTTTAACAGTACTTAACTGTTTGTTACCCTAAAGCCTCAAGTACAGTTGCAGGCCTTACTCTACCTGTTAGAACCATTAGCACAAAGCACTACCAATACCCTTCGCTGTGTTCCAGATGTCTGTTGGTTTCCTTGATTTCATACTCCCCACTTCTTCATGTAGCCTTACATTGAACTCCCACTGATGGGAGAAGCCAGGACTGTCTGTTGCCATCTGTGGTGTAAACACTGCCTTACACGGTGAAAATCACCCTTGGGAGATGTGATTGGATTGTGAGTCTCATAGTGGAGACAACTTGGAATGTGCAGGAAAGCTCGATGTAATCACAAGGTTTCTTCCCAGACAGACAGGAGGAGACATGAGCATGAAACGAGGGGTTGAGGGAATGTTGCTAGCCTTGAGAAGAAAATGGATCCTCCCCGGAAACTTCCAGAAGGAGTCAGTCCTGGAGACACTGAGCTACAATCTCAGTAGAACTGATTTCAGACTTCTTAGCTCTGGAAGTGCAGGGCTATATGTTTGTGCCATTCTGAGTCACTAGATTTGTGGTGATCTGTTACAGCAGCAACAGGAAACTAATGTGCCACTTGACTAAACCATGAGCCCGCTATTCGTGTGCTCCTTTCTCTAAGATAGAAAACGAAGAGGCACGTGACAGTGATTCCTGTTAGCTTAGCACCGTGGAAGTTCCCAGGTCGGCTTTGAAATGGACATTGCCTCCAACCAGAAGAATCTAAGGTGAAAATAAGGAAACAAGAAGAGATGTCAGCGGGCAACACTCAGTGAAAACACCAGAAGTCTTTGCAGGGAGAAATAACTAGACATTATGATTTTAAAAACAGTTGTGGGGTATTCACCAGAGAATACTGCTTAGACCTGAGTTTAAGCCAGTACAAAGTCTTTGTTAGCCATCAGACAACCATACTGGGTGTTCGAGATCCCACTATAGTACTGAGCCTTTCTCAGGGTGAGCTTTTAAGCACAGAAAACATACTTCAGTTAACAATAGCAGTTAGCAAGAAGCAGAACTACAGAAGCCAAAAAGCAAGGTTGTTACATTTAGAGACAAACTATGGACTTTCATGGATCAGGCCCTTGTTTTAGTTTTGGCAGGTGGTGCTGTCTATGTACCGAGTTTTGCAGCCTGAATGGCACTTCCATCATGGGGTCAGCTGTGCTATAGAATGGAGGCCTACTAAGGTCTGGGGTCTTGTTACAAAATTTTGTGTCAGTTGTGGTAGCACACATGTCTAACTTCAGTACTCCAGAGGCAGAAGCAGGTGGATCTCTATGATTTTGAGGCCAGCCTGATCTATATATCGAGTTCCAGGCTAGCCACTGAATATACAGAATATACTCTATCTCAGGAAACAAAACAACAGAAAAAATGCCCTACTGCTATGGCCGCCATCGACAGTAGGTAAGGCTGTTAAAACAGAAGCCACACTTCACACACATTCATTTTTCATTTGTTCAAAGTCAGTCTGTGAACACACTTGTCTGCATGTCAATCTGTCATGTCACTCTTTCTGGGCATCTCTTTGTTGTGCTGGAGCACACCACTAGGCACCTTCCCAGATGTGAGTACAACATCCTGAGCCAAGGACTTAAACAAATGCACCAGCTTTCTAGTATTCCTCACAGATGTTTATAGAGGCTGCTGCTCTGTAATAGTTAGAGGTTTGTTTGTTTGTTTGTTTGTTTGAGACAGGGTTTCTCTGTGTAGTCCTGGTTGTCCTGGAACTCACTCTGTAGACCAGGCTGGCCTCGAACTCAAGAGATCTGCCTGCCTCTGCCTCCTGATTAAACACAAGGCCTGCACAACCATGTCTGGCTATTTTTTGAGACAGGGTTTCTCTGTAGAACCCTGGCTGTCCTGGAACTCACTCTGTAGACCAGGCTGGCCTCGAACTCAGAAATCTGCCTGCCTCTGCCTCCCAAGTGCTGGGATTAAAGGCGTGCGCCACCACTGCCCGGCTTCTTTTTCTTTTCAGGATTTAATTTTTAATAATTTTTAAGTGCACTTATAACTGCAGAGCCATCTTTCCAACTTAGTTTTGATTTTTTTTTCCCAAGTCAGGGTCTTTATATATCCCTGGATGTCCTGAAACTGTCTATGTAGACCAGGCTAGCTATTTCCTTTTATTTTAACCATTTCTTTTTATTTTATTATTACCTTTTGGTATTTTCAGACAGGGTCTCTCTATATATCCTTGGATGTCCTGGAACACTCTGTCTCTGTAAACCGGGTTATCTCTTTTATTTCCTTTTAAATATGCCTTTCTTTTTATTTTATTAATGTTATTATCTTTTTGTTTGATGATAATGATGATGATTAAAGATACACTGTGTGTGTTGAGTGTTTCTTATTTGACTGACATGTAATTTTCCAATGGTCTGTGGGCTGACATGCTAGCTAAGCACTCTACTCCTGAGCAACAGCCCTCGTCATGTTTTTTTTTTTCTTTTTTAAAATTTTATTTTTATTTCATGTGTATGGGTGTTTTGCTTGCATATATAGAAGTGTGCCATGTGTGTCCAAAGAGGACACTAGATCCCCAAGCGCTAGAGTTACAGATGGTTGTGAGCTACCTGGGAATAGACTTGTGTACTATTTTGTATTAATTTTTATATTATGTGTATGGATGTTTTACCTGCATGTATGTGAACCACATGCTTCCCTGGTGTCAGTAGAGGTCAGAAGAGGTGTTGGGTCATTAGAACTTTAGCTAAGGATGGTTGTGACCTGCTATGAGGGTGCTGGGAACTAAACAAGTATCCTTGACCATTGAGCCATCTCTCTAGTCACAAAGAGTTAAAACTAGATTTGTTCATTTTATCTTCTGTGTAAATGTTTTATGTGTATGCACATCATGTGTAGGCTTGGTCTGAAGAGGGCACTGGATCTCCTGAAATTGAAACAACAGATGTTTGTGAGTCATGATTTGGTGTTGGGACTTGAACCCTGGTCCTCTGCAAGAGCAACAAGTGTTCTTCACTGCTGAGCCATCTCTCTGGTCCACTGTTTTTGTTGTTGTTTTTAATATGCCTTTGTTCATTTCTTGTAGCCTGGAGATATTTAATAAAGAAAGCCTTATTCCTATAATTAGAAGAATTATTCTGATAATTACTGCATTGGCCTTTTTGGTAATAGTGAGTTTGTAGTTGCAGATGACAGGACTCACTGTCGTGACCTCTAACAGTGAAGGATTACAGCCTCAGAGTTGGTAGTTCACAGGATATCCCGCAGTGTCTGGAGAACAAACTAATATTCTACACAGCCAGACACAACCCTGGGAGAAAAACTCAATCGGTAAGAGAGAGGCAAATTCTCATGGAATCCTGCTGCTACTGCTTACCAGCTGGTACCTCTCTGCTGGGGGCTGGGCCTCAACCTTCGAAAGCTCTTGCACTACCACAGTGGTGGTTAGTTATGAAAAGGCAGGCAGCTCTCACTGCGTGTGGCTGCCACTGCATTTGAGTCATTTTCTGCTCCCTAGATTCCGTGTTCTACACATGCTGGGTGTCCTGTAGCATCTGTAATTCTAGTTCCAGGTGGTCTGACACCCTCTTCTGGCCTTCATGGGCACTAGCCAGACATGTGATATACATACATACAAGCAGGCAAACCACACGTCACATAAAATTTAAAAATTATAAATATTTCTTTTAATTCTCTCCTCTCTCTCTCTCTCTCTCTCTCTCTCTCTCTCTCTGTGTGTGTGTGTGTGTGCGTGTGTGTTTGTGTATGTGTGTGTACTCAAGGGGGCCCACAGAGGGCAGAAAAGCGCTTATGATCCCTCCAGCCCTGTGGTAAGTACTTTTACCCGTTGGGCCACATCCGAATCCCTGTAGTATTAGTTTTCAGTCCTTCTGGAAGATCTATCTTGATTAGGTGATCTGTGTTTCCCAGATTCCTGGAAGAATCTGCGAAGACCCTGGGACTTTGTTTTTAACCAGAAAGAGGAAATTGGACATCGTGAACATGGATGGTAGAGAGGGTTTGTCTGACCAGTCCCAGGTTATTTATTACCTTTTGTGTGCAATCCAAGGTGACCAGTCCCAAGGAGAGGATTTGAGCCACATGGAAAAAGTCAACTGGAAGAATTTAACGTTGAAGAGAATGGGAAGAGGATTAAACATCTATCTCCAGTTCAGTTTCTCTGGGGGCTTCATCGGAAGGGATAGAGTACTTTAAAGGGCTAATCCTGACCATAGGCAAAATTTGAATGAATTTCCTCTCTTCATTTCTAAGCAGATCCAGCCAGACAAGACAGGGCCTGTAGTATTTATTACTCAACAGTCCAGCTGTGTTTTCAGCCTGAAGGCCCAGGGGCAAGTGTAATTAACATTCCAAGGTGTAGATCATTTCCACACCACAGAAGCCCTTCAGCATCCTCCCAAGATTGGGAATCCAGGACTCTCTGCAAAGCACAGGCAGCACATGTCAAGGGCGTGCAGAAAAATCTTCACTGTTTTAACTCCGACATTTCGCGGTGAAGGAGCCTATTGAGTTACTGGGTGAGAGAGAGAAGCGCTGAAGGGAGCGTCTGATTCAGGGTCCTCCCACCTCTTGTTCTAAATTAGAATCCCAAAACCAGATCAACTCCAGTCATGCTTTAATTTCATTTGAAACTTGTATCATCCTGTTGAATCTGGGCCCACAGGAAATAAGGCCTGGCAAATCCTGGATCTCCTGGAATTTGATCCAGACACAGTACCTGGCTAATCTGGTTTCCTCAGAGCTAAAGTGTTTTCTTGTTTGCATGCAGAACAATATGTTTTAAAATGTAATATGGAAATAACTGCTGGTATGCAATAAGCATTAAATGATACATGAATTTATTTGTTTGTTTGTGTTTTTTTTTTTTTTTATAGTTTTACTATACAGTCTGGCTTCAAACTCCTAGGTTACAGGTCTGAGCTACCTCCATTTTTGGTAGTGGGGATTGAACTCCAGGCTAGGTACTCATTTCTCTCCTGGGCTGTGTGTCTCTAGCTCTATGAGACTTTCTGATCCAGTTACCTCTCTGTTCTCACTGAGTTTCCGTTTTCCTGGATCTGTGACTGACTAGAACACAGTTTCTTCTTTTATTCCAGGCTGCCCCATTCTACTACTTTAGGTGAGTAGGATGAGAAAACCAGAGAGCTCCCTTTGAGGTATCCAAGGTTGGACCAGGGAGATGGCTTAGTGGTTATTGATATTTGTGGATAAGTCTGATGACCTGAGTTAGAGTCCCTAGGACCCACTTGGAGGAGAGAAACAGACTCCTGTAAATTGTCCTCAATCTGCATATCCTTACCGAATGCCCGTGCTCCACCCACCCCATATATCAATAACATGGAATAAACTTTGAAAAAAATTCCAGCCAGGCAGTGGTGGCGCACGCCTTTAATCCCAGCACTTGGGAGGCAGAGACAGGCGGATTTCTGAGTTTGAGGCCAGCCTGGTCTACAGAGTGAGTTCCAGGACAGCCAGGGCTACACAGAGAAACTCTGCCTCGAAAAACAAACAAACAAACAAACAAGCAAACAACAAAACAAGAAAAAGAAAAAATTCCAAGTTGTTTTTCTACCAGAAACCCTAACTAGAAATCCATTTCATTTACAGTCTCGGAATAGAATGCTTCCCTCACTAATAAGCGTTATTCTAAGAGATTTATAATTCATGACTGGAGGACTCCTCATAATAGCATTATGAGCTATATGCTATCATTGTCTCTGTTATTCAGATGAGGAAACCTAGACACATAAAGGTGACACCATTTGTCAGAGTCCCTTGGCTGAGGGGGAACAGATTTCCTATTCAAAGCCAGGACTGTGTAAGGGCAGAGGCCAGCCTCCAGCCGCAGTGTAGAGGCAGTGCCAAGAGGAAGAAGGTTGATGAAGGATGACATTTGCTCAGAGAAGACTGAAGAAGGCCAATGCTGCAAGTCTTCAGTATTTTGTTTTGTTTGCTGAGCGTTGTCTACACACTGTAGCCTATGCTGACCTTGAATGTGCTGCCCGGGATTCTGGGGGATTGCAGGTATGTATCTCCCCTCCAGCTTTTTGGAGTTGAGAAGTGTTAAGGTGGAGCCCTGGCTCACCCAAAATTCACTGTGCAGACCTGATTGGCTTCAGTCTCACAGAGATTCACCTGATTCTGCCTTGGAAATGCTGAGATTAAAGGTGTGTGCCATCATTCCCAATCTATAAAAAAGAAAAAAAAGATATATTTTTAACTTTTTTGTTTGTTTTTATTCTTTTTTTTTTTTTTTTGAAGCAAAGTAGCCCTGGTTGTCCTGGAGCTAGCCTTGTAAACAAAGCTGACCTTGAACTCAAGGAGGTCTGCCTGCCTCTGCCTCGAAAGTGCTGGAATTAAAGGTATGCACTGCCTCCTCCAGTTTATTTTTAACTTTTTAAAAATTAACATTTGTTTATGGTACACGTGTGCAAGTGTCTCTAGAGGCCAAAAAAGGGCACCCTGGAGCTGGAGTTAAGGTTTTGACCTGCCTCATATGGGTGCTGAGACCCTAACTCTGGTCCTCTTCAACAACAGTGACCATTCTATTTCTTTAATTGTAATTTTAATAATGTGTATGAGTCTTTTCCCTCATGTATGTACATGTACCTGGTGCCTGAGGAGGCCAGAAGAGGACAACAAAATTATAGATTGTTGTGAGCAGTCATGTGGGTGCTGGGAGAGCAGCCGGTTCTCTTAATCACCAATCCATCTATCTCTCCAGTCCCCCTCTCCCCCCAAGTCACCATTATTCACAAGCCTCAGAACTAGCAAACTGTGGTTACACTTCCTTGTGGCTTGAGCTGCCACTGTTGATGCCTCATTTGTTGATTTGCTATGAACCTACCCTGCTATCTATACACGTTTGGGGGCAGTTGCTGTACAACAGCTCTGGTTCTTAGAGAGAGTGATTTTTACAGGTACTCTATCCACGCCTCCTCTTCCCTGATCTTTATCATTTTGTTTACAAAGGCCTGCACCTGAGTCTTTTCTTTGGGATTCTGCCCTGGGGCTGCTGGAGTCTGCACGGGCCTAGGAGTTTTAATCCTCCAAGTGTGACTTAAAGAGCAAGCATTAGAAGCTCCATGACTTAAGTTGAAAAAGACTTGGGTGAGTTTTTTATACCTAGATCTTCTGCTGGGTTTCCTGCTGGGTCCCCTTTGTTTTCTCTTCCCTCGTGTCCACCCTTATTTTTCTTTCTTTCTTTTTTCTCTCCCTTTCTTCCTCCCTGCCTATTTCCTTTGTGTGTGTGTGTGTGTGTGTGTATGTTTCTGTAACCAAGTGCAAGTGGAGGCCAGAGGTCAACACTGGTATCTTGCTGAACACCTCATTTTTTGAGGCAAGGTCTCTCACTGAACTGGAATCATTGGTTCAGTTGAATTGGCTAGCTAGCAAGCACTAGGGAGCCCTCCCTGGGTCCTCACAGCACCGAGGTCACAGATGGCTGCCACCACACATGCTAGAGTGGTATTGTTTTATTATTATTATTATTATTTATTATTATTGCATTCATTTGTAGTGGCTAATTTTTATGTCAGCTTGACACAGGCGAGTCATTTTGGAATTGAAAACCTCAACTGAGAAAATGCCCTTACTAAATTGGCCTGTGGGCAAGCCTGTGGTACATTTTTCTTGATTAATAATTGATGTGGGAAGGCCCAGCTCACTGTGGGCAGTACCACCTCTGGGTTGGTGGTTTGGGGTGCTATAAGAAAGCAGTGGAGCAAATCCTGAAGAACAAGTCACTAAGCAGCGCTTCCCATGGCCTCTGTTTCCTCCAGTTCCTGGCTCTGCGTTCTTGCCCTGAGTTCCCGGCCTGACTTCCCTGGATGATGGACTACACTCAGTAAAAGAAATAAACCCTTTCCTGCCCAACTTCAACAAAGATACTTATTTACCTATTTATGTATTTGAGTAAGCACTTGCATGCAACAGTGTGTGCTCATGGAAATCAGAGGACAGACTTCATGAGTTAGTTCTCTTTCAACTATGTGTGCCTTTCCTGCCCAGTCATCTCATTAGTCCTGTGCCAGAGTTTTTTTTTTTTTTAAATTAATTAATGTATTGTATATATAGGAGTGTTTTTTTGTTATTGTTGTTGTTGTTGTGTTGTTTTTTTTTTTCGAGACAGGGTTTCTCTGTATAGCCCTGGCTGTCCTGGAACTCACTCTGTAGACCAGGCTGGCCTCGAACTCAGAAATCCACCTGTCTCTGCCTCCCAAGTGCTGGGATTAAAGGCGTGCGCCACCACTGCCTGGCTATGTAGGAGTTTTTATCTACAGGTACATCCACACACCAGAAGATGGCACTGGATTCCATTACAGATGGCTGTAAGTCACCATGTGGTTGCTGGGAATTGAACTCAGGTCCTCTGGAAGAGCAGTCAGTTCTCTTAACCGCTGAGCCGTCTCTACAGCTCCACTGTGCCAGGGGTTTGTGTAGATGTGGGGGATCCTCACAATTGGATTTTAAGCCTTTTTACTCACCAAGCTGTCTCCTCAGTTCCCTGGCCATCTTGGAACTCGCTCTGCAAACAAAGTCCCGTGCCTTTGAGACAGGTTAGTTAAATGAAGGCAATAATTAAATGCAGAGATGGATCTCTTCAGGAAACTTATCTAGGTTCTGGTATTGAACCTGTACTATCTGCCCACAAGGACTAGAGAAATCTTTCCTGAGTTTTTCAAGCTCCCTCTCCTTTAAACTACTCTCAGGTTTTAGTTCTAAAATACAGCTATCAGACCTGGGAGAACCTTGCTTTGCTTAAAAATAGCCTAGGATCCTGGGCTTGCTCTTAGCATCTGGGACTATTACATAGGAGTGAAGTTTGGGCCAAAGATGATCCACTACCTGAGAAACAGCTGCCCACAGAATTGAATTTAGTGGGTTAGAGAGAGGAGGAAGATGAAGAGGAGGGAGGAAGGTGGGAATGGCACATGTTGGGGGGAAGTAGGAAGATGACGTAGATATGCTCAAGATACATTAACTTATGGAAGAATACAATGAAAAGATTTTATGACAGATTTACTATGTAGCCCTGGCTAGCCTGGATCTTACTATGTAGACCAGGTTAGCCTTGAACTTAAATAGGGGCTAGGAGATGGCTCAGAGGTTATAAGTACTAGCTTCTCTTCCAGAAAACCCAGGTCCAATTCCCAGCACCCACATGGCAGGTCACAACTCCAGTTCCAAAGGATACAATATCCTCACATAGATGTACATGCAGGTAAAACACCAATACACATGAAATAAAAATAAAGAACTAAATACGAAGTTATATTTTTTAAAAAGAAAAGCAGAAAAGAAACAGGGTCTGGAGAAATGTTTCCTGATTAAAATCACTGGTTGCTCTTGCAGAGGATTTAGGATCAATTCCCAATACTAACATGGCAGCTCACAACCACCTGTAACTTCATTCCCAGGGACACTAATGTCCTCTTTTGTCCTCCAAGGGTACCAGGCAATGCACATGGTGCATATACACACATGAAGGCAAAGCACTCACATAAAATAAACATTATAAATAAATAAATTAAATAAATAAATAAATAAATGGCTGTTCTAGTGTTTACAAGTGTTATCAGAGTTCCAGGCTAGAGGTCTCATTCCACAATGTTTTTTCTTCTAATATGTTGTTTTGATGGTTCTATTTACGAAAGCCTTCTAGAAACTGATATGCTCTCCAGTTGCCTACAAACCAGATGGAGTCACTTGCCAAACTTACTGGCCATAGCCCCCTTTCCTGAGGAGCATCCCTGGAGGGACAATTCAGCGAAACACATGCAGAGATGCTGGCATGCTTTGTGTGAAAGCTGCCTGTTGTAGGCCATCTGGTGTTACGTTACATGAACACTAGCATTTTCCACAAGTATGGCTTCCTACTGCCAAAAGGATTGCAGCCAGTGACCAAAGGGGAAACTTTCATGTGGCAAGTGCTGCAGAAGGAAGTGAGCCCTGCGGGGGATGGGGGTGGGGGTGGAGGAGCTTCTTCACTGGCAACCCACAGGCAAACTTGGTATTTATGTATTTATGTATTATTATGAAAGCTATCTGATTCGCTGTCCACAACATAGCTATGTAGTAGATTTTTTTTTTAATTCTTTCTTACTTCAAGACTTATTTTGATTTTTAATGACGTGTCTGTGTGTGGGTATGTGTATCTGAGAGCAGGTGCGGAAGGAGGTGAGGCCAGAGACACGGGATCCCCTGAAGCTATAGATACAGCTTGAAACAAACAGCCTCTGGTCACAAGGAGCTTGTCTGGATGAGGATGCTGAAGGGTCCAAAGTGGCAAATACTTCCACAGGTGGCGGAGGCATTCAGGCATGGGCAGGTTAAACCTCACGACTTAGGAGTGGAGAAGAGAGTGTTGTCTCTTTTGTGTTTGCCTTCTGAAAAGACTCTCACTATGTAGACCAGGATGGCTTCCAACTCACAGATGCTTGCCTCTGTCTGTACCACCATGTCAACCTCTACTCCCCAGCCCCTTTGAGACAGGGCCTTAGTATGCCTACTGGCTTCAAACTTGCTGTGTGGCTGGGGCTAGTGAGGTAGCTCAGAGGCTGAGAGAATTTGCTGCTCCTTCAGAGGATCTGAATTCAGTTCTCAGCACCCACATAGCAGATCGTGACCATCTATAAATCCAGGCTCTCCACCTATGCTATAACCCCTAATATCCTACCCACATGCTCCCACTTTATTTAGATAAACTGCAGATGCCGAGTTCAAGAACTTGACATGATTAAAAGGTGCATGAGTTTGAAACGAAAGATAAACCTTTGTCTTTCACTCATGAAGATGATTAAAAATGTTGGCTTCTCTGAGACACCTGCTAGGACGTAACTGTGGTCGTGGGCTTGGGTAACAGTCATCTTTTGTACATGGCCTAGGAGCAATGAATTCCAGGCTTTCAGTCAGACCTCCAGGGCTTTGCCCACAATGGCTCCATCCCTGGCCATCTCCTCCTTACTCTCCTGGACCAGCTTGAAACTCCACCCATCCTGTCTGCTTCATTGCCATGTTTCATATATTGCTACCCAAATATTCCTGCCTACCCCACCCCAGCCAGTTCCTTCTAATGCAAGGGCACGTGGCTTTCTGAATTTTAGGTGGTCTGCAAACGGGTCACAGGATTGTGACCACTGCACCCATCTCTGCAGAGGGCCTCAGTTGAGGCTCATGAATGTGGCCCACAGGGCTTATGCAGTCCTCTTGGGCAGAGAGGGTCTAGGCCTTTCTCCCTTGATCTCACTGTGATCAGAAGAGGTGAGTCTTGCCCTTCTGCCGAACCACCTGGACTGTGCAGATGGAGCATCTGACACAGTCTGATGGGCACCTGGACAGTCGGATGGGCATCATAGCACAGTTGGGAAGTCAGCAGAGCCAGAGAGCAGGAGAGAACTTGGTTCTCAGAGTCCTGAGGCAAATAGCAGAGAGTTGAGTTTTGACGGGGCAAGGCTCGAGGTTTCTCCTGCAGCCTGGCCTTCAGCTTTCCATCTGAGAACCTGTACGACTTTGGGGGAAACTTCTGATGTTCCTGGGAACCACAAGAAAGAATCTATTCTGTTCTGTCCTTTCTCCCTTCAGACTGGGCAACTCAGCAGGACTCACACCATATCTGGTCAGTCAAGTTCTGTCTTTTCTCCGGGGAAGTGGGAACTGTCAAGGGTTTAGGCTTGGGAGCCTTTGTGGCTGAGGATCCATGGCGTCCCTTGTCCTTGTCCCTCTTCCTTTCATTGTGAGAAGCAGCAGACTGGACATCAGTGCCGTGCATTCTGAGCCTGGGAACAACGAGGGCAACCACGATGAAGAGCTGGCTGCCTCCTCTTTCTCTGACCATAGCCTCTATCTATGACGCAGCAGTTCATAAGAACAGCCAGCCAGGAGCTGTTTCTAAGAGGTTAGCCACCATGAGACAACAGCTCCTGAGGAGCGATGTACATGCTGAAATCATGTCTTACCTGAATGTTCAGCACACCGTGCACATGGCAGAGCAAAGCTGCCCTCTGCATCAACCTGGGAGCAGAGCTAGAAAGAGCTGGACTTTCCTAGCTCAGGCCGCTAATAACCTGAGGACCTCCTACCAGGCCTTACCTAGTAAAGGCTCGGTAGCGCCCCAGTAGTGCTGCCTGGGGACAGTCCTTTATCTGGGGACAGTCCTTTATCATGTGGACTTTTGGGAGACATTTGAGGCACAACTATAAAGCTGGGCAAACTACATGGAAGGCTGAGGCAGAAAAGTCATTTGAGTCCAGTGTCTGAGACCTGCTTGGGAAATATAACAAGGCCCTGCCTCTTGACTTAAAACAAGATTCAGTTATAGTACATCCCAGGTAGCTGCAAAGGCATTCAGGAAGGAAGGAAGAAATGAATGACAGAATTAGAGTTCTCCGAAAGGAATATTTATACTCTATATCACTGAAGAGAAAACACCTACCCCAATCACTAGACTGCCTGGAGGGAAGACATGTTTTTCTTGGCTGTTTTAACGCCTAGATCAGAACACCACACAGGGATGAGTCCACATAGTAGCTTTTGTTAACTAGGCATTGATAACAATTAGCTTGTAACTAATTGTTTCCAGCTGCTCTCCTTTGATTAATCAATCAAAACAAATGTATTATGGCATGCCTGCGGTTTGCTATCTGCAGAGTTAGAAGGTTAGGAAGACTGAGCTGAGGACAAGATGTCTAGGTGCTTAAAGGGTCAGGGGAGGAAGGACTAGAGTGGGCAGAGCAAGTTTTGAGGAGGGAGAAAAGGTGGGATTTAGGGGAAAGACAAAAAGAGACATTCTTTGAGGCCTAGATAACAGGAGTGGAGGACCAGTGTTCTGTCTCTCGTCTCTCTTTGTACCCCTTCCCAGTGGTCATGGTGGTTGTTGCTCTTTGTACCCCTTCCCAATGGTCATGGTGGTTGTTGGGGTTTTCTGTTTGTTTTGACAAAGTCTTAATCCACAGTCACATCTAGCCTCCAACTCACAATGTAGCCCAGGTTGACCTCAGACATCTGCCAGTCCCCCCGTCTCAGCCTCCTGAGTACCATGCCTGACCTAAGCCAAGGTTCTTACAGCGTCTCGTTAAACAATGCTAATGAGAATTATGTAAGTACTTATACTAAACACTCTAAATAGACCCTTGCCCTCAGCTGTGCAGCGTTGGTTCTAGACAAAGAACCTAGCAGTTGTGGGTAAGAGGTGACTTGGTGGATGGTGTGTATGCTAAGCATACGTGAGCTTCTGAGTTTAATTCCTACCACCCAAAACAAAACAACCCCAAACAACCAAATAAGTCATTTCTCCTTCCATTCCCGAGATCCTCCTTTAGCAGATACTTAAGCCTGCCTCTCAGTCTTTACAAGTCATAGCACTTACTGGTGTAGTTAGGGCTCTAGCCTTGAGTATGGATATACATGCTTAACAGAATGGAGGGGTTCCTTGTTCTGTGTAACCTGAACCCCAGGTCCAGGGTCAGTATCACTGCTTGAGGAAGGATGCGGGCCCAGGCTTCTTTTAGCCTTACCTGGAGATGTTGGGTTCTTAGCAGGAAGGAGGATAAAAAGCAAATGACAAAAACTGCATGCCATGTCTGGCAGGTTGGATACCTAGTAGAATTAGTTGCTAGGTCAGCGGTGCGAGTAGGGGGACTCTACTGCTCTGTGCTTCTCTCTCATTTCTGCTATTCCCTCAAGGTAGCCATGTTGTTTGTTTTGTTTTGAGACAGGGTTTCTTATACCACAGCTTGCCTTCAAATTCCCTATGCAATTAAGGATGACCCTGAATTCCTGATCCTCCTGCCCCCACCTCCTGATAACTAGGATTCCAGGCTTGTACCATCATGCCCAGCAGCAGGCTAGATTTGAAAACGCAGCTTTTTGGTTAGGATGAACAGGGACAGGTTCAGGGGCCTCCTCCTGATCTTTCCAATTATGACAGTTTTTGTCCCACAGGCCAAAGAATGGTTATGGTGACTCAACCAGCAACTAAGTATGTCCACTTTACTTCTACAGCTAGGGAGGACCAGTGGGTTCTTTGATTCATTGACTTGCTAAGAATCCATTCTTCTTAAGTTGTTGAGTTCTGGAAATTGGCTTTGGTCAAGAAATGGGGCAAGCGGCTATTTACCAGAGGGAGCTTCACTCAGTCTCTCCCACCTCTATCTGTGGATTTTTAAAAATTTTTAAAAATTATGTAGTGGACCTGATTGATTGCCCACCTGTTTCTACTAGTGTTCTATTACTGTGTGTATAGCTCTCTGGGAGTCTGGTCCACTCTAATCTTGACATCTAAAACAATGCTACTTAATCTAGAATACTGTGAAGCTTACTGCTCCTAACTTTAACACTGTCCACCAGCAGGTCTGGTCTATAAAGAACCACCAGGGTGTAGATTTACTGCATCCACAGTTATATAATTTCATCTGCATGTGTTGCTGTCCTGAGACAGGGTCTCACTAGCTCAGGTTGGTCTTGAACTTGCCACTATCCTACATTCATCTTCCAAATGTGAAGGTTATAGGTATATGCCCTATTCCTGTCCTTAAATTACCATTTCCCTTACATTAAAAAAAAAAAAGCCTGCTAGATTGCACCTACTGGTACATTCTTCCCTTGGCATTATATTCCAACCTTCTTTTAAAAAAGGTTTTAATTTATGTGTATACATGTATGCTTGCACATGTCAAGGCCCACGAGGTTGTGGGGTCCTCACTGCCAGCTACTCATAGGGTAATTCAGCTCTACTATATCAGACTCCCTTCATGGTACTTGGTGTCCTTGGGCTCAGCATCGTGCAGTGCAGAGGGAGTAGTATTGAGGAGAAATAGAAGCTGAATAAAATGTAGTCATAGCAAAAGCTTCAGCAAGTCAGTTTCTTGGGAGCTGATCTGATTGGAGTGCTCTGGAGTCAAGAGAGCCTTCAAAGTGGTTCCGCCCTGAACTCACATCTAATCTAAAAAGGCTCTCCTGGAAGTGCTGTAATGTACCATGCAGACGCTCTCCTCAGCAGAGGGCAATTCCTGTAGTGGGAGTCAGCTGAGGGATACTGGCTACTAACCCTCCCAGCAGCTAGGAAACAAGTGTCTTAGTTCAGAAGAGCCTGTGCTTTTTTTTTTTTTTTAAATTTGGTTTTTCGAGACAGGGTTTCTCTATAGCCCTGGCTGTCCTGGAACTCACTCTGTAGACCAGGCTGGCCTCGAACTCAGAAATCCGCCTGTCTCTGCCTCCCAAGTGCTGGGATTAAAGGTGTGCACCACCACCACCTGGCTGAGCCTGTGCTCTTTGGTATGCAGGGGTGGAGGGATGGGAAGGTGCTGTGTCAGTAGAGATGGGGAGAGGGTAAAATTAATACCTCGAGACTTTGAACAAGGTCCTTGAGGGGCTAGGGAGATGGCTCAGTGGTTAAGAACACTGGCTGCTCCTCAGAGGACCTTGGTTTGATTCCCAGCACCCATAGGGTAGCTTATAACTGAGTGTAACTCCTATTCCATGGGATCTGACGCCCTCTTGTGGCCCTCTCAGGCACTGCATATACATGGTGCTTAGACATGCAAGCAAAACAGTTATACAAAAATTTTTTTAAAAAATTAAAAGACTTGAAAAATAATTGACAGTTTTTATCTAATGAAGAAGGGGGGATGAAAAAGGGAGATATACATTTAAATTGTATTGAACACTTACATACTTTCTAATACTCACAACTGACAGTACAGAAGAGGGGAAGTCAAGATATAAACCAAATTTTACTCTACTCAAAAGTGTATGCCTTCTGCCAACTAGACTACAGCTAGTCCACTCGGTTTCCATGAGCTAAATTCAGACAGCTAACTCACTTTGTTTGGCTGTACAACATTGAGAAATGTGATTTGGCTGTCACAGTGTAAAAATTAGAAATGTCTATACATAAGTTTGGATTTCTAGCTTTTCTTAACTAACTGGAAGTTCTAGTAACATGAGGTCAACAACCCTGCACGGCAGTAACTGTCTGGAGCTGAGTGATATCTGCCCTTTAAACATGGGTGGGTGTGGGTAGGGAGACTCCTCAATTAACCAGGCATTGTCTTTGCTGGTGATTTGGTTTAGACGCCCTGTCATACCACTATGCATGGATTAACAAAGTTTATGGTGTGGAATGGGCTGGTAGATATTTAATATTGGTTTACAAGAAATGACTGAGTTCATTAGAGAGAAGGCTGGGTGAAGGCTAGAACCTCCATCTGCAACGAGAGGCTTGGTGTGCAGGGGAGGAAACAGGACTTTGTACTCATGCGCAGTAAGATGAGCTAATGATCCAGTGGCTGAGCAAAGGAAAGAGAGCAAGAAGCCAGCACTGAAGGTTAGAGAGGAGCCAGCCAAGGAGAGGAAGGAGACAGAGGACATTTAGCAATGGAATGCCAATGGAGGGAAGGGAACCCAGGGCTCAGCCACATCTAAGTTTCAAAGATGAAGACAAAACGCCAGGACAAAGAGGGGCTGGCCGGGGGTTTTGAGAGGCAGTATGAGGAAGGTAAAGGGAGATAACGGTTCTGTATGTTTAGCAGTGAAGTAGACATGTTTGGGTATATTTGGGGCTATATACTATGAGTATGGGCTTTTTCCAGGGTCCTGGATGAAGAAAGCACAGAGGCTCTTTAATATTCATTCATTTCTCTTCAGCACTGTCATCGTCTCTGACATCATCTCAGGAAATCAGTATCCATGTTGCAGCTTTCAAGGGATCATAGAAACAGCCAATCCCTGTCCTTTTGCTTCAGTGGAATGAAACATTAACTTAATATGCATCTTGGAAGATCACTAACCTACCTAGACTTGAAACTTCTCTTAAAGATATATCACTTTGTACGTGGGCTAATAGCTCTGTGGATTTTCTGTGGTGAAATGAAAATTGTGGTTTCGTTTCATCTTATCACCTAGTTGGTATCTTTCTGTGTGGCTAATGGTTGATGACTACAGGCTGTCCTCTGAGTGTATGTGTACACACTTTTGTTTGTTTTTTGAGACAAGGCCACACTATGGAGCAGTGGTTGACTCAAGAAAATTTGCTTGCCTCTAATAAAATCGAGCATGTCCACACCCTGCCTGTAAACACATTTTAACACTGACCTAAGTAAAGTGCATTGAAGGAAACTCATTTCAAAGTCGTGTCAGATAGAGCACCCTTTCCTCTCATCAACTGAGTAGAGTTTCACCATGTAACCCTGGTTGACCTGGAAATCCCCAAGTAGAACAGGCTAGCTTCGAGCAAACTACCTTTTGGACTTATCGTTTTTTTGTAAGTGTGCACAGCCAATTCCACATAAGTCCTTTGAACTCTGGTTCTAGGTGTTGAGAAGGCCCTTGTTTCTGGAGAGCCACCCTTAAGATTGTTCTTAAAGCCAAACCATTTTGGTACTTATCAGCTCTTGGGCATATCCTGAAACCTCCAGTGTTCTATTCGTCAGATAGGTTAAGGCTACTGAGCACCACAGGAAAGGCTTGCTTGAAAGGCTGAAATGCACAAATGTTAGGCCTTTTAAAGGTCTTTACAGTGTGGTGAATTAGTCTTCAATCTGAATTATCAACTGTGCAAAAGTTTTATTAACTTGGTTGTCCGTCAGTTTAGTAGAGGGATTTCGGGATGGGAATTCTAGTCTCTAATTTGGATCACCACTGGGTCTTGCTCTGGAATTTAAGCGACCTTAAAAAAAAATCACGGACTCTCTCTTGGCCTTCCTTTTACCCGTTTCCAGCAGCCTTCAGAAGCCCTATCGACTGCGTGGCGGTGTGTACATTATATTTTTAAGTGAAGTAAGCGGAGAGGGACTGATTACAGCCTCCCGGAGAGATCAGCGGCAGAGATCAGCGGTCTGAGAGAAAGCCTAGCCTCAGGACACCCTAACTTCTAACCCCGGGAGCAATCCAAGCCCGGAGGCCAGCGGGGGAAGGGCTGTTTAAGGCGGCGGTGGCTGTGACAGCCGACGCACCGGAGTCGGCTCAGATTCTCTGGCCAGAGCCCCGCGCCAGTTTAGGTGGGGAGACCCGCGGCAGTGAGGGACGCGCGCCTCCGGGCCCGGAGGAGTTAGGTGACGTCACCTCCAGGAGGACTCGCTTTTTCATTAATGAAACCGGCCGGCGCGGGCGCATGCGCAGCAGGCCCCTTCCCTCTCGCTTCCCCCTCCCCTTTCCCAGCCGCGCTCTCAATCTCGAGCTCGCTTGCTCTCCCTCTCCCCGAGCCGTGGAAAGGATCCCACTTCCGGTGGGGTGTCATGGCGGCGTCTCGGACTGTGATGGCTGAGGGGAGACGGCGCTAGTGGGGAGAGCCACCCACAGGCGCCCTCCCCTCCCCGGGCTCCCCTCCCCACCCCTCCCCCAGTCTCCTCGCCAACGCCCCCTTCCCCTGTCCCCCTCCCGGCGGGCCGCGCGGGCCCCCGTCCCCACCCCCGTGGGAACGCTAGCTGCCCGCACTCCTCAGCCGCTTGGCTCGCCGCTGCCCTCACCTCCGCGCCGGCCGCCCGCCCTCCGGCGGGCCCCGGACGCCGGCCCACCACCGCCCCCGGGTAGCGGGGAGGACATGGCCGCACACAGGCCGGTGGAATGGGTCCAGGCCGTGGTCAGCCGCTTCGACGAGCAGGTAACGGGCCGAGGCGGGCAGGAGGTGGCAGAGGGTGGGGGTGGGGACGCGGTGGGTGAGGGGAGGAAGGAGCGGCCGCCTCTCGGGCTGCCGGGGGCTCCGCAGGCCGAGGAAGGGCCGGGGAGGGGGGGACGCGAGGGGGTGGCCCAGGGATTCGGCTGTGAGCCGGGGCTCCCCTTCCCTCCTAAACCGGGGGGGTGGGGCCTTGCCCGTGACCAGCCCTTCATCCCCTTTATCCCAGCCCTTCCGCTCGCTCTTGGTGCGGGGATGAGTGACCTGGGGGCGCTTTCAGGGGCACTCCATCTGGATTTAATCGTTCTTTCTTACTCTCCTTTTAAAAGGAGGTATGTATACTAGTTAAGGGTTCCCTCTTCCCTTAACCCCCACCACTCTCAAGGAACCCCCGGTCTGTTTGTGTATGCATCCCCAGTAGGAGCAAGATAATATCCTGCCCCACCCCCATTTTCTGTAGCTGCCCCTTGGGGGCAGGAGTAGGGAAAGCACAGGTTTTTTTACTTTTCTGCTCGGGGCGTCAACTTGCTTGGAGACTCCCAATTGATGATGATCACACCAGCATCCCCGATAGCCCGATGACACCAGGTTGCCTTTTGCGTTTGCTGTTTGCAGGAGAAACCGTGGTTCTGAAATGACACCCTCCACCCCTTTCCTTCCTTAACGATCACACCCCCTCTCTAGTCCCTGCTCGCCAGCAGTCCGAGGATGAATTTTGGCTTCCTAAGTGAGACTCCAGGAGTAAGGGGAGAAGGGTGAAAGGAAAGGGAAAGCCTTGGAGCTACAGACTAGACAGCAGAGACAGACAGCTAGGATGTGGTCCTAGGGCCAATAATTGTGCTCAGGTTTGTTGTTGTTTTGACCTGTTTTTGACTCTTCACAAGAGAGCTTTCATTGAGACTACTTGGGATGGAGGGAAAAGTTTTGTAGTTTAGGAAGGTTACTTTTTATTCGCTGAGTTTTCCACACATAAAATTCTAAGGCCATGTAGCCTTTTGTCCATGAGAACTAGTTTAATTTTATGCTGTTGTAGATAGTTGGGACTGGTTTAAAGGATGGTTGTTTTTGGTTGCAATTCTGCCAGGGGCGTCCTCTAATGAGAGAATTGATTAGAATTGAACCAATCTATTTTATTTATTGGTTTAATCCCAAAACTGATTATGGGAGCTGACGGGTAGGGGAAGGGTTTCTTCTTTAATTTGATCAGCAGACATTTTTTATAGGATTCAATCTTTTGACCTATCTGACAGATTGGGGAAGAGACTGAGGAAGTCTACACAGAGGACATTGGGGAACCTACTTTTGTCACAGCACACAGGAGTCAGAGGCAGGTAGATCTCTGTGTTTGAGGCTAGCCTGGTCTACAGAGTAAATGCCAGGATGCCAAGGTTACTCAGGGAGATTCTGTCTCAAATTCTGTCTCAAACATCCCCCCCCTAAAAAAAACCCCTATATTGATAAAATTTCATAGCTGTCAGAGACTTTAAGGAGTTGGTTCATTCATTCAGTTTCCAGACCAAAAGGCATCTAAACAAACTGTTCTAGTAATCAATCTGATGAAGTAAATATTACTGTGTAAATAGGTCGAATTATAGAGCATTAGATTTAAGTAGAACATTAAGTAGAGTGTTAGATTTTAAACTTGATAGAAAAGACTTGCTGTGCAGAACTTTAAAAAAGAAAAAAGGGACTTGAGGGACTAACAAGATGGGTTTAGCAGTTAAAAGCACTTGTTACTTGTGCGGGGGACCTGGGTTTGATTTCCAGCATTCAGACAGTGCTCACAGTGTAGTTCACAACTCTAGTTCTGGGGATCCAATCCCCTTTTCTGAATTTTGGCACCAGGCAAGCATGTGGTGCACATAAATGCAAATAGAACACTCATAAACATAACGTTAAATAAGTAAATTTAAATTATTTATGTATTTAAAAACGGATTTAAAATGTGTATAGACCAGTGGCTCTCAGCCTGTGGGTCACGACCCTTTGGGGATCTACAGACCCTTTCACAGGCACTACCTAAGACCATCATAAAACACAGGCATTTCCATTATGATTCATAGCAGTAGCAAAATTATGAGGTAGCAGTGAAATAATTTTATTATGGTTGGGGGTCACCACAACATGCTGAATTGTATTAAAGGATTGAGCATCAGGAAGCTTGAATCTGCTGTAGCCAAACCAAAACTGAACTCACGAAGAGTAATCTTAATGGGGGGGTTGGGAAATTCACCTTACAATTTTTCCTGATCTTAAAAGATTATATTATTATTCATATACACCCCCCACACTCTCACATACACTCACACACACACTCAATAACATTCATACTCACATAAACACACATATACACACTCATACATGTACATACCCCCCTACCCCCCCACACACACTCCCTCACTCAGTCACACACTGTGGCAGCCTGAAAAGTGCTGGATCACTTGGTGCTGGGAACAGAACTTGGAAGAACAGTAAGTGCTTTTAACTGCTAAGCCCTTTCTCGGCCCCAACTTTTGCTAAGTTTTAAAAGTTAAATTCAAATTTTCTTTTCTTCTTCTTCTTCTTCTTCTTCTTCTTCTTCTTCTTCTTCTTCTTCTTCTTCCTCCTCCTCCTCCTCCTCCTCCTCCTCCTCCTCCTCTTCCTCCTTTTCCTCCTTTTCCTCCTCTTCCTCCTCCTCCTCCTCTTCTTCTCCTCCTCCTCTTTCTCCTCCTTTTCCTCCTCCTCCTCCTCCTCCTCCTCCTTCTTTTTTTTTTTTTTTGTAGCTCAGACTGTTGTGGAATTTGCTATATAGCTGAGGATGACCTTGAGCTGCTGATTCTCCTGTCACTGCCTCCTAAGTGCTGGAATTACATGCTACTACTGTGTCTGGCTTTTTCCTTCAATTCTTACCTTTGGTCTCTAGACATTTATCATATAATAAAAAGAAAGAGCTCTGAATTTTAAAAGTAGAATGATTAATGGTTTAATACCATCTATTGTCTATATATGTTGTAGGATCAGACTGATTACCATCCATTGAAAGTTAAGGACATTAGTTTTTACAAAATGCCATTTTTTCCCATCTCTTATATTCTAATAGATAGATACATAAAATAAATTATTCCACACAATGTTTTCTTACAAGCTTAAGAAATGTAGTAAGAAAGCAGCTGGTCACTGCTTGAGGCCAGCGAAACAACTATAGACAACAGAAAATGGAAAACTTTAAACAAGTTGAAATACCTAAGATTCTCATAAACAAATGTCAGTACATAGTAGGCTTTTTCATCCTTGGTAAAGTGTAAAGTCTGGCTGGCTATAGTGACACCTGCCTTCAGTCACACATGGGCTCTCTGAGTTAGAGGCCAGATTTGTATTTGGAGTTCCAGAGCAGCTAAGACATTGATTTTGAGATGCAAAACACGGTTTTCAAGGCTTACCTTCAGAAAATTTTGTTAATTTATTATAGAAGTAATACATGTTCAATTCAAATTAGGGTTCATCTTAGATATTTTTAGTATTTTATTGTGTGTAGTACCCTCAGGTCAGAAGAGGGTGTTGGATCTGTTGGACCTGAGGGTATAGGTGGATATGAGTTTCTGACTTGGGTACTGGAAACTCTTTCAGAGCCATAGCAACCTTAACCATTGAGCCATTTCTCCAGCCCCTCTCCCACTCAAGTTTATTTAACCGTTGAAGGGTTTCCCCCTCTTTTGTTTTTTGTTTTTAGTGAAAAAACAGAGAGGGTAAATGGCAAAACAGACCCAGAGACATGTGTGACATGTATCAAGTGCTAGGTAATTAGGGAATGCCTTTTCTTTTCTTCTTCTTCTTCTTTTTTTTTTTTTTTTATGTTTTTTTTGAGATAGGGTTTCTCTGTGTAGCCCTGGCTGTCCTGGAACTCACTCTGTAGACCAGGCTGGCCTCAAACTCAGAAATTCGCCTGCCTCTGCCTCCCAAGTGCTAGGATTAAAGGCCTGTGGCACCACTGCCCGACAGACAATTTTTTAAATAATAAAATCCAAATAAAATCTCACTATGTAGCTCTGACTCTTCTGGAACTTAGTATGTAGATCAGTCTGGTCTTGAACTCACAGAGATCCATCTGCTTCTGGCCTTCCCCTCCCCCCAGGACTGGGATTAAAGGCATATGCTACCATGCCTGGCTGTATAAAATCTAATTTTCAAATTTATAATAGCATGTTTTTATCCCTATACATTGAGTACTAACCAGACTATTCTTTGAATACTGTGTGGTAGAGTTCACAGTATAAAATGATGAGCATGTATCTTCAATGCTACAAATCCCATGCTAATTGGCCACAAAGATTTGTAAAAATTCAAACCTTTTTTGGGTTAATAAAAGGATCTATCCTCCTAACTGCTGGTCTGCAATTTTTATAAGGCTTTAAGAATGTTGAAAAAAATATAATGTGTTATGTTGAGGGAATAGTTTATTTTTTGGAATTCCACTTCTAAAGTAATTTCTTCTAGCTGTTTCTCAGCTCCCATGCTCCCTCTTTATTTAGATTTTTTTCCACTTTTAAAACTTAAGTTTCCTTTGGAAAGGAAATGTGTCCTTGTTGGCTTTCTCTCTGTGAACTGTACTTGTCTCCCCTTCCTTGCCAGACACTGCCTATCTCTACTGTTTGCTCACTCTTCTCCTTATAGCTGTAAGAGCTGGCCCTGCTCCACCCCTCCTCGACTGCTGCGTTCTTGAAAAGGATTTCTTTTGGGAAAACACAGTGGTCTTTTCACAGTTGTGGTAACCACTGTAGTGTACTTCTCCCCCAAGTTCCTAAGACACAGCTTTCTCTTATGTACAAATTCAGATCCTTCTGTATCAGTATGACAATCAGCTTGAACAGAGGTTCTTCCCTTCCTCTTTCTTCCCTTTCCCCTTCCTCTTCCTTCTTTGAGATGGTCTTACTACATAGCCTGGGCTGACCTTGAACTCACTAAGTAGCAGAAGCTGGCTTCTGTTTCTCAAGCTTCCAAAGTTCTAGAATGACAGCGGTGGACTGTACCTGGCCAGATGTGCTCTTTCTTTTTCTAACAGGTTTGCTTGTCACTGAACTGAGGATTCTAAACAGGAGCCTGAGTTTTGCTGTTATTCAATGTTTCTGTTCATATGCCAGCTGTTGGTTCTCACAAAAATCCTAGTTGTCCTCATTTATTGGAAAGGAACCCAGCAGAAAACCTTTAAGGTTCTTTGAAGTTTAAATACAGGATGATCTTAATATGCTAACAGGGTTTCTCTGTGTAGCTTTGGTTATCCTTAAACTTGCTCTGTAGACCAGGCTGGCCTACCTCTGCCTCCTAAGTGATGAAATTAAAGGTGTATGCCACCACCACCACCACCCTGCTGTCATTGTCTTTTTTTTTTTTTTCCTTTTTTGAGACAGGGTCTCTCTTTGTGGCCCTGGCTGTCTTGGACCTGGAACTCACCATGGCCTTGAACGAATGAACAGATTCACCTGCCTTTGCCTCCATACTGGCTTGAATTTATCTCTTATTAGCATAGTGACCTGTGTAGAGAATGTGAGCACTCTGAAAGTATATAATGGTAACCAAACATAAGATTATTATACATTTTCCTTACATCTTATTGTTTATTGCATTTTCACTAAGTACAGGAGAGTGACTAGTCTCTAGATATTCCCCAGTATGCTTGTTGGTTAGAATATTACACCTTATTTTTTAGCGTTTATTGACACATACCTAGGGTACTGGTAGCATCCTTTTGTAATTTTTAGATCCCACTAATTGATCCATTTTTCCTGATTTATCATCTAGTTTGTAGTATACATATAATATGGTCTTCAAGTCTGAGACGTACAGTAAAGCAAGGTTGTGTGAGTTAGGCCAGCATTGGGCCAGTTGTACTTTAGTTTAAATCCAGTTTTTTTTTCACAATTTTTACTTGGCTCCAGATTATTATTATTATTTATGTTTGTGTGCTACAATATACAGAGGTCAGGACAACATGCAAGAGTTGGTTCTATTCTTTTGTCATGTGAGTTCCAGGGATTGAACTGAGGTCTACAGTCTTGGCAGTAAGCTACTGAGCTAACTTGACAGCCCAGAATTATTTTCCTCAGTCTGCTTTTGAAAAAAATGTGCTTAACATGAAGAATTCTGTTCTTAAAGTGGAAGCTTAGTGATATGGTACATTGTAAGCCATTATAATGCCTGATCTTGACACCTTATTCTTTAAATTACTCAGACTGCAATGGGGGCAATTTTATTGTAGTCTTCAGATTTGGTGTTCTGACATTCTGAATGGGCCATATTACTGAATTATAACAACATGCTTCTTAAGGACTAGGTGTTTTAATTAAAAACAGGTATTTCATGTATATGTCATGCCTATTTTTTCATTGGGAGTTTTGTGTTTGTTTATATATAAGACAAGGAATGTGAGGTGTAGGAAGGCTCTTTTTTTAAACGGAAGTTTAAGGAGGAGAATATTCTATAAAAGAAGTGGTAGGGGAGGATTGTGGTCAGCTTAAACTGTTAAAAGGCTTAGGATCAATACTGAAGTAGAATATGAGCATCTTAAGCTATTTGTAGGGATTGACTTGCTTATAAAAGCATCGGGTGGTTTCATCTAACTTCTTGTAGAACACCCCCATTTTCTTAGGGAAGGGAAAGATCAGACAAAGCTTGACCTTGAAAATAGAAAAGTGGTAGTGAATGTGAATTGATGGGTGGTTTTAGCGACTTGTAAATCCTGTATTGTTATGGTGTAGTTTGTAGCAAACAGCAGTCAGAGGTATGCTGAAGAACTGGCTTTAATTGCACCCCACTGAAGTGTCTTAGAGTGTATGCAGTATGCTGAATATATTTGACCACTTAAAATGTTATATGTAAGCTCTGTGGCCTATGCCTCTAATCCCAGCACTCCATAGGCAGAGACAGATGGATCTCTGTGAGTTCAAGACTAGCCTGGTCTATATGGTGAGTTCCAGGACAGCCAGGGTCGTATAGAGGAACCCTGTCTCAAGAAAAAAAGTTATATACCTAAGATATGCATGATTATATGCTTTGAGTGTTAGTAAAAGTGGCTTTTGAGCCATTGGTTATATCATGAAAAGAACTATTGAGATAGATAGCCCCAAGCTAATTTATAGTTTCACCTAGTCTTAATGAAGACTCAAAGCCTTACGCTCTCCCCAACCCCATAAAGAGTACTGATTACCTTAAGTAGCAATGACTTCAGATGCTAACTGAAGTTTAAGTGCATCTTTTCTATAGACCACAGACCATAGTCCAGAATTTATAGTTTGGCTGAGGTTTGCTGTTACAGCCAGTAAACTGTTGCCTGGCCTTATTCATATTTACAGCTTTGGGTGTCTTCTCCTATTGAATTTGAGAGAACTTTTTTTCTCAGAGGAAATGGTTCCCTTACTTCACCCTTCCCTCTGCCCAACAACTGAATAAGATGGTATATCTAGTGTAAAAAGTATGATGTTAATTTAGTCAATGGTAGTACAATCCTGCATAAAAAGAATGACTAGTTTTTAATCATAATTGTATACTGAGCACTTAGGAGGCAGAGACAGGCGGATTTCTGAGTTCGAGAGTTCAAGGCTAGCCTGGTCTACAGAGTGAGTTCCAGGACAGCCAGGGCTACACAGAAAAACCCTGTCTCAAAAAACAAAACAAAAAAAACCCCAAAAAACAAACAAACAAAAAATTGTATACTGAGATAATGACCTTTTCAGTAATTATGTCTCATAACTTTTTTTTGTTTGTTTGTTTTGTTTTGGTTTGGTTTTGGTTTTCCGAGACAGGGTTTCTCTGTGTAGCCCTGGCTGTCCTGGAACTCACTCTCTAGACCAGGCTGGCCTCGAAGTGCTAGGATTAAAGGCGTGTGCCACCACCACCTGGCCGTGTCATAACATTTTCAAGTGATGCTTTTCTGCTTAACTGGTAACAGATTTTCTTGGATTGTCTTCAAAAGTAATTGGAACATGAGGAAATGATTCTTTCCACCTTGTTTTACCTTCACTGTGTGTTGCAGTGTGACCTTGGCCAGTTTACCTCTGTATGAGTTTTCTATGTTTTCATCTGTAAAGTGGGACTAGCACCTGTCCTAGTCACATCTTGGGTTCATTTAGTGTCTTAATTGTGACTCTTGTACATGGTAGGGAGATTTAGTCACAAGAATGTATCCAATTTGTGTGGTATTATCTCTCCCCTTTCAAGTTTGGTGATGATCATTTCTGTACACAGCATGTAAGATGAGGGATACCTTGATGCTGCTTCTCTTTCAGATGTGTGCTACATTTTACGTTTATGTTCATGTTAGAATACTGATCCACTCTGTGGATTGGCTGTATATCAGAGTTAGATAGAAGATTTAAACACAGTGTCTGTAAATTTCAGTTGGAAATATTTATTCTTGTTTATGTGGATGTGCACGTGCCACGGTGCATGTGTGGTGTGCAGAGGACAGCTTTGTGGGTGTATTTCTTTGCTTCCACCTTTATGTGTCTGAACTCAGGTTGCCAGGCCTGCATGATATGTGCTTTATCTGCTGAGCTGTCTTCCCAGTTGTCGTCCCCCCACCCTTTTCTTTTGAGTTTTGAGGTAGGGCTATGGTAGCCTAGCTTGATCACAACCTTGCTTCAGCTTCTTGAGGCTGAGGTTATAGATGTGTACCAATAAATTGACTTTCTTCTCGTTTTTAAGATATGGTCTTAGGTTGATGATTTAGAACTCGTGATTTTCCTGCCTCTACTTCCCAAGTGTTGGGATCATGGATGTGCATCACATCTGGTTTGTATAGTACATTTCACTTAGAATTTGATATACTTGGAGCAGCTCTTCAAAATTTGGTAGTATTAAAATGCTTTCAGGTAAGTTTTTGGATGATTTTGTTTTTATCTCTGATTCTCTACTTTTTTAGCTTTTATTTTTCTGTTTAGCAATTCTCTAATTTTCATTTTTAATTTTTACATAGTTGAGGATGACATTGAACTTCTGATTCTTTTATCTCTACCGATAGAGTGCTGGGATTATAGTCCTGTGCTGCAGATGACCCACTGTTTTATGCCTCCAGCTCAGAGATTCACTTGCCCCTCTGTCTCCCGAGCACTGGTATTAGAGATGTATGCCTGGCTAATCAGTTTTATTTTGATCAACTGTTGGCAGCAAAAATCACTGAAGACCAGAGTTCTCATTTCTGCTTCAGTGTAAACTACCTTTGTGAAGTGTGAGTCTTGTGAATTCTGAGACTGTTTAATGTGGAAAATGGAAGTGTAATCTGACAGTTCAAATGCTTTATAATTCTTCAAATGTATTAACTTTTGTCCTTTTTTTGAGCTAGTCTTCTGATTGAAAAAGTATCCTTATCACTAACGAATTAGTCATAGAGCTGTAGTTCTGAGTCTGAAATCATTTAAGTCCTGTTTCTGCTATAACTTTTACAGATACTTGTCTAACTTCTTAGATTAAAAGCAAAGTAGTAATTCATAGCTAAGGATACGGGAAGTGCAGGGCAGTACCAGGGGAAACCAGTTGTTTGTAGTATCACAACCTAGAAGCATTGTTGACTATTTATTTATTTATTTTAGAGACAGGGTGTTACTATGTAGCTCTTGCTGGTCTAGAACTCCCTGTGTAGACTAGATTGTCCTCAGAATCACAGAGATCCTCCTGCCTCTGTCTCCTGAGTGCTGGAATTAAAGGTATGTACCACCAGGCCCTGATAGAGCTACATTGTTTTGTAATTCATTTTTAAAATTTACAATGTCAGCATTTTAGGATTACATTTTTTTCATACTTTTAGAAATTTTAAGGGATTACATGTAGTTTAAAAAACATTTTCAAACATTTCATTTTTTTCTATATTGAACATGAATTTTTATCTTGAGCTAGGTGTATAGCTCAGTAGTAGAGGGATTTTATAGTATGTACAAGGCTCAGGGCTACCCCCAAACCCTCAAAAATTAAAATTTAAATTCCAGCAGTGTAAGTTTAATGTAAGAGTGTGATATCAGTGAGATGTATAAGTAATGAAATGAGTAGGCTATAGATGGTTGTTACCATACCTTTGGCACTATCTAGACCAGATGCTGCCACTAGCAATGTAAGCTGAGGGCTGGCAAGATGTTTAGTGGGTAAAGATGCTTGCCACTAAGCCTAACCACCTGAGTATGACCTTCTGGATCTACATGATGGAGAGAGTGGATTCCCCTAAGTTTTCCTGACTTCCACACATGTGCATGGGGTGATTCCACATAGGAGCATAGGGTGTAGGTACACTTATTTACACACACAATGTAAAAAACAAAACAAGGGCTGGAGAGATGGCTCAGTGGTTTAGAGCACTGACTGCACTTCCAGAGGTCCTGAGTTCAAATCCCAGCAACCACATGGTGGCTCACAACCATCTGTAATGAGATCTGATGCCCTCTTTTGGTGTGCCTGAAGACAGCTAGAATGTATTCATATATAATAAATAAATAAATCTTAAAAAAAAAAAAGATTAAGATGGAGCCAAGAGCTGTGGTACCTGCCTATAATCCTAGCACTTGGGAGCTGAGGCAGGAGGACAAGATTTCAGGATCAGGCTGGGGTAGTTAGACCTTGTTTCCATTCTTATATGTGAGGTGACAGAGATGGAGGGAGCTTGTTTACAGTAGTTACGGAAATCATGGCCTGGTGTGGGAGGGAGGAAGGATTGGGTGAGTGGATGAATGGATTAGAACCTTAGCAGTGTGGACAGTGAAGAGGCGTTAACTGATGCTGAGGTCCTATCTTCATTAATGGTTATTAGTCACTAGAGGTGAGATAAGGAAAGCTGAGGACAGTGTGATATAGCTGTTCAGTTAATAAGTAGAGCTATATGATATTCAGGTTGACCTCAAATTCAGTTTGTAGTCCAGGCTGGCCTTCACCTTGTGATCCTCCTGCCTGAGCCTCATGAGTACTGGGTTCTATAGACAGAAACCACTGTGCTTTGCTTCCCAGTTAAATTTGAATATTACATTAAATAATAAAATTTTAGTTTAGGTATACCTTAAATATGGTTTGAGGTATGAGTACTTACACAGTACTCATGTTTATCTGAGTATTAGCAACAATAATTTAGATACTACCTAGGTGGTGGTAGATGTGGGACAGAGAAACTGAGTCAGCATCTAGACTTCTTTAGATGAAAAAATATCTAGAAGATTGTTAGGTGAATATGACAGTGTTGTTAGTAGATAGTATGTAAGTTATGAGCCTTAATAAGAGGGGGTTTTTAAGAAGAGAAGAAAAGTTGGACTTTTGCCTTCTTTAGTCTTCTATTCAGTGTTTCTAATTTTACCCTCTACAACTTAACAGTAAGTTTGTTTACTTTAAAAAAGTACTTGAGAGTAGGTACTAAGCATTTGCCAGATCTATTCCATTCTCTTGTGTTCTTCAGCCAGTTTATAGGGGACATATCTCTTAGACACCTCACCATCCTAAGGTTTGTCTGTCTGTCAGTCATTCATTCTGTCTGTCTACTTCTAGTGCAGTGGAGGTCAATAATTGCCATACCTCCGTGTGAGTGTGTGTGTGTGTGTGTGTGTATGTGTTTTGAGACAGGGTCCCAGTATACAGTTTTGGCTGAGCTGAAACTTGTTATGTAGACCAGGCTGGCCTTGAACTCAAAGATCTGCCTCCCTCTGCCTTCTGAGTGTTAGAATTAAAGGTATGTCACAATACCTAGCTTCTTGCCAGTATTTTAATATAAGAGGATGTTATGAGACTTATGTAAAATTAATGACTTAAAAAATACTGAGGCAAAAGGTATAGCAGCACAAGTGTGTAATAACAGACCAGCAGAGGTAGAGAGAGAAATCGTGACTTTTAGGGTATTCTGGGTTTACATTGCAAGTTCAAGACCAGCATCTAAAAAAACCCAAGGTGTAATAGGATTATAGCTTATCAGTAGAGCATTTGCCAGCAGGCACAGGGCCTTGGCTTCAATTCCCGATGCTACAGAAAAGAAAAATTCAGGTAACATTATGTTTTTATAGTTGTCTATTGCTAGTGCGATAAATCTATAACGTATTGACTTTGTCTATAAATTTTATTATTAAAATTTATTATAAAAATCTATAAAAGTAAAAGCGGGACTAGAGATGGCTCAGCAGTGTTTGTTGTTCTTGTAGAGATCTGGGCTCAGTTCCTGTTGGCTCATAACCATCTGCAACTATAGATCCAGGGTATTAGACACCTTCTTCTGGCCTCTGAGAGTGCCAGGCATGTCCATGGTACACAGACATTCATTTAGGCATACACTCAGACACATACATCTTAAATGGCTGTATATCCACTAACATTAAGCCCCATAGGTATCTTTACTCAGCTTTTACCCAGTCTTGTTTCATCCACATTGCTATCCATTTGCTGTTCACCACCTCTCCATTGTTTTGGAGTGATAATGTATGTTTTTCAGTATAGCCATGCTCAGTTAGGAATTAGAAAACTTCACTTATTTTTTGTGGTGTGTGTGTGTGTGTGTGTATGTGTGTGTGTGTGTGTATACTTGAGTAAATATTCTCCTGCGGAGGCCAGAGGTTGACTTCAGGTATCTTTCTCTATTGGTCGTTACCTTTTTAAGGCAGGGTCTCTGACTGAACTGAAGTGTGCTGTTTGGTTAGACTGGCAGGCCAGCAAGCCCATGTGACCTACCTGTCTCTTCCCTTTAGTGCTGGAGTAATAGGCACATGTCACCATGCACTGCTTTTCTCATGTGGGTGTTTGGGTTCTAAACTCATGTTGGCACGCTTGAATAGCAAGCATTTTACCCACCGAGCCATCTGCCCCATCTTGGTTCCTGATTTTTTTATGGGAGTAAGTTATAACATGGTCAAGTCAAGCTGTTTGAGCCCTAACTATTGACTATGTTGAAGGATGTGCTGGTTGTAGAAAGACTTAACCCTTTTTTATAGATCAGACTTTGTGAAAGTCAGAGATAGGAATATGTGTGAAGGTACTTTATGAACTCTAAACTCAAGACAAAAATGCTCTACACATAACTGGGCATGATGGCACTTTTAATCTCAGTACTCAAGAGGCAGAGGCAGCTGGATCTCTGTGAACTTGAGGCCAGCCTGGCCTACGTAAGAGGGGATGGAGAGAAAGCTCTACACATGTAAGATTTCATTATTAGAAGTAAATGCCAAATTTCTTTAGACCTGCCAAGATGTAATCTATGTAATGAACATAAAGCCCATAGTACTGAAAGCACCCTGTCACCATTACCCTTAGCATTTAGACAGTTGAAGCAGCATTTGCTCATCCCAAGACTGGTCTGCCTTTTCTGCATGACTTCTCAAAGCTCATTGACATCTCCCTCCCATATTTTCAAGTTTCTTTTATACCCTTGGATTAATCCATGTAGACTTGAACTTAGATAATGCAGATAGATGGGTGCTTTGTGTTTTATGTAAGCATTCTGTTGATGTTTAGCAATGATTTTCCACATCTAAAGATCATTTTGTTTGTTAGAATAGTTCAGAGAAAAATTGAATAGCTATGTGTTTGGGTCACCTAGTAGTATGTGCTCTTCTGGGGACTGAGGTGCTCTGCAATGCTCAGCGAGTGCTGCCATCATTAATATATAATTAAAAGCCTTCAAGGGTTCTAATTTGTCTTCAAGTCTGTAGTCACTCTGAAATTTTGAGTGTTTTAACTCATCTGCCTCTTTATTTATTGTGCGTAGTATATTTTCTTTAACAAATATACTTACAAATCCTGAGCTTTGGAGGAGGAGCAGGAGTCATAGATGTTGGTCCAGTGGTTTCTTCAGAAATGCTAACATTAAGTAAATTTGCTTGCAACATTAAAAGGACTGGTTTCCTGGATCCACTAAACACAGTATGAGTTCTGGATGCTTAGAAATGGGTATAGTTTTATGAGTGTCCTTAGGTAGTTTTCTTTTCTTTCTTTCTTTCTTTTCTTTTTTTTTTGTAAAGCTGGGTTTATAAACCACTGTTGGATTTATATATGCAGGACCACTGGCTTTTAGGTTGTATTTATTTAATAGATGACAGCACAAACATATACACCACTGCAACAAATTCAAACAAAAACTGGATGAACTTTAAGAATCAACATTTTAAAAAACACTGGAAGACTGTTGGAGCAGTGAAGACCAAGTGAATTAAAGTTTCAGGGATGCAAGAGATGTTTGTAGGTGGGCTGATTATGGACACATGCTGAAGGAAAAAGATAAGCCAGAGATGAACAGAATCCCTGGACCACGTCAGTCACTGGTTGGAGGATTACAGTGATCATCTTTCTCAATCCTTTTTTGCTTAATTAAGAAGTAATAATTCTCACTAAGAAGATACATTTTAGAGTTTTAAGGTTCTTTTATTTGGAATATTCAGAGTACAACAAACAGTGTCTACAGATGTAAAAAGGTGAAAAATTGTGGTCCATACTCAAAAAGCAAAGTAAACTGTAAAGTGGATTCAGAAGGTTGGCAGCAACCGGGAGGTGGTGGCGCATACTTTTAATCCCAGCACTTGGGAGGCAGAGGCAGGCCGATCTCTGAGTTCGAGAGTTCGAGGCTAGCCTGGTCTACAGAGTGAGTTCCAGGACAGCCAGGGCTACACAGAGAAACCCTGTCTCAAAAAAAACAAAAAAAAAAAGATCCCCCCCCCCAAAAAAAAAAAGAAGGTTGGCAGCAAAGACTCAAACAACAAAAACAACAAAGAAACAAACAAAAGCTCTGTAGCGTGGGACTGGAGAGATGGTTCAACAGTTGCTGCTCTTGTAGAGGACCTGGATTTGGTTCCCAGGACCCACTTTGGGTCCAGCACACAGCTGCCTATCTGTAACTTTGATTCCACATGACCTAGTGTCATCTTCTGGCCTCAAGGACACTAGTTACACACATGTGGACACTTACACACAAATGAAATTAATTTTTAAGATAACACAAAACAAAAAAACTATGTCATTTGCTAAGAAAAAAGGGAAGAGACAATTATGATGACTGAGAAGTTGCCTGAAGAATTGGAACCCATAGAAGGGAATAGAGAATAGGTCATCTAGGAAGTAATAGCACAGTTACTAATTGCTTAAGGTCTTTGATTTATTTAATTAGAAAGTGTAGGCCCAGGACTCTAGGACTTGCTCCCGTCCTTGCTGTTCTTCACTGCCGTTTGCTCATTCATTCGTGTTCTTTTTCTAGGCTCTGCCCCTTCCCTCTCTCACTCCCTCCTTACTTTCTTTTGGGAAACAGTTCAGTTGAGTGCAGACTGTTTAAGATCCATGAGATCATAGCCTCTGTCTGTTTTGTTTGCTGTTTCGGTGATAGGTAATGGGTGGATCCCTGGGGCTCTCTGGCTAGCCAGTCTAGCTTAATTATGTAGCTCCAGGTTCTAGTGAGAGACTCTGTCTCAAAAAAGCAAGGTGGGAGCTGTGGAAATAGAGGAATGACTCAGCGGATCTGAGCAATTGCTGTGCGAGCATGAGGATTAGAGTGTGGAGCCCAATGCTGATAAAAAGGCCATGGTGGCCACTTACGTGCCAGCAACTGTAACTTCAGCATGATAGGGGAATGGAGACAGGAGGATTGTTGGGTGTAACTTCTTTCTATTGCTGCCTGATTCATATGTCCTTGACCTTCATTTTGGACCTCAGCTGTTGTGGTAATCCAAACCTTTATCAAGGAGAATATGAGTCTGTCTTGGGTGCCTGCTGCATATGTATGCGTAGTGTAGTGTACTGCAGTGTGGTGTAGTGTAGTGTAGTATACTGCAGTGTGGTGTAGTGTAGTGTAGTATACTGCAGTGTGGTGTAGTGTAGTGTACTGCAGTGTTGTGTAGTGTAGTGTACTGCAGTGCCGTGTAGTGTACTGCAGTGTTGTGTAGTGTAGTGTACTGCAGTGCAGTGTAGGATAGTGTAGTGTAGTGTACTGCAGTGTAGTGTATTACAGTGCAGTGTAGTGTACAGCAGTGCAGTGTAGTGTGTACTGTAATGTAGTGTACTGTAGTGTATTGCAGTGCAGTGTAGTGTACTGCAGTGTGGTGTAGTGTAGTGTGTGCTGCAATGTAGTGTACTGCAGTGCAGTGTAGTGTACTGCAGTGTGGTGTAGTGTAGTGTGTGCTGCAATGTAGTGTACTGCAGTGCAGTGTAGTGTAGATTTTCATTAACTTTTGGTCTTACACAATATGAGGATAATTTCTCAGATCAAGATTCCAGTCTTCTCTGTTTCCTTTATGTAGTGCAGTGCTTTATCTGCTTGGGATGGGTTACACCAATTAATGGAGTAACCTTTGACTATGGATGTAATTTTCAACCAGGAGTTTCCAGAGGACAGTTGACAATATTTGAACATATTTGTAATAAATAGGTACAAGTTTAGGAAGGTGAGACTCATGGCATCATGTGGGTGGAGATCAGGAATCTGACCTGGATCTGACAGTATTTGGGGAGGGGGAGTGAAGAACAGAATTATCCAGTCAAAAATGTCAGAAATGCTGAGGTTGAAAAAGCCTGGTTTGGTGGCTAAGCAATGTCATCTTTCAGTGGATTCTGCTGGTACTGTTTCTTCCTCAGGAATCAAAGCATGAAAACCACAGATGTCTAAGTTGGAACTATTGGAAGCAAAAATGCCAGTAGAGTTTTTAAGGCTGAGTGAGAGCAGCTACTGCTGTTCTTTATTTCTAGGCTTATGTTCTCTGGCTATGGAGAAGGCATGAATTGATTCAGAGGGTAAGTGCACACTGTCAGATAGGAGCACCAGCCCTGTGGAATTTCTCTCTCAACTACATTTCCTAGTAGAACATCTGCTTTGGGGCGATGGCCTGTGTCGTGAGACCAGGCAATCTAAAGGCCAGAGCCCAACTGCATTCCTTCTCTTATGAAGGGAGTTCTTTGTTCAGAAGCACTGTTAACAGTATGTCTTGTCATAAACAATGTGTCTCTGGAGTCCTTTAATGATGCTAGCAGAAACATTTCAGGAAGAGATGTAAATTTGTCTAGAAGATGTTTATATGAACATATATGTGTTAATTCTATGTATATGTATACATATAACTTATTTTTCCTTAAAAGTGTGTTACTGTCCATTGTGGTTAGCAGTTAACTATCATCAATATTTTGTGAACATTTTATTTTTTAATTTAGGGGTGGGAACAAGACCTGGCTGGTACACTTGCCCACAGTCTCAACACTTGAGGTGCTGAGTCCTGGAGGGTTAGACAGCATAGTAAAACACTGTCTCAAAAAAAAAAAAAAAAAAAGAAAAAGAAAGAAAGAAAAACAAATAGTTATAAGTTATAGACTTAGCCGGGCAGTGGTGGAGCACACCTTTAATCCCAGCACTTGGGAGGCAGAGGCAGGCGGATTTCTGAATTTGAGGCCAGCCTGGTCTACAGAGTGAGTTCCAGAACAGCCAGGACTACACAGAGAAACCCTGTCTCGAAAAAAACCTTAAAAAAAAAATAGGTTATAGACTTAAAAAAAAAAGTTAAACTGCCCTTTGAACAACATAGAGCAAGCCGTCCTAAACCTTTTCTACTTGTTAACATCGCCAGAGAAAAATTTACATAGCCCAGGGTATATAGGTACATAAAATAGTTATATAGATCAAACATTTATTCTTAGTAAATAAAAAGAAAATTATTTTAAAAACAATCCTTTGGCATAAATGTGATCTTACCATTTATTTAACATGAATGCAAGGTCTGGAGAGATGGCTTAGTGGCAAGATCACTGGCTGTTCTTCTGTAGGACTTGGAGTTCAATTCCAGGTACCCACATAGCAGCTCACAACTGTCTGGAACTCCAGTTCCAGGGTATCTGACACCCTTACACAGACATACATGCAGGCAAATCACCAATGCACATAAAAATAATAAAAATAAAATAATTTTTGTTTGTTTGTTTGTTTGGTTTTCCGAGACAGGGTTTCTCTTTATAGCCCTGGCTGTCCTGGAACTCACTCTGTAGACCAGGCTAGCTTCGAACTCAGAAATCCACCTGCTTCTGCCTCCCAAGTGCTGGGATTAAAGGTGTGCGCCACCACCGCCCGGCAAATAAAATAATTTAAAATGAATGCAAATATTCATGCTAATGCAATGGATGTGATTATTTTTGCATAAAAGTAAATCTTGGAGTATTTGATACTGCAGGGCATAGAGCATCTTTATTGTTTCAGAGGTGATTGATATTTTGATTTATAATTGTCATGTTGAGATTTGCATAAACAACATGTAGTTCAAAATGACAGAGATATGTTTAGGATCATTTCAGAAATTGCTGGAAATTCTCTAGTGGAATTCTCCAAATGGAATTCTGTGTGTACATGTGTATGTGTGTGTGATGTGTGGACTAAAGCAGCAACTCAAAGAGATGTAAGTTAGAGACCAGTATCAGGTATTTTCCTCCGTTTTTCTCAGCTTTAATCCTTGAGATAGGATCTCTTGCTTAAACCTGTAGTTGATCATTTTGAGTAGCTTGGCTGACTAGTAAGCCTCAATGGTCCACCTTTTTTTTCCCTTCCCAACACTGGGATTTTAGATGTATGCTGTGCTGGTGGGATAGAATTCTATTCCTCACATTTTCATGGCAAGTGCTTCACCAACTGAGCTAGCCCTAGCCACTCAAAGAATAATTTTTAAAGTCAAACATTTTAATACAATTCAATCCAAAGATATGCTGACTTGATATTTGCATGCTGAGGGATCATGGTAGAAAAACATTACAAGCCATTGTTTTTCATAATTCAACTGTTGTGTTTCTATAAGAACAGAAAATCCTGTATGTATAATGAAAAGACTACACGTAATAATGCACAGTAGTCTAGATCCTATTCTAGGGACTCTAAGTGTGTGTCATGATGGCATGTGCAGTCACAACATACTTTGTGTGTTCCAAGACTGCAGTGAAGTTCTGTGATACAACAGGAGTGAGTACCACCAACTCATTTTTGATTGTTGCACCTGAGAAAATTTTCATTATTGCCAGCATATTCATGACCCCCATGATTCATGGTTTAAGAATTAGTTGGGAGCTACAGTGTTAACTAGTGAGTTTTGAATTATATAATTTTACCCATACAAATTTATCTTTGCTACCTTTCCATTGTTACAAGTCCATTGTTATAAATTACATTGTTTATACTATTATAGCTTGCCAAATTTAATTTTTTGCACTTACTTATTTTATGTGTATGGGTTTTTAACCTGTATATATGTTACCATGTATGTATGTGTTTGGTGAATTTGAAGGTCAGAAGAGGGCACTGGATACTGGAACTGGAGTTCTAAAGAGTTGTGAGCTGTCATGTAGGTGTTTGAAACTGAACCCAAGTTACTGAACAGTAACTGCTCTTAACAGCTGAGCCATCTCTTCAGCCCCTACCCTACCAAATTTCAAAAGACTTACTTTTTTATTATTAGGCGTAGTAATTTTCTTTTTTCTTTTTTTTAGACCTAGTAATTTTCAATTGAAGAGTTGTGTATGTGTTTCAGAAGAATAATATAAATAATTGGGCTATGAACATCTAGCTAGTTAGAATCTATCCAGCCTGCCTGTTAAAGCTCAATGGAAATCTTGAGAGAGTTGGAACTGAAGAACTTAAAACTATTCAAGTTCTTCTCTTCAAGGACCTATTAAAACATAACCACTTATAAAACCTTATTTCTCACTGGGGGTAGGGAATTTTATTTTTAGAACTCTAAAGCCATATTTGCTATCTTCTCTATTAAACATATTCCAGAAAGACAAAGATTTGTGTTCTCCCCATTGTATATGTGGCATGCACATAGAAGAGGCTCAGAATTTACTGAATTAATTCATGAGAAAGGATTTTCCATGCTGTGCAAGAGAACTATCTGGCATATGTCAAGTCTTAACAGATTAAAGAATGGTTCTTAATTTTTAAGAGTTTATATTTTTGGTGATTGCACATGGGATAGATACTCAGGTGGAGTGGTCTTGAGACGGCCCCTCCTTCAGTTTCTGTCCCTCACTTTGTCTCCATATTTGCTCCCTTGAGTATTTTGTTGCTCCTTCTAAGAAGGACCGAATCACCCTCACTTGGTCTTCCTTCTTTATGGGCTTCATGTGGCCTGTGAGTTGCATCTTGGGCATTTCAAGGTTCTAGGCTAATATCCAATAATCAGTGAGTGAATACCATGTGTGTTCTTTTGTGATTGGCTTACCTCACTCAGGATGATAATTTCTAGTTCCATCCATTTACCTAGGAACCTCTCGAATTCATTGTTTTTAATAGCTGAGTAATACTCCATTGTGTAAATATACCACATTTTTTGAATCCATTCCTCAGTTGAAGGACATCTGGGTTCTTTCCAGCTCCTGGCTATTATAAATAAGGCTGCTATGAACATAGTTGAGCATATGTCCTTATTATATGTTCGAGCATCTTCTGGGTATATGCCTAGGAGTGGTATAGCTGGATCCTCGGGTAATGCTATGTCCAATTTTCTGAGGAACCGCCAGACTGATTTCCAAAGTGGTTGCACCATCTTGCAGTCCCACCAACAATGGAGGAGTGTTCCTCTTTCTCCACACCCTCGCCAGCATCTACTATCACCTGAGTTTTTAATCTTAGCCATTCTGACTGGTGTGAGATGGAATCTCAGGGTTGTTTTGATTTGCATTTCCCTGACGACTAGGGATGCTGAACATTTCTTTAGATGCTTCTTGGCCATTCGAGTTTCTTCCGTTGAAAATTCTTTGTTAAGCTCTATACCCCATTTTTTAATAGGGTAATTTGGTTGTCTGGAGTCTAATTTCTTGAGTTCTTTGTATATATTGGATATTAGCCCTCTATCAGATGAAGGATTGGTAAAGATCTTTTCCCAATTTGTTGGTTGTCGTTTTGTCCTATTGACAGTGTCCTTTGCCTTACAGAAACTTTGCAATTTTATGAAGTCCCATTTGTCAATTCGCGATCTCTATCCCATGTGCAATCACCAAAGGTAGATGCTGATGTGGAAGACAGGAAGTGCATGCTGATAAGAGCCTGATATGGATATCTCCTCAGAGGCCTTCAAGAGTCAGACATATTCAGAGGCAGATGCTCACAACTAGCCATTGAACTGATCATGAACTGATATGATCTAACTCAATAGAGGAGTTAGAGTGAAGACTGAAGGAGCTGAAAGGATTTACGGGCACCATGAGGAGAGCAACAATACCAACCAACCACAGCTCCCAGGGTCTAAACCACCAGCCTGGGAGCACTTAGGGGGGGATCCAGGGCTTCAGCTGAATATGTAAAAGTGGAGGGCCCTGCTGGGCATAGGTGGAAGAAGAGAACCTTGACCTCATGAAGGCTGGATGCCCCAGGGGGTGGGAATTTTGAGGGTGGGGAGGTGGGAGTGGGGGGGATAGATAGAGGTTACATCCACAGAGAAGAAGGAGGAGGGGCGAGGGGATTGGGGGTTCCCGGGTGGGTGGGGGATGGGGCAAGGGGACAACATAGGAAATGTAAATAAATCATCCAATAAAAAAAAAACTATAACTGTTAAAAAAAAAAGAGTTTATATTTTTATTTACTGTTTTGTATTAATTATTGTAACATGTGCCACAGCATGTTAGTGGAGGTCAGAAGACAGCTATGGGAGTTTTGCTTTCAACATGTCATTCCTGGATTGAACTCAGGTTCTCAGAGTTGTACAGTAGCACCTCCGCCCACTGAACCATCTTGCCCTAGGCTGGCCCTTCCCCCCCATTCTCATCTTGTTCTAATCAAATCATCGTAAATACAATCATTTGGCATTTTAAAATAAATAAATAAAAGTTTATATCACCATTTTTAGATTAGAATTTGGTTGAATTCTTGAAAAAGTGTGCCTTTCAAATATGGTACATCTATTAACTAATATGAACTGGTTTTTACTATTTCAAACTAAGTAAAAATAATTATATTCATTGTTGTATGGTTTTAATCTATGTGTTGTCTCATGAGTAAATGTTTCTAAATGCAATTTGGGAACTAGAATTTGAGAGGACTTTTATTTTTCTTTAAATTTCAAGATAATCACAAAATACAGTGGATTCTTAAAAATGTCAGTGTACCTATTAAAATAGAAGTGTTTCAACTACAGTTCAGATATTGGAGAATTTTTCTGGGAACGATTTACATTGATTTTCTTATCCTACCGAAATTACTCTAGGTCTGAAGAATGCAAGTTTTTAATAGTGCCCTATTAATCTCTCTAGACACAGCACAATTCTAGCTTAGATGATTTGTAACAGGCAGTCGACTGTTGAAAGTTTGGCTTTATTGTGTGTGTGACAGGGACCCATTGAAAGGCTTTAAGTATGAATGCCATGGTCACATGTTTCAAATAGTTTCTTTATGCGTATACTGGAGATGGATTTGAGGAGATAGTATTAAAGACAATGAGAATAAGAGATTGTTGTAATTGTTGGGAATGATGCTCTGAATTGACTGTAGGAGTTAGAGAAGCCTGAATGTGAGGTCTGTGTAGGAGACGATGTTAGAAGCCGTAGATGATTAAGTAAGGACAGGACGAAACTAATGGCAGTAAGTTAGCTGAAAATAGGGAAAAGTTGTGAATGACAGGGCTTTAAAAAAAGTTGTGCTCATGCATGTTCATATATATGCAGATGTATACATGTGCGCTTGTGTATGTAGAGTCAATCTAAGGTACCGTTTCCAGGAACTAGCCACCTTTTAAAAGAGTGTTTGTTTGTTTATTTATTTATTTATTTATTTTTACTTATTCTTTGGTAATTTTATACCTGAATCCTCCAACTCCCTCTCACCTTCATGTCCTCCCTCCCTTTGTTCCCCTCCCTGCCTGCCTTTCTTCCCTCCCTCCTTCCCTCCCTCCCCCCTTCCTTCCTTCCTTCCTTCCTTCCTTCCTTCCTTCCTTCCTTCCTTCCTTCCTTCCTTCCCCACTGAGTGTAATTAGTGTTGCCAGTATGCAGTGTAAGACCATGTATTATTGGAGCATAGACAACATATCATGGACCATACTCCAAAAGAAAATTCTCCCTTTCTATCTTGTTCTGGTTGTTCTTTTAATTATTACCTTTTGTTTGTTTGCTTTGTTCTGTTTTTGTCACCTTGACACAAACTAGATAGCTGGAAAGAAGAACCTTAGTTAAGATGCTGCCTTTATCAGATGGCCTGATTAGTTGTGGCAGGTCTGATTAGTTGATATGGGAGAGTACAGCCTAGTGTGGTTGGTTCCACCCCTGGGCAGGTGGTTCTGAACTGTACAAGAAAGCAGCCTGAGAAAGTTGTGAGAAGCAAGCCAATAAGCAGCTTTCCTCTGTTGTTTTTGCTTCAGTTTCCGCCTTCAGGTTTCTGCCTTGAAATCCTGCCTTGACTTTCCTCAGAGATGGAGTGTGACCTGAGAGTTGTAAGATAAAATAAATTCTTCCCCAAGTTGCTTTTAGTAATTGTGTTTTATCATAGCCTTAGAAATCTAATTAAGACACTGTTGTGGTTTTTTTTTTTTTTTTTCAACTAGGTCTCTCATTGGGGCCCAGACTGGTAGATTGGGATAGGCTAGTAGCCAGTGAGGCCTTGAGTCTGTTTGTCCGCACCTCCCCAGTGCTAGGATGCAAGTGTACCCTTGGGCTAGAGGCCCCTTTCCCTTTTGATTGTGGTGCTGGGACTGACCTCAGAACCTTGCTCATGCTAGGCAAGTGTTCTTTCATTAATCCACATCCCAACCTTGAACTTCTTCGTAAGGAGTCTTGATCATTGTGTGTTGTTTTATGTGGCTTGACTATATATTAACTTCAGTTCGCAATTTCATCCTGTTCTCTTCTATTGTTGAATTGTTTGCTTATGGTCTCGCAAATCATTCTTAACATGTGGCTCATGACCCCTTTGGCAGACATCTTGACTCCAAAAATATATATACAGTATAATTCATAATAGTAGCAAAGTTACAGTTATGAAGTAGCAGTGAACATAATTTTATGGTTGGAGGTTACTGTTATAGAAATAATAAATCTTCTGAACACCTAGAGCTTAGTGAAGGAAAGGCTCTTTAATATAGCACTTGTCTGACTCTGCCTACTGCCCAAAGAGGAGCCAGCTTCAAACAGAAGATGTTACTAGCATGTACACATTAGGCTTGTGCATTCCACATACTCTGTCATCCTTAAATCCTTTTCTGGTCTAGCCCCCGGTTAAACTTTGAACTCTATCTAAGCAGGCAGGAAATGAGAGATTTACACAGCAGAGATACTGTTAGACCCACAAGTACAATAGTGCTGTTTTTAAAATAGTTGTTACTCAGGTTCATCTTGCTCACCTGGCAGAATTATGTTTTCTCTGGTAAGAGCACAGGGGACTCGGTGGCTGACCAGGACTTAATGATAGCTGTGACCTTGCACTGCCCCACAGAGCTGCCCCCTAGAATTGTGTTCTTTGATACGGAGATGGGCCTAAGTCAGAATTGTCTCCTTTTCTTATGGGAATGGAGCCTCATTGGAGGTCAGTCTTGGTGAATAAACTTCAGCAGAAACATTCATAGCTATCCTAAACTTCAGTTATGGTACAAACTTTTCTTTCTCATATTGTCTAACAAGTCTGGTGAAGTACATTAATCTTCTAGTCCTGCTGGAGACAACAGTCCTTTAGCTAAATTCTTTCTCTGTAACTTAATATTTCCTAAGCAAGTTTGTTGTAAAAAAAATTTTTTTTTTAAAACAGTGTTTCTCTCTGTAGCCCAGGCTGTCCTGGAACTCGCTCTTGTAGATCAGGCTAACCTCAAACTCAGACATCTACCTGTCTCTTCCTCCAGAGTGCTGGGATTAAAGGCATAGGTCACTATACACACAGACACACATGTGTATATATATTTTTAATAGGTATGGGGCACACAGGTTCTCAGTATTTCCCTGGCTCCTAACTTGTAATCCACCTGTCTCAGTTCCTTTCAGTGTTAGGAATATAGATATGTTCCATGGAGCCCAGCTCTCAACTCCACCCCCCAAACCCCGCCCATTGACTTTAATAGTAGTATTTTAGCATTGGGATATTAAAAGTAGACTAGTTAAAAATAGACTGAGTGTCTCAATGTGAAATTGAAAGGGCTTCTAGACTTAGGCCTGGAAGTTAAACTTGAGTTGGCTCTGTTCTCCATGATTATTCCAAGTTTATTTTAATCTGCATCTTGACATTTTATGAATGAAGTTCTCTTTCATTCAGCCCAATAAAGAACAGGGCCATTAGCACACTGCTAAATAGCTCCAACTTCTGGTTTGAACTAAGTTGTAAAATTAGCATAGTGGCAGGTGCTTAAACTGTTATATATACCATGTTACAGCTAACACATAGCATCTTTGTTAATCAAAACCTATTTTCTCAACTACTGTGAAGGAGGTAAAACCTAGACGAGAATCTTCACTGTTGCCTTTTGTTATTTTAGCTTATTAAAATTGATAAATTGTGAACTTTGACACTGTGTTTTATTATGTCTTAAAAGTTTGAATCCCACAACTTAGCTTCATAAACATTTAACTGTCCCTATTTGGTTTTATGGTGAATTAACAAAGCATGCTTATAAATCTGATTAAATGTGGTTAACCTTTTTAGTCATTCTTTAAAAAAAAATAGTTTTCAGCCTGCCTCTCTGCTCCTTCCTGCATGTGTGGGAGGTCAGAGGGCATCCTCAGTGACCCCTCCACTTCGTTTCTGAGATAGGATGTTTAAGTGACTGATGGTTGGTAGTAAGCTCAAGGGGTCCTCCTGTCCCTGCTTCCCAAGTGCTAGGATTGTAGGTCTGTGCCGATTTGCTCAGCTCTTTGCATAGATTCTGGAAGAAGCACACTCAGGTCGGTCTTGCAGGTGCTGCACTAACTGGACCCTTCTCAACTCTCCATCTTCATTTTAACATCAGTGACAGACAGAGCGGCTTATTTTAATATGATCAGAAGAGGAATGATTTTGAAATATGTTGACTGGCTTTTTAAATAATAATATTAGGAAAATATTTTCTCTGAGTGAAGATTATCAAAGCATTAACTAAACTGGTAGTTTTGGAGGCAGCTGGTTTGGAAAGCATCTATTTAGGTGCTGTAGTAAAGTTAGTACAACAGGAAGCAGAAATTCATCCATCACACTCCTGGTGGCCGAGAAGCACGAAGAGTAAGACACAGCAGGTTTGGTGTCAGAGGGCTTGTGCTTCTTAAATGTCCCTTCTTGTCCTTTCTTCATATAGGCCCTATTTTTATTTTTTTGTGGTGCTGGAGATTAAGCCCAGGGCCTTAACATACGCTAGGTGAGCCTTCTACCACTGAGCCCCCCCCCCCCTCTCTTTGTTTTGTTTTTTGAGACAGGGTTTCTCTGTGTAGTCCTGGCTGTCCTGGAACTCACTCTGTAGAACAGGCTGGCTTTGAACTCAGAAATCCACCTGCCTCTGCCTCCCAAGTGCTGGGATTAAAGGCGTGTGCCACCTCCGCCCGGCCCTAGCTCTCTTTTTATTTATTTAGTTTTGAGGTGATGTTGCTTAGGCTGGCTTCTTGAATTTGCTGTGTAGCCCAAGCTGACCTTTAATTCACAGTTCCTTTTCCTTCTATATCTCCACGTGCTAGGATTAGAGGCATGAGCCACCATGTTTGTATCACTTGGGCCTCTTAGGACATAATCATTCTTTGAGGGCTCTATAACCTAATTTCCATTCTTGTAGACCTTTCAGTGAGGGCTACATTTCAACATATGAATAGGGGTGTTGTGAAACAAGCATTCAGACCGTAGCATTCTCCTCGTTGTCCTGCACATCCGTGTCTTTGTTCTATGTAGGTAGAGTGTGTTCGCTCTATTCCAGCAGCAACGCATGTCTGAAGTCTAGAGTCTCATTTCCGTCTCATCTGAGTGAGCATAGGTGAGAGTCAAGATGCTGTTCATCTTGAGGCAAGTTGCCTAGCTATGAATCTATGAAATTAAGTTATCTGCTTCTAAGATACAAATTTGGGGCAGGCAGAAGATAGGCATTCCTATTTCTAAAAGGTGAAAAGGAGGAAAGAAGAAAGGGATTGTGAGTCTTACATAAGGAAGTCCAAAGCTCAGCAGTGTAAACAGTGTATCTTAAGACTCATGAATATTGAGTTTTACTTCACACCTTGCCTTTCACATCCCCTGGTGTGGAATTTGGGCTTTTAAAACTTTGGCAGTCGTGGTGTTAATGGCTCTGCTGGGTGGGTTGGAATGCTGATCTGTGGCTCTTCCAGGCTAGTGTCAAAAGTTTGACCACCCAAACCTTTCTTTTGACGGGAATTTTTTCAAGCTATGGCATTCTGAGCCTGACAAGAGGAGCAATACCCATAACTTCCTGAATTAATTGCCTTTGTGGTCATTTCTGTTACCGTGATGCTTCACATCTGGCTTCTGCTAATCTGTTAAAGAATCATCATGGAACTGTGGGAGTTGTTTCCTCAGACATACATTTTCATTCTTTACATCATGGCCAGGAAGAAGCTCCCAAATAAAACATTTGCTTTCCTTTTGATTATAAACTTCATCTTGAAGTCACTTCTGTATTTGGATTTACTATATGCAGTCAAGAGAAGCCATGCTGCGGTGGCTTCTGCTTTTGTTTACATAGTTCATCAGCCAAACATCTCATTTTACCACTCCTAAGTCTTAGTTCCTGTAAAACACCGGGATAGGACACAGTTCACACCAGATCTTTACCACTTTATCATTTTATTTTTCAGTACTGGATGTGGAACCCAGATCCTTGAGTATGCTAGGTTGTTCTCTACTATTGTGCTGTATCCAGCTGCCCTTGCTACTCTGTAACAAGGGTCTATGTTCTTCCAGTTGGCAGTGACATGTTCCCCATTTCTGTGACCTCATCAGAATGACCTTTACTGTTCATATTTCTATCAACATTTCATTCGAAAGTATTTGTGTAATCTCTGAAAAGACAGAGGCATTCTGTGTAGTTAGCTTCTGTGCGGTCACCTCAGAATCATTCATAAGGCTCTGTTCATAGTGGACAGGCTTTTTCTACAAGCCTGTCTGGATTCTTCCACCTTGTACCTATTACCCAGTTTCAAAGCTGCTTCCACAATTAGATTTGCGTTATAATAACAACTCTACTCTTTGGTCCTAGCTTCTGCCTTTGTTTGTATAATAGTTCTCAAGAAATTATGTTACATCTTTACCCTGATATACCAATTGTCTACATTCTTTTTGTTATTTGGGGGGATATTTTTTGAGATTGACTCTCCATATTTTACCCAGAGTGGCTTCAAACTCAAGCTTGTACTTTTTTCTACACCCAGAAGAGCTAGGATTACAGGCACAGCTCCACTGTACTTTTCTACTTGTATATATTTTCATTTATTCTCTGCCTTTTCTCTATCCACACATGCATATAATTTGGGGGACATGAAGAGAAACATTTGATACTTAGTTGCAGGCATCATGCCCTGTCCCAGGATGCCTCAGGGTGCCTTTAAGAGTAAGAACTAACATCTTTAGATGGTAGTATTAAGTTTTAAATCCAGGACATCTAACATCATAATAGTAAGAAACTATACTCCATGTCTATATTTAAAGTTTGCTAGTAGTAGTTGCCCAAATAATTCATGTATTTTTTTTGTTTGCTTGTTTTATTCATGATTACTTTACTGCATATACATCTGCATGCCAGAAGAAGGCATCAAATCCCATTATAGGTAGTTGTGAGCCACCATGTGGTTGCTGGGATATGAATTCAGGACCTCTGGAAGAGCAGCCTTCTCTCCAGTCTCCAATTCATGTACTAATACTTTTCAAAATGGTGCTTTCCTTATCTTTTTTTTGGACTTCAAGTGTAGGAAGTAACTGGTTTTCAATATGATAGACTCTGCATGTTGTATATTGTGCTTTGTGTGCTAAGGCACGTGTATCTCATGTATAACTCATTTGAGTTGCTTAGGTTTCAGTGTATATTTAGGACAGTCTTTTCTAGAAATATATTTTAAAAATGTTTTTGGAAAATATTGTAAAATTTAAGTTCATACAGATGTAGTATAGAATGATATGCAAAATTTTCATCTTATGGAAGCATACCATAGGATTTAAAGATTATTTTACCTCTCAAATAACTGGTCCAAATTTGTTTATAGTAAACGGCATACCTTTTTACTAGGTTGATGTTTTGGGGAAAATCACCACAGATCTATAATAAGAAGACCACCTGTAACTAGTGATTGTTACAATAATGAAAGTGTCAGGAGTGGTGGTTCATGCCTCTTTTGTTTGTTTGTTTGTTTGTTTGTTTGTTTGAGACAGGGTTTCTCTGTGTAGCCCTGGCTGTCCTGGAACTCACTCTGTAGACCAGGCTGGCCTCAAACTCAGAAATCCACCTGCCTCTGCCTCCCAAGTGCTGGGATTAAAGGCGTGCGCCATCACCACCCGGCGGTTCATGCCTCTTATCCCTGCACTTGGGAGATAGAGACAGGTAGTTTTCCAGTTCAACTGAGTCTAAGGCCAGCCTGGGTTACATGAGATCCTTAAGAAAAAAGATTACAATCCCCAAACAGTAATAGTAAAAAGGATAGTACCATATGCAATTTTATTTTTGATAACCAAAGTGTTTATTTAGTATTGTAGATCAAATTTTGTAGCTAGTACCCCTTCCCCTTTCTGTTCAGTTAGAGAATAGTAATGTGTGGTCAGGATAGCAATACTTGATTTTGTTGAAGAGAGTCAAAAACTGGGGAGTTACTGTTTTTTAAAAACTGACAATCAGTTTTAATAAGTTGTTAGAAGCTACATTCATGTTTGTATGGTACATCCATTTGGGAGCAAGTAACTTCCATGTAGGGTGACATTTGCTTATGAGAAAAATTGTTTATTTTTCTTTGAGGACAGAGTATTTCTCTGTTTTAACTACTGGAGGGTGTCTTAGTTACTGTTCTTTCTTCTCCCTGTGAGAAATCATTTGGAAGAGGGCATTAGATCCCTTAGAAGTATGTTACAGACAGTTGTGAGCCACTACATGGGTGCTGGGGATGGAGCCTGGGACCTCTGGAAGAGTGGCCGGTGCTCTTAACTGCTGAGCGTCTCTCCAGCCCAACGTTCTCCTTTTCCTTCCGTGAGTATACAACTTCCACTAATGAGGTGATGGTGTTCACACTCAGGGTGAGTCCTTCTGCCACCTTAAACCCCTCTGAAAACCTTCCCACATGATAGGGGGAAGGGTTCTGTGGTTCTCGGTCTTGTCAGCTAGATGGTAAAGATTGACTATCACAGACTGGTTTATTATTTTGAAAATGTGTCTTACTATATAACCTACCCTGGTTTGGAACTTAATATTTTCCTGTTTTAGCCTATTCAGTGCTGGGATTATGGCTGTGTACCACCTAAGTAGTATAAGTATTTTTATTTTACAAAATGTTGTAATAAAGTTAAAGGTATCTTTGCACCCTTTGATCCCCTTCATTCCTCTCTGTTAACTATTGGCCTGAAGTTTATTTGTATTCTGTGTCTCCCACCAGATATGAAAGTGTATACCTTGAATACCAGCACTTGGGACAGAGTTGGGTGGATTTCTTTGAGTTTAAGGCCAGCCTGGGCTACATAGTTCCAGGCCAGCCATAGGCTACATAGTAAGACCTGTCTTAAAACAAACATACACAATGGGGAAAAAAAAAACCACCATTTTTATATGGAAAATATATGGGGAATATTTTTAAATCTTCTGTTTATACTTGTTTTTAGACATAGGTACTCACTCGATTTAAATTTAGCTGTTTTAAGAATGTCAGTTTATCTATTATATGAATGTTAGTTTATTTTTTTCTCTTCCATCTTTACGTCTTCTGAAAAAGATAGAATCCAAACTCACTGCAGTCTTCCTGCCTCAGCTCCTAAATGCTGGTATTGTAGGGCATGTGCTTCTATCTATGTTCAGCAAATCAGCTTTTGTTTTCTTTTTTTTAAAGATTTATTTATTTTTTATTTATATGAGTACACTGTAGCTATCTTCAGACACACCAGAAGAGGGCATTGGATCTCATTACAGATGGTTGTGAGCCATCATGTGGTTGCTGGGACCTCTGGTAGAGCAGTCAGTGCTCTTAAGCACTGAATTCCCAGTTTTGTTTTCTTTTACAAAGGATCAGTTACACTTCTACTCTGGAGGATCATCATACACAAGAGTATATAGTGGGGTGGGTGGAGAGGCGGCTTGGCGGTTAAGACCATTTGCTGCTCCTTCAGAAGACTCAGGCTTGATTCCTTGCATCCACATGGGAGCTCACAAGCATCTGTAACCTTTTCTGACCTCCGAGGACACCAGGCATGTACCTTGTGCACAGATATACATATAGGTAAAACACCCATACACATTAAAAAAAAATCTTGTGGGGTTGAAGACATGGCTTAGTGGTTAAGAGTACGGCTGTTCTTTTAGAAGACCCAGGTTCAGACTTAACAATGAACCATAACTCTAGTTCCAGGGGATCCACTGCCCTCTTTTGGTTTCCCTGAGCACTGTATGTATGAGGTACAAAGACAGAAACTCATACACTTTTTTTTTTTTGGGGGGGGGGTTCAAGACAGGGTTTCTCTGTGTAGCCCTGGCTGTCCTTGAACTCACTCTTTAGACCAGGCCAGCCTCGAACGAAACTCATACACTTAAGAATAAATAAAAGATTATGTGAAATGTGTTTGTACAGTTGATAGCTAAACAATAATACTGTGGACGCTCCTATTCAGGTTAGGAAAGAGCATTGCTGGTGTCTTGAAAACTTGTGATAACCTAAATCACATTGCTTTTCTTACCATTTACTATTATCCTGAACCATGCTTAGAAAATTTCCATTTTATAGTGTGTCTCTTCAAACAAGTTTGTTTACATGTCTTTGACTTTTTTAATGATATAGCAATACTATAGTTGTTTGTCTTTCACAGGCGTTTGGAGTGTCATCTCTGTTCTTGTGTGGAATTCATTACTGCTACAGATTATTTCATATTTTCCCATTTACATTATTAATAATAAACATTTAGTACATACGCTCTCTTCTTCCTCTCATTTTTTTCCTGGTAGTGCTGGGGTCAAAACCTAAGGACTTGCTTGTTCCTTCTAGGCAAGTGTTCTGTCTCTGGGCTACACTCCATTTTGAAGTGTTTTTTCTGTAACTAATAATGCTGCTTCTGACCATTGAGAATGTATGTCTAGTAGTAGACCTGCTCAGTTTTAGCATATATGAGAATGTTCAGTTTACCAGAAAGTGCCAAATTGTTTTTAAAAGTCCTTGACTCCCAGTGCTGCCACCTCCAGCACGTCTTCTTGTTGCATGCTTTCCTTGGAGTTGTGTATTTAACATTTGTATCTACCTGCTTGGTGACACATCACTCCTTCCTAGCAGATAGCAAAAGATTACTTTAATCATATTCCATATTTGGAATTTCATTATTTTTTAGTTTTAAAATGTATTTTATTATTTCACATGTGTGAATATGTTGCTTGTATGTATGTATGTATATATGTACGTATGTACGTGAATATGTACATATACAATGTATAGCACGCATCGAGGTCAGAAGAGGGCATTAGATCCTTAGGGACAAGAATTATAGACATATCATGTGAATGCTGGGAATTAAATCCCGGTCCTCTTGTAAGAGCAACAAGTGCTCTTAACTGCTGAGCTAATTATCTGGCTCCTTGTTTTTCTTTTAAAAAAAAAAAGTTTTATAAGTGTGTGTGTGTTTGTGTGTGTGTGTGTGTGTTTACACAGATGCAAGTGTCTGTAGAGGCCAAAAGTGGAAGTTGGATCTTCTGAGGTTGTAGTTGTGGCTGTTTGTTAGCTGCCTGCCATAGCTGCTGGAGACTGAACTCAGATCCTCCAGAGGAGTAAGCGTGTGCTCCTAACCACAGAGACAACTCTTTAGCTAGGCTTTTTATTATTTTTCAATTTTAGGTATTTTCTTTGTTTGTTTGTTTTTCGAGACAAGGTTTCTCTGTATAGTCCTGGCTGTCCTGGAACTCACTCTGTAGACAAGGCTGGCCTCGAACTCAGAAATCCACCTGCCTCTGCCTCCCAAGTGCTGGGATGAAAGGCGCGTGCCACCACCACCTGGCTTAATTTTAGGTATTTTCACTTTTGGTTATGATTTTCCTTTTATCCAGGGTGTTTTATTGTCTTTGAGATGTTTTCCTAGCTATCTTTGTTTGTGTGTTTGTCTGTTAGTTTATAGTTTATATTTTATACAGGGTTTCTCTGTGTAGCCCTGGCTTTCCTGGAAAACTCTCTGTAGGCAAGGCTGGCCCCAAATTCAGAGATCTGCCTGCCTCTTCCTCTCTAGTATGAGGATTAAAGATGTTCACCACCAGTGTCTTGTTTTATTAATTAATTTATACTTCAGTGTACAAGATCAAGCCAGCCAAAATGGCAGCATGAATAGGGAGGAACTTGAGAGGCCCCAGTGCTGACAGTGGAGCTGTTTATTGGTAGTGGATAGCTACGGTGGGAGGGGAAATCATTGAAAGTTTGGCCAGTGTTGGTTGTCCATGCTCCAACAGCTCTATAGGCATGCACATATGGTCCACATGAAATGGACTTAGATTGTTTTTAAAGAAGGGCTGGAGAGGTGGCTCAGAGGTGTTTTAAAAAAAAGTCATGAAGTTGGGAGGAAGACGTGTGGAGATCTGGGGCATTGGAGGGGAGGAATGGGGTTGGACGTAATCATATTTCATTGTAATTACATGAAATTCTCAATAAAAATTAAATAAAAATATTTAAATTGTATATTCAGCAAACATGGTTTTTATGTTACTAGTACTTTCAAATTTGACCTTAACTTTTTATAGTTGAATATTTTATTACTCTTGTTGCAAAATTTTCTAAAATATAGTACATGTTAGAAAAGTACTGCATCCTAGGCTGTATTCCTGATCCCCTTTAGCTGTTTGTTTGTTTGTTTGGTTTTTTTTTGTTTTTTGTTTTGTTTTTTGTTTTTTCGAGACAGGGTTTCTCTGTGTAGTCCTGGCTGTCCTGGAACTCACTCGGTAGACCAGGCTGGCCTCGAACTCTTGAACTCAGAAATCCGCCTGTCTCTGCCTCCCAAGTGCTGGGATTAAAGGCGTGCGCCACTACCGCCCGGCCCCCTTTAGTTTTTACATCTTATTTATTTTGTTATTTTAAAAAGAAGGTTTATTTTTAATAAATTTATACTTGGAAGCACAGTTACAGATAGTTGTGAACTGCCCTGGGGGTGCTAGGGAGTGAACCTAGGTCCTCTGGAGGAGTAGCCAGTACTCTAAACTGCTAAGCCATCTCTCCAACTGTCCTTTTTTTTTTTTTTTTTTTTTAAATTTTGAAGCAGATTTTTACTGAGTTTCTTGGGCTTGCTTTGTACTCTCTCTTGCACAGGCTAGCATTGAGTCATGAGTCTGAGCCTCCTCAGTAGTGGGATTACAAGTCTATACCAGGTTTAGTTTAAAAAACAATGAACAATTTTAATATCTCAAAGTTCTGCTTTTCTAAAATCCATAAGTGGCTTCATGACGTAGTATTGGTCAGTTTTTCAAAAGATTGCAGATGAGCAGCAGTCATCTAAAGATTTGACATGTACTACATTAGTCACTTCCAAGAGAAATCATTTCCATAGCTATAGGGAGGTGGCTTCAATATCTGTCTGTCTATGTATCTAATCTAATCTATTTCTAGCTGCTTGCAAACGGACTCAGTTCCTGTCGATAGGCCTTCTTGAACATATGATGACAATTGGCATTGTGGAAGGTGAATGTTTTGAGAGAATCAGAAGCCATGTTTGTTTTGTTTTGTTTTGTTTAAGATCCTTGGAAGTTGATATATCTTCCCTTCTGTTATCTTATATTACCCATAGAGAACAGCTTTCATATAGGGTGCAAGAATTACACAAGGTTATAGATGCTACAACATAGGAATAATTATGGACCACAGTGGAGTCTAGATAGTCATGAAGTTCATTTTCTAAAGATTTTATATGTTCTTGAAAATAATGTGTAATCTCTCGTTCTTGGGTATAATTCTTATGTGTTTTTTTGGTCAAGTTCTACATTCTGATTTTTTACCCCTTACTACATTGTATAACTGAAAGAGATACATACATATTAGGCAATCTTGCACTGAGTTTGATGTGATTTTTTTTTTTTTACTTCTTCTTCTTTTTTTTGTTTTTGCTTTTGTTTTTTTTCGAGACAGGGTTTCTCTGTGTAGCCCTGGCTGTCCTGGAACTCACTCTGTAGACCAGGCTGGCCTCCAACTCAGAAATCCGCCTGCCTCTGCCTCCCAAGTGCTGGGATTAAAGGTGTGCGCCGCCACTGCCCGGCACTTTTTTTTTTTTTACTTCTTTTGTTGTGTGTTTATGTGTTTGTGTGGTCTGTGCATACATGCTTATCTCTATGCATGTGTGCACACATGGGCCAGAGGAGAGTGTTGAATGTCCTGCTCTGTTGCCTTATTCTTTTGACATAGGATTTCTCACTGAACTTAGAGCTAGACTAGTGTCCAGCAAGCCCCAGCAGTCCTCCCTTCTTTATACCCCTAACAGCGGAAGGTTACAGGCTCGTGTACAGCCACGCCCAGCTTTTTGTTTTGTTTTGTTTTTTTGTTTTTTTGTTTTTCAAGACAGGGTTTCTCTGTGTAGCCCTGGCTGTCCTGGAACTCACTCTGTAGACCAGGCTGGCCTCGAACTCAGAAATCCGCCTGCCTCTGCCTCCCAAGTGCTGGGATTAAAGGCGTGCGCCACCACCGCCTGGCTCTCGCCCACCTTTTTATCTGAGTACCAGCAGCAAAACTCAGGCCCCCATGCTTGTATAGCAGATGCTCTTACCTTCTGAGTCATCTTTCTAGTCCAAATCAGTAGATATGCCAGGTTTGTTATGTGTATATAGTTAGATGCACAGAAGTCAGAATCTCACGCTGTGAAGTCATCTTCTGTTTCTGGTGTTTTTGGCCTTTGTTCCTTCCTCCTCCCTCCCTCCTCCCCTCTCCCCTCCCCCTCTCTACTTTGCACATGTTGGACATGGTGTTTCCTACATGCATTCTATTTCTTGTTGAGTTTCTTTAATATCTGTTGAGTTTTCTTCCATTCACTGAATGGAATCTTTGTGTATGCTTATGTTTGAAGTTTTTCTTATAAACAGTACATGTGGAAATAGTTTGACTTTTTCTTCTAACTGGAATGTTTATTTACATTAATCATGATTACTGGCATATTTAAACTTATTTATTACTGTTACTTTATAAGACTTTTGTCTTATTTACTCTCCCCCCTTCTTGAATCTGACTTTTCTTTTCCTTTTCTTTTATCTTATTTATATGAGTACACTGTAGTAGTCTTCAGACACACCAGAAGAAGGCACTGGACCCCATTACAGATAATTATGAGTGACCATGTGGTTGCTGGAAGTTGAACTCACGACTGCTGAAGAACAGTCAGTGCTTTTAACCACTGAACCATTTCTCCAGCTGCCTTCTCTTTTAGGCTCATTTTTTTCTGCTTGAAGCATGTTCTTAGAACTATTTTAAATAAGGGTCTATTGCAGTAATTGCTCTTTTTCTTTTCTTAAAAATATCTTAATTTCCTCCTCATTCCTGAGTCATAATTTCACCACTGTGTAGAAATCTAGGTAGTTGTTTTTCTCTTCAGTATGTTAAAGATAACATTTTCTTACCTTTTTACTGTTGTTGAGAGTTCAGTTGTCATTATAATTGCCATTATTGTATAGGTGGTATTTTTCTTTCTGGCTATTTTAAAGTCATTTTTTTTCACCTTTTGTATTTATTTTTTCTCTCACCAAAGGTAATTATGTTGAGTAATGAATGCATTAATTGACTTGATTATTATCATAGTTTCTTTTCTATTGCTGTGATAAAACAGAGTGACCAAAGCAATTTGTAGAAGTCAATGTTTAGCTGGGGGTGAGGGTAGTGGGGGTAGTAGGGGTGGTGGGAGTGGTAGGGGTGGTGGCAGTGGAGTTGGTGACAGTACACACACCTTTAACCCCCAGCACTTGGGAGGCAGAGGCAGGAGGATCTCTATGAATTCAAGGCCAGCCTGGGCTACAGAGTGAGTTCCAAGACAGTCAGGGCTACTCAGAGAAACCTTGTCTCGAAAAACCAAAAGAAAAAAGGAAAAAAAATGTTTACTTTGGCTTAGGATTTCAGAGGGTTAGAATCCATGATGTCAGAGCAAAGGAATAGCTGAGAGATCACATCTTGATCTATAACCACAGGCCAGAGAGAGAACACTGGGAATCTCAAGAGTCTTTTGAAACTGGAATGACCACCCCAGTGATAGACAGTTCTATCACCTGGGAATCAAGTATTCAAATATATGAACTGTGGGGATCATTTTCGTTCAAACTAGCACAATTGTGGTTATGATTTTACAGGATATTAAAATCTTGTTATTTAAGTTAAATACATAAATTTTTTATTTGCTAATTATGCCTAAGTGGGAAAACAAATGTAAAAGTCTACTTTGAAATGAGGGATAATTGGAAGCTCCTGTGCATGTGCCTTTCTGTAGGACAGTTGGTAGGGAGCTAACTTTGTGGTTGTTGATCCTCCAAATGTAAGCCTTTAGTGAAGATCCACTGTATCTAGATTAATATTGCCTTACTGGTCGCCTGGGTAGTCATGTTTGACTAAAGGATTACGCCAAGAGCCTGGTAGTTTATATTATGGAGATTTTCACCAATAAAGGAAGTAATAAGATTATTGAGGAAAGGTTATTTTATAGTTCAGGTTTTAAAATAATAGGCAAAGGAAATGGTCGTTGAGTCTTTCCCTCTGAATTCACTGAACTGTCTGTATTTTGTCTGTAGACTAGCAAGGGCCACCTGTTGCTCCTGGACCACAGTCTGAGGCACATTGCTCCAGGTAATAAAAAGACAGTTGTTAAAGGCAGTAAGTAGGAAAGGCAGTGTCATGTCACTGGTTCATTCTTTCACTCAACAAACATATATTAATTGACTTTATAAATCCTAATCAAAGGATAAAACGACCTTTGAGAAAGATATCTTTCTTGCTACCATGGAACTTAAAATGCAAGAATGATAAGCACTAAAGTTCATCATGTGTCTAATTATATTTGTTCAAGAATCATAGACATCCTGGGGATGAGGCTTGATTGATAGAGAGTACTTGTTTAGCCTGCATGAAGTTACACAGTCAGTCTGTAGCACTGCATAAAATTGAGCATGGTAGTACATGCTGGCAACTTTAGTAATTGGGGAGTAGAGGCAGAAGGATCAGAACTTCAAGGTCATCTTTGACTGCAATAGAGAGTTTGAGTCTGGGGTAGATGAGACACTCGAGAAAATTTTTTTTTGAGCAAAATAAATCTTATTTGAGAGTTGTTTTTCTTTCATGGCTTTTTTTTTTCAACGAGCATTTATTACTTTCACAATTGGGGAAAAGTGAATTAAACTTCTAAAATATAGTATATTACAAATATTTTAGAGCCAGGCGGTGGTGGCGCACACCTTTAATCCCAGCAATTGGGAGGCAGAGGCAGGTGGATTTCTGAGTTCGAGGCCAGCCTGGTCTACAGAGTGAGTTCCAGGACAGCCAGGGCTATATGGAGAAACCCTGTCTTGAAAAAAAAAAATCAAAAAAAACAAAAAAACAAAACCCCAAATATTTTAGATATAATAGAATATAGGGATATCTTTGGACATAATAGAATATACAGGGTTTAGGTTACATGAGGAAAAAAATCACCTTTGAATTATCTCTATTTAAAACAAAATGTGATCTACTATAAGATCTCAACAAATAGGGATTTATTTAGAAGAAATAAACACAGTTATTTAAACAAAGAACCGTGAACAATGAGTAGTTTGTTTCTAGTTTCCCTCAGAAATTCTTTGAAAGGTCACAGGCTAAAATGTGTGCCTCTGTGTACATTCTAATGAGTTTCTAAAAGGCCTCTCAGACTGTAATGAAAGTTAGGGATGACATTACATTTTACTTTGTGTACACACGGGAAAAAAAGAAAGGAAAAATATCCCAAGAGGAGGAAGAACTCCCAATATGTCATCTTTAGGTATTAGAAAACAAACATATTAAGAAAGTGTATTCTTTGCTGGAGTATAGGCTGAGTGGTCAAGAACACTGGCTGCCCTTCCAGAGGACCTAGTTTGATTCCCAGCATCTATGTGGCAGCTCACGACCATCTTTAAACTCCAGTCCTAGGGCATATGTCTCTGTTTTTTTGTGCATGGTACATAAACATACACATTACTATTAATTATTAATACATTAAAAAATTAACCTACCCTTGAATATTGTAGTTTATATTAAGCAGATCTCCCAGAGGATTCTATGGTATTAGTTACATATTACATATGTAATAGTGCTTTATATAGTGCTTAATGAAAAGTTATGAAATTTGTTTCTATTTTAATGTCATTTTAAGTATATAATTGGCAATCAAACAAAGCTATTATTCCTATAACAAAGTTAAAAGAAAAAAGTGAACTAACTGCAAATTGTTAAGACAGGAATACACGATACAGGATATGGCTAAGCTAATATAGTATATGAATCACTAAATTTGGGCAGAGTGGGATAACAGCCTGAAATTTAATCCTGAGCTCATAAAACAGGTATTATATAATTACCATTTTAAAAACAATACAGATATAAAACATCTGTAGGCAAAGATATTTGCATGGAGCCAAACTAATTTTGTCAAGAAGTGAATTCTCGTGAATTCACTTTCCCTTGAATGCTTGAGTTTTAGTTTATTCTTTTCCTGCTATTCTGAATTTGCAGCTGCCTAAGGGTTTGTTTTTTTTTCTTCTCCCGAGACAGGGAATAGCCCTGTATAGCCCTGGCTGTCCTGGAACTCACTCTGTAGACCAGGCTGGCCTTGAACTCAGAAATCCACCTGCCTCTGCCTCCCAAGTGCTGGGATTAAAGGTGTGCGCCACCACCGCCCGGCGAATAAACCTTTATTTTATTTTATTTTATTTTATTTTATTTTATTTTATTTTATTTTATTTTTTAGGTTTTTTGAGACAAGGTTTCTCTGTGTAGCCCTGGCTATCCTGGAACTCACTCTGTAGACCAGGCTGGCCTCGAACTCAGAAATCCGCCGCCTCTCCAAGTTTTTTCATACACAGAAACCTTAAGTCTTAGAGAACCTATTTGTACTCACTTCACAAATTACCTATTTATGCAACCACTATTGAAACTCCAAAAGCTAATTGCCAAGTACTGTTTTAAGATTCTCCAGATATCTACCACCCCAGCAGGGGCCTGTTTCTTACCAGCCTAAACTTCAGTTGTATTGTTTGCACAGAAAATGCTCCATTATTTCCTTCTCTCCCTCTGTAAATATCAAAAGCCATTAGGTAAAACAGAGCAAGTAGGCATCTGTGTACATGCTTGGGTAGAGCCTGATCAGGATGAAAAAGGCATTCCTGTGGAGGGAAGCAAGACAGAAAAAGAGTGTCACATATGGCAGCTAGGCAGAGTCAGACAAGTGAATGGGACAGGAGAGACTACTCTGTAGAGGGTGGCCAGACACAGGACATTAACTCAAACAGGGAGGAAGGGGACAGTAGGCCATAGGATAACAAAGCCCCAGTGGGATAAGGATAGAGTTTATAGAAAGATGTCACTAGTTAAGGTGTCAGTACCTGAGTGGGCCCAGAAGGTACTGGTGGGCTATGCAAATCTTCTGCATGCGGGAGCAGGAGTGTGCTAGCACAGAGTTTGAGCAGGTGCATAGGGGAAGCAGTGAAGCATAAGCAGGGTGTTGAAGCCTGCACACAGTGAGGAAGGAGGAAAACAAGAAAGGACCAGGGGCCAGTGTGATGACTGTGCCACAGAGGTACTCACCACCAAGACCTGATGACCTGAGCTGGGTTTCTGTAACCTAGCTGAAATTAGAGTTCATAAAATTGAAAAATAAAAAACATAAGATGGTTTTGTTCTTTTGGCATTCTCTTGGCTCCCTCCCCCTTTCTTACTTCCTTCATCTAATCCCATTAATTGCCAACTTCTCACCCTATGGTCAATTTGGAGTTTAATTTCAGCATTTCTCAAAATAGGCTGCTTTTTGGAATAAGTGATTCGTCAACTGGATGGCTTAGAGTATTTGATAGCTGCATCTTATATAACTATTAAAGTTAAATAAAATCAAACATTTGATTCCTCATCTAGACTAGCCATAGTACAGATGTTTACAATAGCAACATAGAGCTGGCTAGTGGCCAAGGTTACTAATCATTTTTGGATACAGAATATCATTGCAGAAAACTCTATTATTTGTGATTTAGAATATGTCACAGTTCTTCTGACTTGTACATGGTCCTGTTGTGTATGTCTATTTGAACATCCCTGTTTGTGTTTGTGTGTGTGTGTGTGTATGTGTTTTCCTAAATAAGCCTCCTGTGTTTTCATTGAGAATGTACTGTCATTTGGGGAAATCATTTGTTCATTCATCAGGCTTTCTGTTTCCTGTTGTGTATATACTTAAACTACCTAGTGTTGTGTTAAGTGGGCCCCATTTGTACATATACACACAAATGAACACACACATACACACACACACTCTTCACACATTTGCACACTTGCACTTAGGAGAACCTTGTCCTTTCATTTATCTGTGGATGTGTGTAAGTTTGCAGCTTTATTCTTCTGGATTCTCTGTTGATTGTATGGAAGGGCTGGGGAGATTTAGATTTACAAACTGTATTGTTGCTGCCTTAGTTAGGGTTTCCATTGCTATAAAAAGATACCATGACCATTAGCAGCTCTTTTAAAGGCAACATTTAATTGGGGCTGGCTTACAGTTTCAGAGGTTTAGTCCATTACTATCATAGCAGGAAGCATGGCAGCATGCAGGCAGACAGGGTGCTGGAGAGGAGCTGAGGGTACTGCATCTTGATTTGAAGGCAACCGAGAGAGACTGGAATTCTCAGGTAGCTAGCTAGGAAGCTCTGCTCTGCAGTGGGTTGAACCTGAGCATAGGAGGAGACCTCCAAAGCCCACCCCCACAGTGATGCACTTACTCCAACAAGGCCACACCTCCTAACAGTACCACTCCCTATGGGCCAAGTATGTTTAAACCAACACAGTTGCCATCTTCACCTTCTAAAATTCTCTTTTTTGAGTTTTCAAGTTTCTTCCTCCACAATCTTTTTTTTTTTTTTTTTTTTTTTGAGGCAGGGTTTCTCTGTGTAGCCCTGGCTGTCTTGAAACTCGCTCTATAGACCAGGCTGGCCTCAAACTCACAGAGATCTGCTTGCCTTTGCTTCCTGATTTAATCCTGATTTAAAGGCATGCGCCACTACTGTCCAGTTTCCTCCTCTTCATAGTTAATTAAGTAATTCTATAGTTTCTGTGCACTGCCTGCCTTACATCCTAACCTCGTTCCCTCTGTAGTTGCTATTTCTCTGCTGTCAAGTTAATCCTGTCCTACTGCCTAGCAACCATCTGAGCATGTCACTTGTTCCTCCCAATTTTACTTGCACAACCTTTCAAGTGGAGAGAGTCGTGGGTGTGGTCTCACAGAGGAGCCTCCGTGGTTCTCTCTCAGTATCACCAGGATCTAAGAACAGTGAATTAAGTTCTGATGCTTATGTACAGAATTACACAGAATTATGCTTTTGAGTTGAGATGCATTTCTATGCAGGGCAGTTGACCTCATCCACAGGTTAGTGTAAATGTGAACCCTCCAAAGAATTGATTTTCCTGTGAGATGAATTTCCAGGTTATGTTGCTTGATTCCTTGGTTGTGTGATTGGTTATCTTTACTGCAGTCAGTTTTAACTCTGTTCCTGATTTTACAGTTTATTATATTTAATTATATTTAAATAATTGGGTGTTGTTTTCTATTGATTAGGGGTTTGCAGCCTAGATTTTCTTGGTCTGTAGTTCATTCAATGTATATACTAAAGGCTTATGTGCATTTCTTCCAGAATTCTGTTAAATTTGTAGCTAAAAGGACATAGCTCTGGTTCCAAGGGTCATCATTCTTCTTGGAAAGCACTGGGTAGAAGATTTGACTTTATAGATACAGGTTTATGGCTTCCAGAAAGAAAACTGAAAATTAAAAATTGACAGACCACTTACGATTTGCTCTAAGTTCTATGTTGCATTGTACATTAGAGACTGAGATATAAATATTAGCAGACACGGTTGATAAAGACTTCCTAAAAAGTTGTGATTTTCACTGAAAATGCATGTTTAGCCATTTACAGAGTAACATCTTACTATTTTTCCCTTTTAGCTTCCAATAAAAACCGGACAGCAGAACACACATACCAAAGTCAGCACCGAGCACAACAAGGAGTGTCTGATCAACATTTCCAAATACAAGTTTTCTTTGGTCATCAGTGGGCTCACTACCATCCTAAAGAATGTCAACAATATGGTGAGTATCTAATTTATGGGATTTCTGCTTTCTGGTGAATTTGCTTCATTTTCATTCTGATTTGGAAGTTTGGAGTAGCATGTTTTAAAGTATGGAAAACATATTCTTAGGATTTAAGAGATAAGTCACTTACTTAATGGACAAGCACAAGTGTAACTGAAATTTTGACTTCAGGTTTTTATTCTTTCCCTTTGAAACTTCTCTTATTCATTATTTTGTTTTTTGGGAATTAGAATTTTATATCTCCTTTGAATTGCATGTAAACTAATCATAATATAGATTCTTCCCCCTTCCTACACCACACCTCCAGCTGTGTAGTACAGGCACTGTTAGTATGCGTTTTTTAGCTGCTTCCTTAAATTTATTTATTGATTGTCCCTGTCCAAACTATGTGGTAAGTAGAGTATGACCTTTCACTTCTAAAATGTGAGATTACAGCCGGGCAGTGGTGGCGCACACCTTTAATCCCAGCACTTGGGAGGCAGTGGCAGGTGGATTTCTGAGTTCAAGGCCAGCCTGGTCTACAGAATGAGTTCCAGGACAGCCAGGGCTACACAGAGAAACCCTGTCTTAAAAAAACCGAAAAAAAAAATGTGAGATTACTTTTTACAGCTGTATTAAAGAGTTTTCTCTGTCTTCTCCAAATCTGAAGCAGGCTGGGTAGCATTAGAGAGTCAGTGTTAGAGCGGCTCTCTCAGTTTCTTAGCAGTCAGCTGATTTCATCAAGGGAGTCCACTGCTGAGAGCTGCCAGTCCTTCTCTCATCCTTCCACCTGGCAGGAGTCACTGCTGCTGCTCTGCCTCTGTATTCCTCTTCCTCTAACAGCTTCTAGCAATCGACTTCCTACTCCTCCAAACAACAGTGGACGTTTCCTTCTCTCAGTTGTGTTGTTTGTGCTGAGCTGTGAAGCAGCCTCTTTTGTAGATTTTGAGGATTAGCTTCAGTGTTTTATAGTCACATCATCTTTGGAAAATTTCAAATACCAGAGTTACAGAACTGATGAATTGGAGGTTTTGGGCAGTCCAACAGATTTTTTTCTTTGCTAAAAATTTGGTTTCTTCTAAAAAGCATAAGGCCTTTTATAAAACTGTAAAGTGATTTACAGGATGCACTTACTGTTTTGCTGTAGCTCTTTGCCCACTCTGGAGCACAGTATTAGTGTGTTTTATGTCTGAACATGTGGCTGTGTTCCTAGTCGCACTGCAGTAGTTTATATTTGCCATCTTCTTTAGAACTGTCGTGATGTTGGCTTTCATGTAGAACTTACTGAAAAGTTACAGGGTCTGTGAGATGGCTCAGCGCGTAAAGGTAATTGTCACTGGTCCTCGGAACACACTGGTTGAAGGTGAGAGCCAACCCCTGAAAGTTGTCCTCCTCTGACCTCCATGTAGGCACTGTGGAGTGCCCACACCCTTACTAGCACATGCAGCACACGTACAATAATGATAAAATAGAGAACAGAAAAATTTAAAAGAAAAGTTATAGAATGAAAGCCACAGTTTCTTGTTAGTAAGTAGGTAGGTGATACAGGGTTCAGTTTGAAAGTAATGAATGCTTAAGATTCACTGTAATCAATTAGTAGGATTCTGTTCTAATAAGAATTAAGAAGTTAATTGTTTTGTAGTAGGAGGTGATGGTAAATGCTAATTCAGGACAGGTACAAGACTCTAACTCGTGAATTATTCTAAACTCTCACTGATTGATTATTTATTCCCACACCCTTCTTCCCTTTCTTCTTCCTTCCCTGTCCCTCCCTCACCCCGATAGAGTACATAATATACTCTGGGCTGGTGTTAAACTTATTATGACCGTAGTGCTGGCATTGAACTTTTAATCCTCTTGCCGTTGCTTGGGACTACCAATGTCTTTTTTATTATGTCTGGCCAGATTATAGATACTTAAAAAACATAAAACAACATGTTTTACTGTTATGTGGTAGTGGAAGACTTTAATAAATGCCTCTATTTCTGTTAACTCAGGAATTTATTTTTTGAGTATTATGGTAAAGGAAGAAATGATAGATTTAAGTGTTATTGAATTTAGAAGACAAAATGGGGCCGGGTGGTGGTGGCGCACGCCTTTAATCCTAGCACTTGGGAGGTGGCAGAGGCAGGCGGATTTCTGAGTTTGAGGCTAGCCTGGTCTACAGAGTGAGTTCCAGGACAGCCAGGGCTACACAGAGAAACCCTGTCTTGAAAAACCAAAAAAAAAAAAAAAAAAAAAAAAAAAAAAAAAAAAAAAAAAGACAAAATGGAAGATTCATACTTTTTCTTGATCTTTAGGCTTTTATATTTCATGTGTGCTAATTTGTAGTGAAATGTTAATCGTATTTTCTGAATATATTTTTTAGAGGATATTTGGAGAAACTGCTGAAAAAAATTTGTATCTCTCTCAGTTGATCATATTGGACACACTGGAAAAATGTCTTGCTGGGGTAAGTACATTCATTCTAAAGTAGGCAGGTTTTGTGAATTCAGTCTTGAGAATGAACTGGAATACCAAAAGGTCAGTATGGGACACTCACACTACAAGTCTTTGTCTGTGGTAGATGAATATGAATTCTGTTAATAAATTTGATCTGGTGGCACAGTCTAGAGAAAATTATTCTCTCAGCTTTTGTAAATTCCATAGATATTTAAGTTTACTTAAAATGTTAAGTTTGAGTCCCATTTCTGTCTCTTAAGATTTTTTTAAGAAAATATTTTTCTGAAGGAATCACTATTTAATTATTTCTCGCATGTCATTAGGCCCGTGCCTTTGTTCAGCTGGAAGAGTGTGGTCAGCAGACCAAGGGCAGTCTTACATGGTTTCAACTTTCTACAGACCCAGAAAATGGGCTCTGTCCTTTGTTTGATGCTGTCCTTCTGAGGATAGCTTTGTAAATGTGAGCACTCTCACAGGCATGTGGAGGGTCATTGAGTCCCACGCAGTTCTTTCCTAGGTCGCCTCTGTGTAGCTGTCTGCTTAGTTCAATTAAGACTTTCACTTTTCAAGATGGTTTCTGCTGTATAAAGTACTTGTATTCTTCCCTAATCTTATTTCATTCCCAAACATGGATAGGTGTTTGTATAAATACTTAATGAATATTTGTTTTAAAATTGTCTACTCCGTTTATGCTAGTTAATTTATTTCTTTTTATTCAGCACAGAATACAGAATTTTGTTTTTGTTCAGAGTAGCATCTCTTTTATGAGTTCTCTACAGTAAGTCTAGAGGGAAGACATTTAAAACAATTTTTTAAAAAGTATTTTATGTGGATGAGTGTTTCTCTCTCTCTCTCTCTCTCTCGCTCTCGCTCTCGCTCTCGCTCTCGCTCTCGCTCTCGCTCTGTGTGTGTGTGTGTGTGTGGTGTATGACTAGTACTTTCAGAGCCAGAAGGGCATCAGCTCTCCCAGATCTGGAGTTACTAGTGGTTGTGAACTACCATGTGGGTGCTAAGGACCATATTCAGGTCCTCTAGATGCTTTTAACCACTGAGCCATCTCTCTAGCTTCAAGAGGGAAGAGGGAAGAGGGAAGAGATTTTAACATATTAGGATTTATGATATGGTTGAGAAGAGAAGAAATGTTCAGAAGTGACAGGAATGCAGGGAATTAGAAAACAAAAACCCAAAACAACTCACTCACACTCACAAAACTTTCTCTAGGGAAGTTTGTGGGCCAGAAAAAAAATTAAGCATATTATTTACTTACAGTTTTTAAAGTTTATTTTTAAATTATTTTTTTAAATTGCTTTTAATTATGTGTATGTGTTTACTCGTGGATCTAAGCACATGAGTGTAGTGCCCTCAGAGATCAGAGGCTTCAGATCCCCTGGAGCTGGAGTTACAGGTAACTGCGAATCATCATCCTACATGGGTGCTGGGAACTAAACTCAGGTTCAAGTTCATGCAAGAACAGTTCATGTTCCTAACCACTGAGCAAAATCTCTAGCTTCCATAGTATTTATTTTTATTTATTTATTATGACTGTCTGCACATATGGGCTGCATATATGGAGGTCAGAAGACAACTCTTGGATAGTCAGTTCTTTTCTTCCACTTTGACAAGGATTTTGAGGATTGACTCTAGGTCACCGGGTTTACACCATAAGCACTCACTAATGGAACTAGCTTGCCAGCCCAGCATAATACTTCAAATCCTTAAGATTTTGTTTTTTTAAAAAGTTATTTATTTTATTTTATATTTATGAGTGTTTCATCTGCATGTGTGTATGTATGTGTGTGTGTGTGTGTATGTGTGTATGTATGTATATGCTTGGTGCATGAGGAAGTCAAAAGAGGGTATCAGATCCCTTGAGACTGTAGCTACAGATGGTTGTGAGCTACCATGTGGGTGCTGACAACTGAACATGGGTCCTCTGCAAGAACAAGTGCTCCTAGCCATTGAGCCACATCTCCAGCCCCTGATAGTTAATCTGTGAAATGGAGAAGAACAAGAATACCACTATATAGTGGGGCAGAACTGGGTAAAAGTTTAGACATTGTAACCTTGACAATGCTTTTAGTACTTTGTAATTTCTGCTATATTGGGCAAACCTGTGATTGAATTGAGTAGAATGGTGTAGTACCTCTTGAAGTTTCCACTCCTCTTTCTTCATTAACATTTTTAATTGAGAGGCAATATATCTCAGAGAGTGCTGATATTCTTTGGAGCTATATCCTAATTGTAATATTTCCATATTTCCACAATATACCTGTGTAATTTACATATTACCTTGACTTGGTCTGCTTTGAAATTGTCGTCGTCTTCTTCTTCTTCTTCTTCTTCTTCTTCTTCTTCTTCTTCTTCTTCTTCTTCTTCTT